>NC_133769.1:12213662-12234783 GCF_003597395.2 Chelonoidis abingdonii | reverse complement strand
TTCAGTTCATCTGCAAATTTGACACCATCAGCTCAGGATTAAACAAAGACTGTGAATGGCTTGCCAACTACAAAACCAGTTTCTCCTCCCTTGGTTTTCATACCTCAGCTGCTAGAACAGGGCCTCATCCTCCCTGATTGAACTAACCTCGTTATCTCTAGCCTGCTTCTTGCTTGCATATATATACTTGTCCCTGGAAATTTCCACTACATGCATCCGACAAAGTGGCTATTCACCCACGAAAGCTCACGCTCCAAAACGTCTGTTAATCTATAAGGTGCCACAGGACTCTTTGCTGCTTTTACGCTTCCAAAGTACTGTGAATTTGTAAGAATCCTTCTCACTGTCCCTGTATCATCCTGAACTGCAGAACGCTCATTCTCCAGCTTCAGAAACTTACAAATGATCTCCAGTCACCAATGGGACAGACGCAACTGAGCAATGCAGCTGTCCTTAACATGCAGCAAGACCATACCAGGGAACTAGATGCAAATAAGATGCTGACAGTTTTATTCAGAAAGCTACTGTGAGCTGTAATGTCTTTAAACTAGGACGTTAGTGAAGACAGCTTGTAGGTGACTGCAATGATTTTAATATACTGCAATTCATGATAATGTAATTATGTTGTTCATAATAATGTAATCATTAAAATAGTAAAGATACCAATGATAGACATATTCAATAACTAGAATATGAAAGAAGTGTATAATTATGCTGAAAATAATCTACGCCAAAATTACCCCACCTCCACCCCTAAACACACACACCTCTTCAAAAGAAGCCACTGGCAAAAAGAAAAGTCAGTGTCTCTGCTTGACACCTCCTTTGCATGAATTTCACAGCACTGGAGATGAGCTGAGAAGATTTAGGGCAACGGGGCAGAAATAGTTCAACTTCATACTGAGATTTTGGATTTCATTGCACCAACAAAGCTCAGTTAAATTACTCTTCTCATTCTATACCCTCATGTATTTATCAGCTGGTCAGCAGCAATGTCCACTCCTTGGTCAAATGACACGACCAAAAGTTGATTTCACAAGGATGTTGGCAGCTCACCTGACTGAGTCCGTTCCACCCATATAGACAAATTACACTACGCCAATGTCATCTGCAGGAGTCAGGAATCTCACATGTGATATGAGATTCGTGCCCAGACCATTCATTCCGTACAAGAATCTCATGGTTTTTGAGGTAACTGTGACTCACTACGTTCCATATTACCAGTCGTATAAAATCCCCTGGATGTAACATGGCTTGATATTGCAGGTATTGAAGATAAAAAGATTACACTTCCCATTACATTTTTCGTCAACATTTTTGTGGCTCTCAGTTCCCAGAAGATGAATATTTTCCACTAATCAAATTTTTGATTTGACAACACAAAAAGAAATACCTATACAGACCATTCTGCATCTTTAAGGACATGACACACTACTCAGGTAGGGAGATTTAGCCCTCTGGCCACGGGGTTGGTGTATAAAAGCAATACAGCTCTAATCTTCAATATCAGACTGTACCCGTGGACCGCTTCTTGGAATGGAAGAACATAGGCAGTAAATCTACCTGTCTCCGTTTGCTCCAGAGTGCTGCAAGCACCATTCCGTCCGCGTCCCCAACAAACAAGTTTCAACTTCTCCGTCCCCTTTGAGATACACCAGGATCAATAATGAATTTAAAGCTGCAGCACTAAACACCTGAACAGCCCAAGAATAAACCTTTTGATATTAAGCAATGAGCCTTTCACCACCAGATCACACACTTCATTGAGAACAAATGCCCAAATATTGCCAAGATGCCTCTCTAAAATATCTACTTCATTCTTTTTTCTTTTCTTTCCTTTTTCTTTCTTTTAAATTGGAAGGCCTGGGAACTCGGATCCTTTGAATTGAAGTAACAGCATTTCATGCAAAACTGAAGACTTAACAGAAGGGAGCCTGGGCTAAATCAGCATCTATTCCAATTATCTTACTTGTGGAAGCAGCTTAGCCAACCTCTTTCCAAAGGAGCCACTGATTTTAGATGCCTGATCATCAAATATAGAATATCAGAGAATATTGGGGTTGGAAGGGATCTTAGGAGGTCATCTAGTCCCACCCCCTGCTCAAAGCAGGACCAATCCCCTGATAAGAGAGGTTGCAACCAGGCCCATTTTTCTGAAGCACTGAGCAATCAGAACTCTCACTGAAGCTAACGGGAGCTGTTCATGCTCAACATTTCTTCATAACAGGCCACAGGTTTTCCTTACTTGTGCACCACATTGGGGGTATCCAAAACTGGAGCACATTTTTGGTCAAGAGATGTGGAAGCCTTTGGTGATATTACATGATAACAAATGGAAGAGCAATTATACCCAAACACCAATAGTGTGATATAGTATATATCTGCATTTGAAATAAAGAGTGTGACAGGTTGGATCACAGAAACCCCCCTGGGAGCTGCCAACTGGTGTGCCAAGACTACCTCTACTCCTGTTTTCCCTGCCAGCTCAGGACGCCAGCACCCTGTCTTGCTGAGCCAGACACTCCCGTCTGCTCCAACAAAGACACAGGGTATGAATCACTTGCCTCAAAACTGCAGGTTTACCTGAAGGCAGCTAACAGAAGTGTGCTTGTCTTTAACACCCAGATGCCCAACTCCCAATGGGGTCTAAACCCAAATAAATCTGTTTTACTCTATATGAAGCTTATGCAGGGTAAACTCATAAACTGTTAACCCTTGTGACAGACCCAGGCCAGTGGGGTGCAGGAGTCTGGTAGAGGGCAAATATACTGGTCACTGGGTGAGTAGTTTTCTGTTCCCTGAGTGACCAGAGCAGGGGCTGCATTAGAGTAGTCAGGAACTTGCTAGAACCAATTAAGGCAGACAGGCTGATTAGAAAACCTGCAGCCAATCAAGGCAGGCTAATCAGGGCACCTGGGTTTTAAAAGGAGCTCTTTCCAGTCAGATGGGGAGAAGCCAGAGGAGAGGAAGTGTGTGTGAGGAGCTGGGAGCAAGAGGCACAAGGAGCTGAGAGGGAGAGGGTGTGCTGCTAGAGGACTAAAGGAGTACAAGCATTATCAGACACCAGGAGGAAAGTCCTGTGGTGAGGATAAAGAAGGTGTTTGGAGGAGGCTTGGGGAAGTAGCCAGGGAGGTGTAGTTGTCACACAGCTTTTACAAGAGGACTATAGACAGCTGCAAATCCATAGGGCCCTGGGCTGGAAGCTGGAGTAGAGGGTGGGCCCGGGTTCCCCCCAAACCTCCCAAGTCCTGATCAGACGCAGGAGGAGTTGATCCAGACTGTGGGGGAGATCACTGAGGTGAGCAAATCTGCCAATAAGCGCAGGATCCACCAAGGTAGAGGAGGAACTTTGTCACAACTGGTATCAGGACTGGGATCTTGGTGTGCACAGCGCGGCAGAAGAAGTACGAAGGTACTGTGCGTCCTGCCTAGAGTGTCAGCTGCACAGTCCCCGTTCCCACCTGAGGGCACCTTTAGTACCCCTTCCCATCATAGAGGTCCCCTTTGAGCAAATAGCCATGGGCCTAGTGGGACCCCTAGAGAAGAAGGCTCGGGGCCACCAATATATACTTGTTGTTTTGGACTATGCTTCTCGCTACCCAGAAGCCATCCCCCTGCGGAACACAGCCTCTAAAAAGATAGCCAAAGAGCTGGTGGGGATCTTTGCCCAAGTGGGGCTACCAAAGGAGATATTAACAGATCAAGGAACCCCATTTATGTCAAAACTAATGAAGGACCTCTGTACGCTGCTCCATATACATACCCTGAGAACTTCAGTCTACCATTCGCAGACTGATGGATTGGTAGAAAGGACCCATCAAGGTAGAGGAGGAACTTTGTCACACCCTCTATAACACTGATAGAGAGATATGCATGGTTGTTTGCTCCCCCAGGTATTAATACATTCTCTGAGTTAATTAATAAGTAAAAAGTGATTTTATTAAATACAGAAAGTAGGATTTAAGTGGTTCCAAGTAGTTACAGACAGAACAAAGTAAGCCACCAAGCAAAATAAAATAAAGTTCGCAAATCTATGTCTAATCAAACTAAATACAGATAATCTCACCAG
Organism: Chelonoidis abingdonii; assembly: GCF_003597395.2. Taxonomy (NCBI): domain Eukaryota; kingdom Metazoa; phylum Chordata; order Testudines; family Testudinidae; genus Chelonoidis; species Chelonoidis abingdonii. Next base: position 12,230,714 of record NC_133769.1, on the reverse strand, counting down.
TTCCAGAATGCTTCCTTTTGCAGACTAAACTCCTTTTAGCCTGGATCCAGCAATCACTCACACCCCTTGCAGTCTCTGTCCTTCATTCCAGTTTCTTTCAGTATCCTGGGGGGCGGGGGAGGAGAGGCTCTCTCTTTAGACAGCTGAAGACAAAATGGAGCGGTCTTCCAAGAGTTTAAATAGATTTTCTCTCCTGGGTAGACACCCCTCCCTCCCCCTGTGTAGAATCCAGTCACAAAATGGAGATTCTGAATCACATGGGCAAGTCACATGCCCATGCATGACTCAGGACTTGCAGGTAGCAGCGATTACCCACATGCTACTTTGAACGTCCTCAGGAAGTCTTCTTATGTGGATTGGAGTCTTCCAAGCTCTTTTGTCTGTTAAGTGCTTCCTGATTGAGCACTTAACTCGTACATTCCTTTCCGAAGAAGTGAGCAAATGTTCTAACTAAGGCTACTTAGAAATCAAGCAAGTATATGGCTAATGTTAATAACTTTGAACACACAAATGGTGCCTGCATACAACTAGGATGAATATAACCCGTAGATCATAACCTCTACATAGACGTGTTACATGGCATATATAGCAAAACCCTATTCCAGTTATATCATACATACATCTATAAACACCCCCCATAAAGCCTTATGGGGTACACTGTCACAAAGAGAAGTGGAAAATTGTCGAAAGAAAGAAAGAAAGCAGAGTAACAAGACTATATTTCCATGAAGTGCTATGTCCTATTCCCAGCTCCAAAGTAGGGTATTTCTCACACAGTTCTCTTCCTTCTTTATTGCAGATGTAGAGTTTGACAATCAAGTCTGTCTGCCACCATTTTTAATTACTTGTTTCACCCTCTTCAGTCTCAACTAAAACAAAACACAATAAAAGTAGAGATTCAAAAAACTTCTCCATTCTGCAGCTCTGTTGGAAAGAAAGAAATGCTCCATATCCATGGATAGGAGATCACCTGGCCGAATTCTCATTGACACTAAAGCCTTTTGACACTGCTCTGGCATGGGAAAGAGCCGTTCAAGTTAATGTAGATGTAATTAACATATATACTATGGCCCTTCTGTTCCATTTTCACTTCACAGAATGGTGTAAGACCCATCGTGTAGCTGAGAATCAGGCCCCCTGGGTTGATAACAGAGAAAACCCATAGCCAGGAAGGCATTAAATGAAACCGATCAAGGGTAACGTGGCAAACATGAGGAATGTTTGCAGAGGTGGTGATGAAATGCAGCTCTCTCATTATTTCACACAGAGTTTGATGCACTCAACACTTCTCAAAGCGAGGCCTATGGGATCAGATGTGAATCTGTATCTTGCCATTCATTTCCTGCTTCTTCCTGTTCCCATGGATATGCCTGCTGGATGTAACATGGTCTATAGTTTCCATTAAGATATAGATGACCCCATCACCAACCCCCCTTACCCTCTAATCCCCCACAACCATATGGGCCCCTGTGACCATAAATTTCCTCCTAACTGTATGGGCCTCCTAACTATATAATCTCCCATAACCCCAGGGACACCGGTTACAATATAATCCTCCATAACATTATAAACCTCTATCAGCACGTGTGCCTCCATCGCCACCTCCAGTGTCGGCTGCACCCGAGGATTCCACTCTGCTTTCCTGAGAAAAGGAGCTGAGAATGGCTTCTGGGAAAGTCATGACAGTGGTGATCGAATCAGCATTGTAGAGTCAGGGCACTGTAGAGTCTGCCTTACGTCTGGCTTGTTGCAGCCGTCACACATGATTTGTGGAATGTCACTTCACACATTTGTGACGCAAGGTGTCTTTCTGCCATGGAGATAAAATCTGAAGCACATAGGTGGAAAGACAATAAATTTAAGGTACATGGGTCAGTGGAATAAAAATTTTAATGATAAACTCCTTTTGCAGCTGAGCTCATGTAGAAATCTAAAGAAAGAGACACAGAAAGAGAGAAAGAGAAATAAAGGAAGGAAGGAAGGAAGGAAGAGGGACCTAATCAGCTCTTTTGAATCCTTGTTATTTTCTTTGTCCTAAAAATATCCTGTCTCTAAGGGCTGGTCTACGGTACAGCTGTAAGTTGACCTAAGTTACGCTACTTCAGTGATGTAAGTAATGTAACTGAAGAAAACGTAACTTAGGTGGACGTACAGCAGTATCTACACTGCACTGTGTCGACTGAATCTTCCACAGACACTCTGTGATTCTTAACAACGGGAAGGGTTTGGGGGTTTTTTCAATTTTATTTTTTTTGTTATTGAGTTGCAGGCATTAGCTTCTTCTTTGTTTAGAAGTCAAGCCCTGGATTTTCAGAGCAAGACATGGAGTTGGGACACTAGAGCAGACCTCATCCCTCTCTTTTTCCATTCTGGAACCCAATCCACTGGGGACCGAGGGACCCAGTCTGAGTCAGTGAAAATGGCTGCCTCCTGAGTGGTGGAGGTAATTTTGAAGGCTACTGCTACAGCCACAATTTTGGCTGCTTGGGCAGAATATGGTGCACACTGTGTCCCATCAGTACCTCCACATGCGGATGGCCGCTTCTGTAAAAACAAGAGCTGACCACAAACCAAACAAAATCATTTCACTCATCATGGCCTCTCCTTCGAAGAGCGACGTCTCCTCAGGCAGTGGCTCAGGTAACAGGTATTCGTGCTCTTCCCCCTCTAAGAGGAGGCTGTGAGGTATTGGGGATAGCACTGGGGGGTTTTCCGTATCTACATTTTTGTTTAACAAAGCAAGGATCCATTTTGCCAATCGAGGACTAGATACGTGGCTGTTAGGATATTTAGGCCTGTTTGTAAAGGCCTATACTTTAAGAATTTAGGTGTATGTTTATTATTTAGCTAGTTATAGAGGTATAAAAGAAAGAATTAAAATTACAATTTCCCTGTTTATAGGCCTTTTTTTACTATGATAGTTTAAGGCCGTGTTTTTAGGCTAAGATTTTTGGCTAAGCAGCAGAGGCAGCCATAAGCTGGGAAGCATATGGTTACATTTTTAACTGGTTACATTAAAATAAGGTGCTATTGGGCTGTTAGAAATACAATTTTATTCTGATAATGCCTGATAATGCCTGCAGGGCCTGGAAAAGTGAAGCAGGGAGAACCTGCCTGAGGCCTGGGCAAGACAGCCCCAATCGGGGACAGCCCGGGACAGGAGCCAGGACGAGCCCTGTGCCAGGGAGGAATCGCCCGAGAAGGGCAGGCCGGAGCTGGACCTAGTATCATGGCTGCCCAGGACTGCATGGGGCTGGGCTTATGACTCTGCACTGGGAACAAGGAGGGAGGTTGCTACCCAGTTAAGCAGGGAGGTAGCCGCTCTGTGTGGCTTTGCAGAGAGCGCCAGAAGAAGGCACCAGAGGGGGTTGTTGGGGAAAGTTCACTGGCGCCGAAGATGACCAGGAGCACCCAAGACTCACCACTGGACTAGAACGTTGCTCAGGCCTCCTGAACTCTGTGTGCAGACACATTGCTCAGCGTCTGCCCTTCCAGACTGTGCTACCACTGGGCCTGTGGGGCCTTGGCTTGGATGCAGCCGTGTTTTACTGCTCCCCTTATATTTCCTCTTGTTGTATTTCTCCTCTCATCCCTCTGTAAATAAATACCTCCCTTTGTTATATCCATTGTACTTTTCCTGCGGGTGTGTGTGTTCACTCTGGGGGGTTTGGAACAGGTGCCCCTGGGGTGGAAGGAATTTCTCCTGCTGCATTCCTGTGCGCGCCTTCTCTTGGCCGCTGCTGCCTGCAGAGCAGACTCCATCTTGGCCACGAGGGCGCTAAAGTTACAGCTAAAATGTAAAATCCTTATTTCTTGGTTGTTTTATGACTGTAGTCCCCACTTCCCTATCGTTTGGTTGTATAATCTATGTCTGGGTCTGGGATTGTTTCTCTCTGCTATATAATCAATTTTGTTGAGTGTAAACCAATTAAGGTGGTGGGATATAATTGGTTAAATAATTACGTTACAATATGTTAGGCTTGGTTAGTTAAATTTTAGTAAATTTGGTTACGGTCTAGCTAAGCAAAATGCAAGTTTTATTGTATAGTTTGCAGTCAATCAGGAAGTAAAGGGGGGAATGGGAACAGGAAATGGGGGGTAGGGGAATTGGAATCATGCGTTGCTGGGGGGAGGAATAGGAACAGGGACACAGGCAAGGCTCTGTGGTGTCCGAGCTGGGAAGGAGGACACTGAGGAAGGAAACTGGAATCATGCTTGCTGGAAGCTCACCTCAATAAACACTGAATTGTTTGCACCTTTGGACTTCGGGTATTGTTGCTCTCTGTTCATACGAGAAGGACTAGGAAAGTGAGCGGGTGAAGGAATAAGCCCCTAACATCTTGGTGCCGGTGACTCGGATGCATCACATCGGATAGGTGAATGGCAGCCTGTAAGTCCCCCTCCCCAACAGTCCGCGCAGCTGCTTGGAGGGGGTATGGCAAACTCTCGTGATGGTAGTTGCGGGGTCTGGCAAGCCGGTGTAAAGGATTTTTTGAATAACTGGATAAGGAAGAACCAGAGCCCATATCAGGTGCAGGGGTCAGCCTGGGATGAGATTAAAAAGGAGATGGAGGAAGTGTCAGGGGACCCAGAGGGATGGGGGGTGGCTGAGGAGCCCACCCTCCTTTGGTATATGAGTAGTGGAAGAAGGTCTCTGCCCCTGGGGACTGGATGCCTTCCAGCGAAAGGAGGCACTTCAGTCTACCTGTGAGAGGTTTGAAGTAAGGGCAGCACTATGGGAAGCTGCCTGTAATCTTTCAGGTTTGGTGTTGTTTCAGCAAGGGCTGCTGAAGGGTTATAAATTAGTTGGGGTGGTTAGAGATAATTTGACACAACGGGGTTTAGAGTCAGAAGCAAAGTTAACAGACCAGCTTTAGAGACAGGAGCTGGGACTTGGTCCTGGAGAAGAGGGGGGGAAGGTTTCAAAGTGGAAAATGGCAGGAGCAGCTGACAACCCCCACTCTTCTCCCAGAGCCAGGATGAGAACCTGGGGGGAGGGTTCCCAGCTGTTTCAACCCAGGGAGCCTACACTTGGCTCAGAGCTAACTATGTCCTTTGCTTCTTTCTCTTCTTCTTTTTCTCAGTTTACTTAATTTGCTGCTGGGAACCTGTACTTCAAGCTGACCTTGCAGGGTTAACTGGTTTCTTTCCACCTCTTCCCCCCATCTTTCCACACTTTTGTTTTGCTACTACCACCACTATGCTTCTGTCCCCAGAAACCTGTACAGCTTTCTAGACAAAATGGGCCCTTTCCCCACAGAAATGGCCTATAAGGACCTGCTGCAGGCTGCAGGCAGAGAGATAATCTAATCAAAATTATTTAACTATTGGGTGACGTAATCAAAATCACTGAAGAAATGTCAGGGGTTTCTATTGAAACTTCACTTGGCTGCCCCTGGCTGTCTGTGGTTGTACAAGATGGGTGTGTGATCGGGGTACAGTTGTGTAAAAAAAAAGTAATCGCAGTGCAAGGAATGTTAGAAGAGAATTGTGTGTGCGCGCACAGGGAAAAGAAAAGGAAAAGGGGAGCGATAATAAAAGAACTAAGCCTCGGGGTGGCTCTGGGGGAGCAAACTGTTGCTTTGGTGGAGTTCATAAAAACTCTGTGGGCACAGGGGAGGCAGTTACACCTTATGTAGAATTAATATGGCTAATATCATGTTATGGAGGTTAAACTATGGGGATGTGTGCTGTGTATATTAAAGAAGAGGTAAAAGAAATGCAAACAAAACATGGTACTTAATTAAAATTCTATTAAGGCTCCAAAAGAGGCCACAATCAGTTGTGCTTTCTTTTTCAGATCTGTGTGCATCTTGGAGCAGAAAATGAAAGTGAAAAGTAATCAGAACTCTGGTGAAAGTAAAATGTGTCCCTTTTAAAACAGTCTCTAAGCTGTTCATAGCTTTAAATCCAAAAGCAAGCCAAAAAGCCTCTGTGTAAATGTAAATTACCTAGTTGACCAATACCTCACAGCCTCCTGATAGAGGGGGAAGAGCAGGATTGCCTGTTACCTGAGCCACTGCCTGAGGAGCCGTAGCTATTCAAGGGAGGGGCCGTGCTGAGTGAAATGCTGTGAATAGCAGATATTTTTTGGTTTGTGGACTGGATGGCTCTTGTTTTTCCAAAAGCAGCATCTGCATGTGGGCTTCACTGCTGTAAAAGTGCCTATGGGCATTTATCAGGAATCACAAGTTCTTTGCCAAGGTGGGCTTCACAGAAGGGATCGTGGGTTTGGCAAGATTTGTGAGTGATATATATTTATTCAATTAAACTCTTACTTAAAAACCATGTGATTCTACTCATCAGTATATTACCAAACAAGAGAAAGCTCCATCCGGGAATACGGCATACTTACAACATGCAGTAATTACAACAATCAGAAGAAATAAAGAGATGATGACATAGACAGTCGAACAGTGCAGAAGACCACAAATCTGTTGACAACAATTGAGGAACCTGCAGAACCTAAAAATAGGGAACTAGATTGGATTTTTTCATACCCCTTCTTTATATCACTCACCAGATACACAACCATTTTTGATCCATTTCCGTGACCATAACAAGATTGATACCTGCCAGTTGCACTTATGTGGCATTCCAGGTGTTCATAACCTCATCTCTAATCACTAATATTAATAAACTGTCAATCATTCTTTAATCATTCCTATACATTATTGCAATCTTACTGCCTAGTTACTAAATTGCAAAAAACAAACCAACCTCAAAGCTGCATCTAATTTGTGAAACTTATGGCATAACTGTCCTTTTGTGGTTATTTGTTTACTTGTGTAACCCTTCTGCCTGTCTGAGTTGGCAGCAACAAGGGCCGGGTTCAGTATCTAGAGGTTCCGTTTTAATAACACAATGCAAAACCGGCTCAAGCCCCCACTCAGTGATCTGGGACAATTACATACCACCCCCCGGGTGCCTCTAAAAGGCAATACTTCCCCTCTCGCAAGCACAGAGTCTGAGTGTAGCAAAATCCTTTTAATAAAGGAGGGAAACAATGCGGCATTATGTTGGGGAAACACCACAAATAGGATTCATAACACAAACCATGAGCAGAAGACCCACCCCCAAGTAAGTTTGTAGGTGTCCTTTTCTCCTCAGGGTCTTAAGTCCAGCAACCCAAAAAATCACCAAAGTCTCAAAAGTCCAACACCCCAAAAGTCTCTTGGGTCCAGCAACCCAAAAATCACCGAAAAGTCCAACAACCTAAAAGTCTCTGTTCCTGGCCAGTGGACTACCAACCTCCAAGGTTTTTGTGTATTTTTTTCCTTTTTCTCTTTTTGACAGCAACATTCTGTTATTAGATGTTCGGCTGCGAGTGTGTGTGTGTGTGTGTGTGTGTGTTCTCCCTGTATGCTGTCCCAGCTCTGCGCAGACAGACAGCACAGCAGTCCTTGAGTGAACATCCAATGACCACAAGTTCCGTTAAGGTGCAAAGGTGCCCAGCCAGGTTTATTGTGGACAAAGCATGCTAATAGCACCTGGCAGACTCTACAAGGATACTAAGACATGTATGGCCATGACAATGGACACAGCTCAATGAATGGCTGGATTTTCCATTCCCTCCTCAGTTGGCCAAAGACACTCCCTCTGCAACTCTATTTTATGCATCAATACAAACAAGTTACATACTGCCCCTCTGACGTAGTTAGCTGACACCCTCTGACATAGCCAGTTATCACCCATCATCTTGTACATCTCTATCCATCGCACTGTTCTTCTGACCTTGTCTTTAGGATAGGTCAGCATGTTCCTGTTATCTTTAGGGAACGTGTTGGTATCGAGATGTTCTGGTACCATCATTCTGGAATGTGTTTGCATGAGTGCTCTGTGCCTAATTGTGACAGGTTGGGTTGCAGAAACCCCCTTGGGACTGCCAGCTGATGTGCTGAGACTACCTCTGAGCCCGTTTTCCCTACCGGCTTCGGAATTCAGTACCCTGTCTTGTTGAGCCAGACACACTAGCCTGCTACAAGCACAGACCCCGGTCTGAACTATGCCCCCCAAAAGCCACAGGCTTAACTAAAAATAGCTTAAGAGGTACTCCTGTCTCCAGCACCCAGATACCCAGTTTCCAGTGGGGTCCAAACCCCAAATAAACCCATTTTACTCTATATAAAGATGATACAGAGTAAACTCATAAATTGTCCACCCTCTATAACACGGACAGAGAGATGTGCACAGCTGTTTGCTCCCCCAGGAATTAATTACTTGCTCTGGGTTAATTAATAAGTAAAAAGTGATTTTATTAAACATAAAAAGTAGGATTTAAGTGGTTCCAAGTAACTAACAGAACAAAGTAAATTACCAAGGAAAATAAAACAAAAACACACAAGTCTAAGCCTAATACAGTAGAAAACTCAATGCCGGTAAATCTCACCCTCAGAGATGTTCCAATAAGCTTCTTTGACAAACTAGACTCCTTCCTAGTCTGGGTCCAGCCATCACTCACACCCCTGTCCTTTGTTCCAGTTTCTTTCAGGCATCTCTTTGGGGTGGAAAGGCTATCTTTTGAGACAGTTAAAGACAAAATGGAGGGGTTTCCAGAGCCGTATATAGTCTTTCTCTTATGGGTGGAAACAGGGCTGGCTTTAGGAAGTGCGGGGCCCAATTCGAACAGCTTCGACGGGGCCCCGGCAGGGATGACTAAAAAAATAAACAAACAAAAAAAACATATGAGGCTTGTACTCACTGTGCAGTGCTCTGAGTCTTCGGCGGCACTTCAGCAGTGGGTCCTTCACTCACTCCAGGTCTTCAGCGGCACTCAAGGACCCGCCTCCAAAGTGCTGCCGAAGACCCAGAGTAAGCGAAGTACCTGCTGTCGAAGTGCTGCTGAAGACCCAGAGTGCTGCTGGGTGAGTAAAAACTAAAAAGGCGCCTCTAGCCAGGGAAGGGATTCTCACTGGGAGCAGGGCCCTCTTAGGCGCAGGGCCCAATTTGGGGGAATTGGTGGAACAGGCCTAAAGCCGGCCCTGGTGGAAACCCCTTTGTTCTCCTGTGTAAAATCCCCTCAATAAGATGGAGTTTGCAGTCATCTGGGCAAGTCACATGTCTATGAATGAGTCAGCTTTTTGCAGGCCGACGCCATTGTTTACGTTAGTTTGAATGTTCCCAGGAAAGCTCAGATGTGGATTGATGCCTCCCAAGTCCATTGTCAGTTAAATGTTTCTTGACTGGGCACTTATTGAGAATAGTCCTTTCTCAAGAAGCTGACCAAATGCTTCACTGAGGCTACTCAGAATCAGACAAATACATAGCCAATATTCATAACTTCAAATACAAAAATGATACACATATATAGACAGCATAATCATAACCAGCAAACTACAACCTCCCATAGACTCCCCACTTGGCCTCCTCTGTATAAGAACTGGTGCAACCATAGAACCCTGGTTGCAACAATGATCTATACGGTCACAGTTTATGTCAACAATGTCACACTAACACCTCTTAGGAATGGGTGTTTCTGCAATATCAGCCCTGTTCTTGCCAAATTCTGTGAGCTTGCAAGCAGGCAGAGACTGACTTCTCTTTGCTTCTTTGCTGTACATCAGCAAAGCCTGAGCACTACTTTAGTTCAGGCCTTAGGCCTTACACCAGGCCTCTGATACAAGACCTAATGTTTTAGACTCTCTTTCTACTATACATACCAATGCACCAGCTTAACCATCTTTTAATTTCATAATTTGGTTGGTGCTTTGCATTGTCCCCAAAACCTGGGGCTGATAAGGGAAAGGGACATTCTGTTAGAATTATAATCATCATCAATAATCTTGGAATACTTGACCAGTAATGTGAGCCTCTTGTTCTGATTTTATTTTTGATTAAATTGTTTTTTCTGTTGTGTAGGAGGCGGTGGTCCTACAAAATCAACTGGAGGGTTATTTGATTCCCTAATGTTTTTCAGAGGGAATCGCTGCAGTCTAAGGCCTTTTTGCATTAAGGAGCAGTAGTAGCAACCATTAGCTAAAAGTGGGGAGTCACATCCCATCTAAACTGTACAAAACAATAGAATAGCTGGTTGCTAAGAAAGATTCCAGCTGTAAGGAAGTATCGTGCCAAGATCAACAGACAGACATTAAGGACACGGCTACACTTGCAGATGTAGAGCGCTTGGAGTTAAACCCGCCCTCCAAGAGCGCAGCAGGAAAAGCGCTGCCATGTGTCCACACTGTCAGCTGCAAGCGCAGTGGCATGGCCACATTTGTGGCACTTGCGGCAGCATTGGGAGCAGTGCATGGGGATGGGGGTTGAGTGCAGTGGGTAAGGGTCGTAGTTTGCAGGGCTGGGTGCTGAAGCTACAGATGTCGGAGGCAGCTGGTGGCAATAAGACCCTGGATGTTGGGGAAAGTGGGTTGGCGGTGACATGGGGGCACAAGGGAAAGAGCTTTGGGACAAGGGCTGTGGGATAGGGGGATGGGAGTGCTCCACCTGCATTGCTACAAAGCCCATATCAAGTCTGCTTGGCGCTCCACGATGCTTAGCAGCCACTCTGTGCTTTGGTGCCGGCGATCCGCATTCTGCTGGCGGATTCTCCTTTCACTCTCCTGCCACTCCTGTACTTTTTGATTTTCATTAAGGGACTGCTGCATTACTTCATGCAGCATGTCCTCTTGGATTCTTCGCAGATGCTTCTTGATTCTTTGGAGTCTTTCGGCCGTTGATAACAAGGACGGCGGGGATCTCAAGGTGCATCTGTAAAGCCAAAGTGCAACACTTAACAGAGGCGGCATTGTTCACACTAGACAGAGCAATGATTCGGTTGCACTTAAAGGCAAGTACAGTGTACACAATAGCAGAAATTGTCCATCCCAAAGCAAGTGCACATAACTCAAGGGACCCCCAAAATGGTGAGTAAGCACAGGGGCAAGGGGGACTGATTGTTTCACAGCTGTACTGTCCTCTGGGTTCTGTACCTTGGGGAGAGCCAACAGCCGCAGGGGGGGCCTATACTGAACACTGTCCCCACATTTTCCACAGGATGAGTTCATCCTGGAAGATATCTCACTGTTGAGGGTGACCTGGGAAGCAAGCAAGGGTCTTCTGCAACAATGCAGCTTCCATCCTGGCCCATATGCAGCTTGCCTGTGTGCAGCAATGGTCCCCCTGCCCCTCACAACACAGTGGTGCAGACATGTTAGCCTGACTGGGACAAGGATCACAGTAGCTCTGCCAAGGAACCTGCGCAAGCACATTGCCCAGGTTCTGCATGAGACCTTGGAAGAGATCACTGAGGCCGATTACCGCGATGTGAGAGAGCACATCAATGCCCTATTCCGCATCTAGGCATGCATGCAGCCCTAACCCTCCTCGCCCCAAGAGCCCGCACTGAACAACTTCCTTCCCAAAATAAAAGCCGCTTACCCGGCGCCTCCTCTGGTGTTTGCTCTTCCCCAAGCACCATCCTCTGCGACTGGCTACCTTCCTCCTGGCTTGAAAACAGCTCCTGGTTGTATGCATCAAGGGATGCCGGGCTATCTCCTTCCTCCTCAGCACCCTTGCTTCCACTTTCCTCCTCCTCATCCTGCCTTGTTGACCTGGGCTCTGAATTGTCCATAGCGGTCCTCGGAGTGGAGGTGGAGTCGCACCCCAATATTGCGTCCAGCTCTCTGTACAAACGGCAGGTCATGGGGGCAGCACCGGAGCAGCTGTTTGCCTTGCAGGCTTTGTGGTAGGCTGTCCACAGTTCCTTCACTTTAACCCTGCACTTCAGTGTGTCCCGGTCATGGTCCTTTTCCATCATATCTCCTGATACCTGCCCGAAGGTATCATAATTCCTACGGCTGGAGCGCAGCTGGGACTGGACAGCTTCCTCCCCCAAACACCGATGAGGTCCAGCATCTCGTCATTGCTCCATACTGGGGATTGCCTGGCATGTGGAGGCATGGTCACCTGGAAAGATTTGCTGAGAGCACTCCACGCGTGGCTGAGCAAACAGGAAGGGGATTTTCAAAATTCCCATAGAATTTAAAGTGCAGGTCTGATGGTTGGTCACCTGAGGGCAGGGCAGTAGAGTTCAAAGTGATGACCAGAGTGTCTAGCACAGGCATTGTGGGACACCGCTGGAGGTCAATCAGAGCACATTAATAAATCAGGGCATCCACACTGGCACTGTGGCACTCCAGCTGGGGCGCAGCAAGCGTTATGCTTCTCATGGAGGTGGATTACCAGGACTGCTCCTGCCGTGGAGTCCGGGTGCTCTACCTGCCTTGCCAGTGTGGACGCATCATGACTTAGGGCATCTGGGGCTGCTTTAATGTGCTAACTCGCAAGCATAGCCAAGCCCTAAGATGTTTAAAGGAAAACTTTGCAAGATAACTCTCTCTCTGGCAGAGCCACTTAGCAGCAGTTTCAGCTGGGAAAGCTATACTTCCCTTTTGTTTGACCTCTAATTGTTTTTATCTGGTTTTTAATTGTTTCTATCTGTTGTGTAACTGGTTTCACAATATTTGAATTTACTCTTGTATATAGGGGAGTAATGTGCTAGGATTGGTTAAAGAATTGTTTCATAATATGCTAGGACTGGTTAAAATATTATTTCGTAATATGATTGGTTAAGGTACTGTGACAAAGTTCCTCCTCTACCTTGGTGGGTCCAGCGCTTATTGGCAGATTTGCTCACCTCAGTGATCTCCCCCACAGTCTGGATCAACTCCTCCTGTGTCTGATCAGGAGTTGAGAGGTTTAGGGGGAACCCAGGCCAGCCCTCTACTCCGGGTTCCAGCCCAGGGCCCTGTGGATTGCAGCTGTCTAGAGTGCCTCTTGTAACAGCTGCATGACAGATACAACTCCCCAGGCTACTTCCCCATGGCCTCCTCCAAACACCTTCTTTATCCTCACCACAGGACCTTCCTCCTCGTGTCTGATAACGCTTGTACTCCTTAGTCCTCCAGCAGCGCACCTTCTCAGTCTCAGCTCCTTGTGTCTCTTACTCCCAGCTCCTCACACACACTTCCTCTTCTCTGGCTCCTCCCCGCCTGACTGGAGTGAGCTCCTTTTTAAACCCAGGTGCCCTGATTAGCCTGCCTTGATTGGCTGCAGGAGTTCTAATCAGCCTATCTGCCTTAATTGGTTCTAGCAGGTTCCTGACTACTCCAGTGCAGCCCCTACTCTGGTCATTCAGGGAACAGAAAACTACTCATCCACTGACCAGCATATTTGCCGTCTACCAGACTCCTGTGCCCCACTGGTCTGGGTCTGTCACAGTACAGATAAGTAGGACCTAAGTTTAACTACATAAACTGCATTCCACAAGGAAGTTCTTTGGAACCTTACTACAGGACACAGCCCAAGTTCAAAACTGCCAGAACTCAATACCCTGCACCATCATCCCGCGCAGAAACCAGAACCCTGGACAATCCTGTCCTGACTGACCATCGGGAGAAGTTAGTCTGCTTTATCAGGAGTGGTGAGCATTGTGTGCTTAGCAAGTGTATTCTGTTCATTAATTGTTAATAAATACAAGTTCAGGATATTATTGGGAAAAGGCTCTTTCACTGGGAAAAGGTCCCACCAACCGGTAGAGGGACATTCATCTAGGCCCAGGGAGGGTAAGGAGTGGGAGCCCTAAATTGTGAAGCTAACACCAAGATTCAGAGTTTTAACTGCTGAATTATTTTTCCAGTATTTTTATTTTCCTTTTGTGATGCTGGCAGGCCAGGGGCCAGCTCATGCCAAGATCCCCATGTCTCAACTGGACACTAGCAGATACATAGCCGGAGTCAATCTGGCTCACCTGTGGATTAATATTGATAAAATAGATATTACAATTATAAGAAAATGTTTAGCAGTTAGACTCTATGGAATCCTTGTGAGCTGCTGCCAGCATTAATTTCAGTTGCAATCTCTATGTTCAGTACTGGAATGTAATATCTGAGCCGGGGGAGGGTGAGCCTCTGTGATTGTATGAATCCCCATACAGGAGAGAGAAGTGGTGAATTTACAGGAATTGTTACACCCCTCCTGAAAGAGGAGACCCATCAGTACCAGATGGCTCATGTTGGATCTTACAAGTGGAAACTCCCGACGTCCAGATTGAGAAACAGGACTAAAGACTCTTTATTGTTCTGCTTTCCTCTCACTGAAGATGAGTCAGGCCAGGGGACTCCTCCCAGCAGCTGAGTTTGCAGCTCAGAGCACAGGGAAGGAGGAAGATAAAAAACCCCAAGCCAAAGTAACTAGGTATCTCTAAGCTGCTTGGATTCATTGCGGGGTGGGGTGTTTTCAGACATGAGAAAGAGATCCCCAGTTGCTTAGCCTGAGTTAGCCCTCAAGGACAAATAGAGCTTGCTGATTATAGACGCCTATATTACCTTTTGAAACCTAAGACTGTAACTCGTTCATGTGTCTATGGGCTTGTCTTCATGTATAGCCCTGCAGCTTTAGTGAAGATGCTACAGTACCACACCGACCGGAGAGCTTCTCCCATCGGCATAGTTAAATCACCTCCCTGAGAGGCGGTAGCTGTGTCAATGGGTGAAGCTCTCCCATCGCCTAGGGCTGTCTGCAGTGCGGGTTAGGTCAGTATAACTGCATCGCTCAGGGGTCTGGATATTTCACACCTCTGAGCCATTAGCTATACCCATATATGTTTATAGTGTAGACCTGGCCTATGCTTGCCTTAACCTTGTGAATAACTCTCTGGTTATTCTGCCTGGTCCTTTGGAATTAGGAGTAACCTGAATATTGCTGTGGCTCTTGGTGTAAGGGGTCATCCCAGAGATTCACTCGCCTGGATGACAAGACAGCCAGTGTGCCCAGGGACAGGCTGGGATTTTGTGGAAAGGCTGATAAAGTGCCTGCGGAGTTGGCACTCGGAGCAGTTGGCTGATGAAAATCTCAGTTTTGAATGAACAACTAACTTGGGGTTTGTGCCCTGGTTTTTAACAATCTGCCCCGCGCTTGTGTCACCATTGGGAGCGCCAAAACTTATAGAGGCCTTTATATCAGGGACTAAATGGTTTGACTTCCCTTAACTGAAGAAAGTGGATGGGAGTCACGGGCTGGTTCACAAACATGTGAGAGCCTGTTTGCATCCCACTCCCTCTTTGGCTACTAAATTAGCTCTGTTGTTTTGGAGATACAAAGCATTCGTTTATTTCACCCTGCAAACATAAAGGGGCCCACTAGAACAAGAGACTAAAACACCCAGAGTAGCATACCTGAGGGTGAACCATTAAAATAGGTGAACCCTCAAAAATACCAGAATGACAAATGCATCAGGCCATTGCAGAGCCCAGCGGAACCAAAAAAGAATAGATTCAACTATTCACTCCGAGTGCACTCTTCATTGCAAACTTCATTGCACAAGCCACTCCGACCACCTCAGAATACACGGTGCAGAATGTGGATCTTTAGCAACAGCTGTAATTACCATGAGCTAACTCTACCTCTAATCAACGAGCCCAGGCCCATTAGCTTATCCATCGCGGGTTGATCCAAGACAGCTGTCTCAAGATCAGTCCAGAGTCAACACTCGCCCCCTCTTGGGGCGATAAATTGAATATTTATCCCAATACCATGCTACCTGGCTGAGATCAGATTTGACAATTTATAACACAGATACCAAACGATATATACTGTTATATGTTATAACATCTTAGCCATAGCATGCTTGCAGCTATCAATATTGCATTCATAGTATGGTGGTTTTTTTGTTTTTAAGTAACTTCCCCAATATCTTAATAATTCCGATACATTATTTCAGTCTTACTGATTAGTTATCAACTTGCAAAAAAACCAAAACTCCCTCTAACTTGTGCAACTTGTGGTGTACCAGCCCTTCCATGGTTACCATAGCAAAGCTTACAACGCAAGTATTTCTATTCTCCTACTTCCTATTATTATTTCTATAAGCACGGTTGGCAGATAAATTATATCTTACCCAAAACTACAGATCTTCCATGATCACGTCTGGGGTCAATGTGATGGGGTGTCCCCGCCACACAGGACTGGGAGGCCTATTAACCCCACAGGCTGCAGCTGGATCAAGAGCCAGGGAGCAGGGAATTGATTGATCGCAGACCATTTCAGCTGTGCAGGACTAGGCAGGGCCTGTAAAACCAGGAAGTTGGCAACGGACAGGGAGGGCTGCTGGGAAAAGGCAGCCATTCCCTGCTAAGAAGAAGGAGGGTTGGGAGTGGTTCACGCAGAGAAAGGAGGGGAACCAGGTATTGTAGGAAGGAGGCCAGGGAAGGAGCAGTAAGGGCTGGGAGAATGGAGCCCAGAACTTGTAGCCTGAGAGTCCCTGGTCTGGAACTGGGAGAGAGGGCAAGCCCAGGTTCCCCTGCCAGCTGCTGAGGAAGTGGCACCTGAGGAGTGAATGGGAAGACTACCTAGGACTGCTGAAGGAAAGACTTTCATATACCCCAGAAGGGGGGAATGGCAAATGACTAGGCTGGAGGGCAGAGTCACAAAGAGGACGCTGAAGATCCTGGGACGAGAAAATTGCTGCAGACCTGGGAGAGAGACAGTGTGATGGCATGCGAGCATGGGAAGGGGCATGGACCTTGAGAGCTAATCCCCAGAGTGACTAGGAGGGGGCACCAGACAAGCAGTGAGTGGAGCACCCGGTGACAATCAACACCAGCAATGACAGCTGCCAAGCAGAACTGGGCAGAGTCCCACTGCCCAGCAATGCACAGACCAGCACTTCCAAGCCCTGGTGCTTCCTCACCCCGAGCAGCAAATGCTTTGTTCTCCAGGAGCCGTAATTAGCTCCAGGTGACAAACTGAGATGACGATGTGATGGAACATCCCTGACTGGCATCTACACAGCACAGAACTCAAATGGGCTGACTCCATGAGTGCCGAGCAGGCAACCCACCCAAACCCACAGGGAATCCATGATGCTTGGCCAACCCCTAAGGCTTGATCTAGACAGAGGATTTGCTTCAGTTGCTGCCATGGAGACAGCTATGCCATCTCGCCCAGGCAGAGCTCACCCCTGGCTTGTTGCTGCAGAGGTAAACTGCGGGTTGCTGCGGAGCAGCTTGTGACGATGTGGTTCTGGCGGGACCCAACTGAGAGTGCCAAATCAGGACC
>NC_133769.1:12187888-12204349 GCF_003597395.2 Chelonoidis abingdonii | reverse complement strand
AAATGATACAGACATACAGACAGCACAATCATAACCAGTAACCCGTAACCTGGTCTTAGACACCTTATATGACCCCCTTTACATAGGATTTGGTGCCACTACAGAACCTTGGTTGCAACCCATGTTCTATATGGTCCCAGTTTATATCAATAACGTCACACAGCTGCACTGATGGCTGGCCCTGAGTGCGTGCAACGTGACTGAAGGAAACGCAAAGCGAAGCCAATTCCACCCCAGCCCCGCCCAAGAACCACCATGCACCAGCTGTCCCCTGGTGGCTGGGTAACACTTGTGCACGCACCTAATAACCACACTCGCAGTGCGTTACGGCATCCGCCACTCTCAACAGGAGCCCAGCTCAGCGGGACGTCACCTCCCTACGCTGACCTGGGCTTGGGTTTAATCTTGGCCAATTCCGTGCAACCCAGCCCGCAATCTGTGTGTTCCCTGAGTCCTCCCTCTGGTCCCGTCCCAGAAGTGCGATGGGCCCCTCTGTCTAGAGCTCAGGAAGGATGGTCTCCTTGTGCCGGCACTGAACACGGACTCTGAGGATCTGAGCTGACTCCCTGGAGACTTCTTGTGTGACCTTGGCCACATCCTTTTGTCTCCTGGTGCCTCAGTTCCCCTCTGTAACATGGAGACCATGGCACTGCCCTCCCGCACAGGAGTGTTGGGGCCATAAATCCAGTAACAAGGGTGAGGAGCTCAGAGCTATGGTGGGTGGGTCATACAAGTACCTGGAGAGAGATGGACAGGCCGCAGCTGATTACAGAGAGCCCAGTCTGGTGGATTTCTGGCCCAGTCGGCACTGTCTGATGGCATTAAGCTGGTACTGTCCTGGCGTGCTCTCAATGGAGCTGTGACCTGGGCTGTATGGAGGGCAGAAGCCACAAGGCCAGGTGTAGGTTACCCGACCTGCCTGGAGCCCAGAGGGAGAGAAAAAATTAACTTGTAACATACCCTTGGACTTCAGACACTGCGCAGCTCCCCTGTCCCCATGCACCGCAAACAAGGACAGCGCCCTGGCTGGCAGACATCCTCTGGGAAGGGAGCCAGGAGCCTGGACTGGATGAATGGGGATTTCACAGGCACTCTTCCCCTCCAGACAGTACCCACACCCCAGCCGCGAGGGGAGAGGGCCCAGAACATGGCACTGCCGGAGAACGCTGGCCCAGGGCATCGGGGCAAACCGCACTTCTGCGGGAGAGGGGCCTTGTCTCCTGGGCGCCCTGGTGGACCCTAACCCTCCCGAAGGACTGATCTCCAGAGCAGCAGGTCCAACCCCCTGGTGCCCCAGGATGACTCTCAGCCCCGATTGGCTGAGGCTCAGGGGAGTTTCCCAACACACCTCTCCCGGCCATCCCAGGGCAGCGGGGGCCGTTCAGCCAGGGCTGGTCCCGGGGGAGGCACAGGCGGGTTCCCCGGGGCCTGCGCCTGGAGACCAGCCCCGGGCTGTGTCTGCCCCATGTCCCAGCGAGGGGGCTCCGGGTCTCTGCCCGGGGTCTGTCTGCTGAGCGCCCTGCGGGGCCGGGCAGCGCCCTCCGCAGCCCCCGCCTGCTGCCCATGCCCTGGCTCTGTCCCCGCAGCGCCCAGCCCCATGGACCGGCCTGATCCCGGCACGGGCAGCAGCTTCCCGGCGTTGATCCGCAAGAAGCGGGATGGGGAGAAGCTGCTGGATGAGGAGATTCGCCACTTCGTCTGGGCTGTGACCCACGGGGGGCTCCAGGAGGGGCAGATGGGTGAGAAGGGCCGGACACCCCCGAGCCCACCCGGGGGACCTCGGCAGGGGTGGGTCCCAGGAGGGATGGAGGCCCTGGGGGGGGAGTAGGGATGGGGGTTAGATTCTGGGGGGTGGGGATGCAGGGGGCAGGTGGATCCTGGAGAGATGGGGGTTAGGTCCTGCAGGGACACTAGGCAGGCTGGTCCCTGGTGGGATGGGGGACAAGGGTTAGGTCCCGGGGGGATGGGGGACCCAGGGGGCAGGCGGGTCCCTGGCAGGATGGGGAACAGGGGTTAGGTCCTGGGAAGATGGGCATTGGGTCCTGGGGGGGATGGGGGATCCAGGGGAAAGGCGGGTCCCTGGTGGGATGGGGAACAGGGGTTAGGTCCTGGGGGGATGGGGGACCCAGTGGGGCAGGAGGGTCCCCTGTGGGATGGGGAACAGGGATTAGGTCCTGGGGGGATGGGGACCAATGGGGCAGGCAAGTCCCTGGTGGGATGGGGAACAGGGGTTAGGTCCTGGGGGGGATGGGGGATGCAGGGGGCAGGTGGGTCCCCTGTGGGTTGGGGAACAGGGGTTAGGTCCTGGGGGGATGAGGGACCCAGGGGGCAGGAGGGTCCCCTGTGGGATGGGGAACAGGGGTTAGGTCCTGGGGGGATGGGGGACCAAGGGGGCAGATGGGTCCCTGGCAGGATGGGGAACAGGGGTTAGGTCCTGGGGAGACAGGCATTGGGTCCTGGGGGGATGGGGGACCCAGGGGGGAGCAGGTCCCTGGTGGGATGGGGAACGGGGGTTAGGTCCGAGAGGGATGGGGGACCCAGGGGGCAGGTGGGTCCCTGGTGGGATGGGGAACGGGGATTAGGTCCTGGGGGGATGGGGGACCCAGGGGCAGGCAAGTCCCTGGCAGGATGGGGAACAGGGGTTAGGTCCTGGGGAGATGGGCATTGGGTCCTGGGGGGATGGGGGATCCAGGGGACAGGCGGGTCCCTGGTGGGATGGGGAACAGGGGTTAGATCCTGGGGGGAATGGGGGACCCAGGGGCCAGCACACCTGGTGGTGCCATTTCCCTGGGGGGTGAGGACCTCTGAGGATCTCTGCTCTGAGCTGAGAAATGAGCTGGGCCTGGATCCTAGGGGAGCCCCCTCTGCTTTGGCCCCGACCCAGCGATTGGCTGGTTCTGTCCAGAGCAGGAGACCTCAAAGTGCCCGGAGTTAATTGCTCCCCTGGGTGGGGCAGGGTGGGGAGAGCCCACCCAGGGGCTGTGGCTCCCACCCATCCCCTCCCTACAACACACCCCAGCATGCCCATTCCCAGAGCTGTGGGACCCTGGACCATCACACCCTGCCCAGCCCCCACCAGTGCTGGCTCCAGCATAGTCCTGTCCATCCCCTGGAGCTCTGCCTCCATCCCCTGGTACTCAGCCCTGGCTCTGTCCCCCAGGGGCCATGCTGATGGCCATCCGGCTGCGGGGCATGGATCCGGACGAGACGCTGACTCTGACCCGGGAGATGGCAGTGTCGGGAAGGGTCCTGGAGTGGCCCGACAGCTGGCAGAGGCTCCTGGTTGACAAACATTCCACGGGGGGCGTGGGAGACAAGGTCAGCCTGCCCCTGGCCCCGGCCCTGGCTGCCTGCGGCTGTAAGGTGAGTGCCAGGGCCCAGCAGTCTCTGCTCCCTGGGCAGAGGTCTGAGTGGGGCCTGGGTGTTCACGGAGACTGCAAGCACCTGCCTGGGTCCCTGTAGCCCACAGCCATGCCTGGAAGGGCGGAGATGAAGGCGGGTGTGCTGGGAACCAGGAGAGGCCTGTGTCTCCCAGCGGGCGAGGCTGGCAGCATGATAGTGGGTACTGCCATTGCATGGCTGCCAGCAGAGATGGGTGCCCTGGGAGAGTCTCTGCCTGGTGCGGGTTCCCTTCAGCACCAAGGGGTTTATCTCTCCACATCTGTCCTGCCTGGCTGCCTCTCACCAGGGCCTGTGGCCTTCTCCTCCCTACCAGGTGCCCATGATCAGTGGCCGGGGACTGGGCCATACCGGGGGCACACTGGACAAGCTGGAGTCCGTGCCGGGGTTCAACGTCTCTCAGAGCCCCAAGCAGGTGAGAGGACCGCCGCAGGGGCTGGGTCGGTGCCTGGGGAGGGAGACCTGAAGGCCTGCCTGGTGTGCTGCCCCCAATCCAGTGCCGGTGCCCCCTGCCTCTGGGACAATGGGAGGGGGCACAGAGCAAGCATCCATAGGGGCTCAGCACATGAAAGGGGTGTCTGATGGAGGCAGGGGGAGACCTGTGCCAGGGGAGAGCCAGTCAGTGCCTTGGCATTCCTCTTATCCAGGCTCCTCACTGAGCCTCTCAGACAGCTGGGCATCCTGCACCCAGTGCCTCTGCCCATCATGGGGGGCGGGCAGCCGGGCCCTGCCCATCTCCTGGCACAGGCCAGCTGCTCTGCACTTGGCTTTTGCCCAGAAAGGGCCCTGCTGGGGTAACTAGCCGCACCTGGCTCGGGGGGGGGCACATGGGGTCACACACTGACGGCCCCTCCCTGCTCCTGCAGATGAGATGCATCCTGGAAGAGGTCGGGTGCTGCATCGTGGGGCAAAGCGAGGACCTGGTCCCGGCGGACAAGGTTCTCTATGGCCTGCGGGATGTCACGGCCACCGTCGACAGCCTGCCCCTCATCACAGGTACCACGGCAGCTGCTTCCGCACCACCGCCTGGCTGCCTCCCCCGGGACTGTGGCAGGGGGTGGAGGAAAGTGGAGTGGCACCGATAGGGCAGGCGTCCCTGGAACCCACATTGAGACTGTCCCCTTGGGGTGGCAGAGTCCACAAGGCGCAGTGGGAACCAGCGCTCTGCACCCTGTCAGCAATATCTGAGATCCAGGGGGTGCTGGGAATGGTGAGGACCCTGGGGGACCCAGAAGGCTGCCATGTTCAGAGAGAAGAGAGCTGACCTCGCACCCAAAGTCCAGCCTCCTTCTCCTTGGGCTGGCTCAGAGTGAAGAGCTCACTCCTTGTGCCGTGCGTGGCGTCGCTGCCCAGCTGCGAGTCGGCCAGCGGAGGGTGCCAGGGACTCGGGGTTGGGGGGAGACTGTCGGTGGAAGCCAGCTAGCAGAAATCAAGGCAGGGCGTTGCAGCCGTCCCCGGTGCAGCGGGCTCCTGGCACAGGGCCCAGCCTTGCCCGTGGGATCCCTCCAACAGGAGCTGAGCCGAGGCGGCCCAGCAAGGAAGATGCCCAGGACTCACCATCTCTGAGCTGGCTCCCCCTTGCTCCGCAGCTTCCATTCTGAGCAAGAAGGCAGCAGAGAAAGTCTCCGCCCTGGTGCTGGACGTGAAGTTCGGCAGCGCTGCCCTCTACACCAGCCTGGACAGTGCCCGGACCCTGGCCCAGAGCCTGGTGAGCAGCCCAGACCCGCCACCCCTGGAGGAGGGGGCACAGCCATCCCCACCCACCCCAGGAGCCCCGAGTGGCCTGGCCCCTCCCTACTCTGCCTGCAGGGGCCTCCTGTCCCCCCATCATCCCTGTGCTGACCGGCCTCCCCCGTCCTCTCCCTACGGGGCCAGAGGCCTCCCACAGGTCCCTGACACTGGGAGCAGTGCCCAGTTCCCATGCTTGTGCCACAGGGGCGGGCAGCCTGTGCCCTGGCACAAGAGAAGCTGGGACGTGCCTGTCACTCCAAGACAACCCCCAGAGGAAGGTCTGTGTTTTTCCTGAGTCTGCCATGTGCAGCAGGATGGCACCCCGCCTCCAGAGGGCGAGGCCAGGCCAGGACGGGTGCTGGGACCATGAGCCAGCAGCACAGTCTGCAGCCCCCATGAGATGGTGACGCAGGGTGGGAGCTGCCCCTCGTCCCCTGGGGGGACACTGGGCTCCTGTCCCCAGCCCCAGCTGTCGCAAACGCTCACTGCCCCTCCCTTCCGTCCCCGCAGGTGTCAGTGGGCAACCGGCTGGGGATCTGCACCGTGGCCATGCTCAGCAGGATGGACGGGCCCCTGGGGCAGCGCGTAGGCCACTCCCTGGAGGTGCTGGAAGCCCTACAGTGCCTGGAGGGCCGGGGACCAGCAGATCTGCATCACCTGGTCACCACGCTAGGTGTGGGGAGCTCCAGAACAGCAGCACTGGGGGGGACAAGAGCTGCCCGAGGGTTGATGACATCCCTGGACAGCGCTAAGCATGGGCGGCGGGTGAACCGGGGGCTTAGGGAGGCTAGCCCCCAGCTGGACTGCCCTCTTCGCCCAGTGCCCTGCACTTCCCACCCCTTCCCACACCAGAGACCAGAGGGTCACCACCACCACCAGCCCTGGGCCACCCGAGTGCTTCCCACTCCCCTCAGCCCCGAATTGCCAGGCAGTTGAGCACGGCCCCTGCCCCCGAAGGTCAGGCAGGCAGGCAGCACGAGCCCTGGCTCCAGCCACCCAGAGTCCCTGGCTGCAGACTGGGAGCCAGAGCCCTTTCAAAGGTGGAGATGAAAGCAGCCCCCTGCCCACCCCCAGCTGCCTGCACTGCTGTCCCGCGGTGCAGCTCTCCCCGACCAGGCTCCAACTGGGGGGGATGGGGCACCTTGGAGCTGCAGCCCAGCCATGATATGAGGGGGGCGGGCAGCTGTGGGGAGCTATGGCAGACCCTCCACCTGCCTGTGGTGCGGGGGCCCCAAGCAGCCCCCAGCCCATATCCCACACCCAGGGCAGGTGGAGGGTCAGGGAGAGCCGCGCGAGCAGTGTGAGGAGTAGCAGAGAATCCTGTGCCACCTTATAGACTAACAGACGTTTTGGAGCATGAGCTTTCGTGGGCGAATACCCACTTCGTCAGATGCATGTAGTGGAAATTTCCAGGGGCAGGTATATGCAAGCTAGTGATAACGAGGTTAGTTCAGTCAGTGAGGATGAGGCCCTGTTCTAGCAGTTGAGGTGTGAAAACCAAGGGAGGAGAAACTGGTTTTGTAGTTGGCAAGCCATTCACAGTCTTTGTTTAATCCTGAGCTGATGGTGTCAAATTTGCAGATGAACTGAAGCTCAGCAGTTTCTCTTTGAAGTCTGGTCCTGAAGTTTTTTTGCTGCAGGATGGCCACCTTAAGGTCTGCTACAGTGTGGCCAGGGAGGTTGAAGTGCTCTCCTACAGGTTTTTGTATATTGCCATTCCTAATTTAGGGTGACTGTGTGGAACGGGGCCCAGGAGCAAGCCTGGGCTGCCAATACCAGGCCTGCAGGGGGGCTGTGCCAGGGTGATGGGACGAGAGCAGCACCTTGGGGCACAGGGGTGGGAGGGAGGTCTCCTTGTGCAGGAGTGAGACCCCAGCCCGTCCCTCCCTGCGCAGGGGGCTCTGTGCTGTGGCAGTGCGGCGAGGCTGGCTCGGTGGCGCAGGGTGCCGCCCGCATCGCGGCCACGCTGGCTGATGGCTCAGCCCTGGGGAAGTTCCAGGCCATGCTGCAGGCCCAGGGGGTGGAGGCCGGCGTGGCCCAGGCCCTGTGCACAGGAACAGAGGAGCAGCGCTACCAGGTACTCGGCCGGGCTCGGGCCCAGGAGGAGCTGCCTGCGGCCCAGGATGGTAAGCAGGTGTGGGGAACGAGGGTGGGGCAATAGGAACCAAGAGAGCTGGTGCTGGGGAGAGGGGTCCTGGCCCCAAGGGACAGTGGGGGGGGGGCAGGTTGTGCTGCTCCTACACCCCAATGTCTCCAAGCTCCCCCACTCCATCCCCATGCCTGTGACCCCAGCCCCAGCTCGCAGGCTGGTCTGGTGCCTCCATAACCGCTGGCCTATCTCCGCCCTCCTCCCCAGGCACCGTGCAGAGGGTCGAGGCCCTGCCCATCGCCCAGGTGCTGCATGAGCTGGGAGCTGGCCGCACCCGGAAGGGGCAGCCAATCAATCACCATGTGGGGGCCGAGCTGCTGGTGACGGTGGGGCAGCGCGTGGCCAAAGGTAAGAGCCAAGCACACCCCACGCAGGGCAACTGCTCGCAGGGCTCTCCACCCACCCACCTGCTCTGCACTGCCTGCCCTGGGGTCTGCTCCTGGGGCCACACTCCGGCCAGGACCCTTAGACCTTCTGTCTGCTGCCCATTCCCGTAGTGTCTGACCTGCTCTGGGGCACCCATCCCCTTTGCCGTTATTCTGCAGCTGGCACTGCCAGTTCAGTGGCACGGAGCCTGGGGCCTCACGTGGGTTCCCTTCGCCTGGGTGTAGATGGCACTTCTGGACTGAGGGCCCCTGGGTTGGGGCCTGGCACTGGCTTAGGGAGGGGGGAGACACCTGGCACTACCCCCCGACCAAATTGCAAATGGGGTAACAATGGCATTAGAGCAAGTGGAGGGAGTGGTAGGGACTTGTAAGGAGGGGTGTGCACTTGGGGAGCTCTGGCCATTATTCCTGACACCCCAAGATGACCTGGGAAGCTCCTGCCTCCCGTCCCTTGGGTTAGGAACGAGCTGGTTCTAGTTTGGTTCCTGTTTTGATCCCATCTCTGCCCAGGAAACGAGGCCCTTGCTGCCCATCCCAGCCCCGGCAGGTGCACCCCAAGAGCCCCGCTCCCTCTCAGTGCTGTCCTTCACCACGCCCAGCAGGGGGTGACAAGTGTCTCAGCCCCTGCCCCCCGTCTCCATAGGTTCACCCTGGATTCGGATTCACTACGACACCCCGGAGCTGAGCAACGATCAAAGACGCACCTTGCAGGGGGCACTGGTCTTGGCAGGCTCGGAGCCCTTCGCGCCCAGCTGCAAGGTCGCAGAGATCATCCTGCCCCAGGGCAGCCGGTCGCTGGAGGAGCTGACAAGGGAGCAGGGCTTGGGGAGCAGCCAGGCACTGCTTTGCTCTGCCTGAAGGGAGGGGTCCCCTGCCAGCTGGCTCCCCACAGCCCCATGCAGACGCTGCCTCCAGGGACCTTCTGCCACCTGGACAGTGCAACTTGCCATCATCCTTCAGCCCCACTGCCAGCCCCTGCCAGTGCTAACAACTGGGCAATAAAGTATCTTGCTCTGTTCGATGAAGTGGGGCTGTTCTTAATGTTTCCTCTGAATACTGTGTGGGGGCCTCAGTTTCTGGCTGACCCTCTGTCGCCTGGCAACTAATGGCCAGGCCCTTCCCCCTGCAAGGCGATGCTAAAGGTGTGGGAGACAAAGAGGTCAGGTGACCTCCTGGCCTAGGAAAGGAACTGAGCAGAGAGGAGGGGCTGGAGGGGGTTTCAGTTAGGAGCTGGTGGGGGACTGGAAGTGAGGGCAGACGTTGGGGTCTGGCTCACTGCCCAGAATGGACCCGGCTGAAGGGTCCGGTTCTCTGTACCCACAAGCTCTGTTTTAGACCGTTACTCCCATCTAATAAACCTCTGTGTTACTGGCTGGCTGAGAGTCACGTCTGACTGCGAAGTGGGGGTACTTGCTGGACCCTGTGGCTTCCCCAAGACCCCGCCTGGGCGGACTCGCTGTGGGAAGTGCACGGAGGGGCAGAGGATGCTGAATGCTCCAAGGTCAGACCCAGGAAGGTGAAGCGGTGTGAGCTTCTTGCCCTGGAGACAGTCTGCTCCGAAGAAGAGGAGGCTCCCCAACGTCCTGCCTGGCTTTGTGGGGAGCAGTTGCAGAGCATTGCCCGGGGACTCCGTGACACTCTGCTACTCCCAGTGATGATTTGGGGTAACAGCCAGTTCCTCACCCTCTGTTGCACTGTAGCTAGGAGGTCTGGGCTGGGCCAGAGTCTTGGCTCTAGGGGTGCTGCCTCCTAGAAAGACCCAGCCCACCCATCCTCTGTCGTGGGCACCCTCGGGCGTCCGCCTTGCCACCACGACTCAGGCAGGCTGCTCATGTCAGGCTGCCGCTCGCTGCCAGTCTGCCCCTGGGGACAAAGCAGCTTCCGGCAGCAGCTCTGTTCAACACCTTCCTCCGCCGCATGCGGCCTGCACTGGAGTGTTCACCGGGCCGGACGGGCGGTGCCAGCATGGCAAGGGCCCACCTTGGGTCTCTCGACTATGGGTCACAGACTGGGGCTGGATCCCTGCTGGCGGAGGGAGGTCCCGCTGTGATTGCAACCCTTGTCTTCCAGCGCAGCGCCCTCCTGTCCTGCCTGTGGGATACAGCGGCCTTGGGTGATGGGCATCCCCAAGTCGGGGAGATCCAGGAGCTGGGCATCCCCAGCGGCGGGGATATGAGGGGCACCGGGGGCATCACCAATGGGCGGGGCTCTGCAGGGGCACAGGAGAACCCCCAGTAGAGGGCTCTGCAGGAGGGGGGGACACCACAGATGGCGGTTCTGAGGGGGGAGGGGAAAATCCCCAGTAGGGGGCACCATGGGGGGGAGGGGGACACCAAAGCGTGAGGGGGAAGGAAAAAAATCCCCCAAGGTAGGGCCCTGGGAGGGGGACACCCAGGGGGGTCATGGGGAGAACCTGGTCGTGGGGGAGGGGCCACCCACCACAGTAGGGGGGCTCCGTTGGGGGGGAGGGACATCACCCAGTGGGGGGGTCCGTGGGGGAAGGAGGCACCTGGGCGCAGGGAGGCACGCTGGGGCGGTCGCAGGGGAGGGCTAAGCCAGAGGGCCCAGGGGGGGAGTTCCAGTGGGGGGGTACCGTAGGGGCTCCGGAGGGAATCCGAGGGCGCCAGGGTCCCCAGTGAGGGGGTGCTGCAGGGGGGAGACCCCCCGGCGGGGCCCCGCAGACAAGCTCCTGCCCGTGTTGTGCCAGCGCCGGGCCCGCCTCCCGTACCGCGGCAGAGCCCGCTCGTCCCGCCGGCAGGTGCACCTCACGCGCGCCCAGCGCTGGCGGGCAGCGCCCCTGCGCGCCAGATGGAAATCACACCTCAGCCGGGAGGACCAGGAGCGCAGGCGCAGATCCAGTCCAGGGGCGAGAACCGAGTCCCGCGCTCCTAGAAAGGCGGGGCCTGTAACAAAACTGGCAATGGCGTTGGGCAGGCCCCGCTGTGTACCGTTGCGATTCGTCACGGCACCGTCCTGTGTTGCCGCGCATCCCACACTCGAGGGCCGTTCGGAGCAAATCTGCTGCCTGAGGGAAGATGGCGCGGCGCGAACCAGGTGGAGGGGGAGCACGGGGCTGGGCAAGCAGGGGGCTGCAGGTCGGGAGTGAGGGGCTACCGCAAACCTGGGGGCGGGGAGCCCGGGCTGGGCTTGCAGGGGGCTGCAGGTCGGGATGAGGGGCAAACCGGTAGAGCTGGGCGGGAGCCCGGGCTGGGCTGTGCAGGGGGCTTGCAGGTGGGAGTGAGAGGGGCACCGGCAGAGCTGGGGGCGGGACCCGGGCTGGGCTTCGCAGGGGGCTGCAGGTTCGGAGTGAGGGCAACCGGCAAGGCGGGGGGGGAGACCCGGGGCTGGGCTAGCAGGGGGCTGCAGGTCGGGTGAGGGGGCACCCGCAGAGCTTGGGGGCGGGGAGCCCCGGGGCTGGGCTTGCAGGGGCTGCAGGTCGGAGTGAGGGGCACCGGCAACGGGGCCGACCTGGGCGGCTGCAGGGGCGAGGGGAGGGCACCGACGGGGGGCGGGACGCCCGTGCTGGCGCAGGGGGCTGGGCAGGTCGGAGGAGGCAACCGGCAACTGCGGGCCTTGCGGCAGAGGCTCGGGAGAGGCACGCGAGCGGGCGAGCCCGGAGCGGCTAAGAGGCGCACGCGTGAGGGCAACCGCAGGTGGGCGACGGCTGCAGGGCTCAGTGGAGTGAGGGCACCGGCATAGCTGGGGGGCGGGGAGCCCGGGGCTGGGCTAGCAGGGGGCTGCAGGTCGGGAGTGAGGGGCACCCGCAGAGCTGGGGGGCGGGGAGCCCGGGACTGGGCTAGCAGGGGGCTGCAGGTCGGGAGTGAGGGGCACCGGCAGAGCTGGGGGAGCGAGGGGCTAGGATACCAGGGGGTTGTGGGACAGCAGCACTGTGGAGAGCCCAGGGCTGCAATGGGAGGGGCGTCGCTGGAAGACAGGAGCCTGGTCTATCTGCAGAGCCGCGGGAGGTGAGGATCCCCCCGTGGGCCAGGAGCCTTTCACCTGAGCTCCAGTGTTACGAACCTCCTCCTGCTATGAGGGTCTAATCTCAGTTGTTTCTCCCACATCTGGTCTGTGTTCTGGCTTCCCCCAGTCTCCCGGGGCCTGGCGTGCAGGCCGCCCACAATTCCCGCAGTGCAGAGCGTTACGGAGGAGCCCAGCCCAAAACACTCATTACTAGAGGCTCTTTTTCATCCTTTCAGCTTTGCCCAGGATGTTCCAGACCTTCCCGCTCCGGAGCCGCTGGCCACTGACTCCATGCGCTGCCCAGCAGCTCAGCCTCCAGGGGAGATCCTGGGCTTTCCAGGAACGTGCCCAGAGACGCCCTCCAGCCGGCTGTGCCAGCTGGCTCATGTCGACAGCCAATAAAACAGTCTGGCCGTCACCCTGCTTAAAAGCCTGGGAAGTTGGCAGGAGCGGATACACCAAGCCTGCAAGGTGGTTCGCAGGGGCAGCAGCGGGGACCCACCAGCAGAGGTGGGCAGCACAGACCCTTTCCTGGAACATGGTCACCAGGAGACAGTTTTCCCAGGGGGCCCCGTCGACTGGCAGCTCCGCCCCACGGATACAGCTGAGGACTCGGCTGCTTATTACCTGCCTCTTTGGGGGGGCAGCCCTGGGCACATGGTTCTATCTGCGCTCTGAAAAGGGACAGCAGCAGAAACTGCAGCGCATCCAGGAGCTGAAGAAGCTGGCCATCGGCCAGGGGGACTTCCACCTGGTGGACCACACCGGGCAGCCCCGCTCCAAGGCCCATTTCTTGGGGCAGTGGGTGCTGCTCTACTTCGGCTTCACCCACTGCCCGGACATCTGCCCCGAGGAGCTGGAGAAGATGAGCCAGGTGGTGCAGCTGCTGGACCAGGAGCCGCAGCTGCCCCGGGTGCAGCCCGTCTTCATCACCGTGGACCCCGAGCGGGACGACGTGGCTGCCATGGCCAAGTACGTGAGGGAGTTCCACCCGCGCCTGCTGGGGCTGACTGGCAGCCCGGAGCATGTGCGGGAGGCAGGCAGGGCCTATCGCGTGTACTGCAGCGCCGGGCCCAGGGACGAGGACGGCGACTACATCGTTGACCACACAGTGATCATCTACCTGCTCAGCCCCGACGGGCTCTTCCTGGACTACTACAACCGCAGCAAGAGTGAGGCGCAGATCGTCCAGAGCATCAGGGGGCACATGGAGACCTACCAGAGGCTCTTCAGCTGAGCCACGCAGCAATAAACGCCCTGCTGGCAGCTGGGCAGAACGACGGGGCCTGGACTCCTTTCCATAGCCGAGCACTGCTGCTCCATGCTGAGCGTTGTGAAACAGGCAGCAGGGCGAGGCCTTCTGCAGCCACGGGGGCTCGGCTCCCCCTGGGCCCCGTGGCCAGGGCCCCTTTCCCGACAGCCGCGGGGGCTCGGTTCTTCCTGTGGCCAGGGCCCCTTCCCCTGTGGCCCCAGGGGCTTGTCTCCCCCCCAGGCCCGGTGGCTTGAGCCCCATCCCCTACGGGTCCAGGGGCTTGTCTCCCTCTGGGCTCAGCAGCCAGGGCCCCTTCCCCTACAGTCCCAGGGGCTCGGCTCGGCTCCCCCCGGGCCTGGCGGCCAGGGTCCCTTCCCCTACAGCCCCAGGGGCTCAGCTCCACCTGCACCAGGTGGGCAGGGCCCCTTTCCCTGACAGCTGCGGGGGCTCAGCTCTCCCCAGGCCCAGCGGCCAGGGCCCCTTCTTCTACAGCCACAGGGGCTCATCTCCCCCTGTGGCCAGGGCCCCTTCCCCTACAGCCTCGGGGACTTGGCTCCCTCTGGGCCTGGTGGCCAGCGCCCCTTCCCCAACAGCCGCAGGGGCTCAGATCCTGCTGCACCTGGGGGGAGGACACACACACACACACACACCCCACAGTTGCAGGTGCTTGGCCCCTCCCAGGCCAGCTGGGCAGGATCCCTCCCAAGCTGTTGAGTGCTGTTCTCTAAGCTGGCTGGACCAGGTCTGTCACCATCAGACCCAGCTGCTGCTCTGCAGCTCCCAGCCCAGCTTGCGGTGCTGCCACAGTCCTTGCATCTCCTAGAAAAGAGCGATCAGCGTGTGGGGTGCCGCCTGCATGGTTGTGGCTGCTGGAGCGCTGGCAGCAGCAGAGCAGCTGTGCTGTATGTTTGGGGGGGTTGGCTGGATGTAGCACCATGTGCTGGAAGCTGCACTGAACAAGGATTATTCAAAGCCATCCTGGGTGGATATTTAAGCAGTGGCGGGTGTTTCCCACCAAGTCTCCTGGGAGGAGCTGGCTGGTCTGTGGGGCTCAGCCAGCCTGGGGAGCCAGGTCTCCTGCTGTCAAGTCCACACCCTGGGGCCTCTAATGCCACTGACTAAAGGATTCAGTTCCTTCCCCCCAGCAAAAGGCCAGTTTGGGGCAGGTGCCAGGCCAGGCCTGTCCAGTGGCTCTCCCCCCACCCCACAGCAGGCTCGGACAGCACAGTGTGGAGCCTGCGCAGTCAGGCTGTGGGGAGAAGAGAGGCAGAGCAGCATGCGCCTCACACTCAGTCCATGGTGCGCCCGCCCGTACTGGGAACACTAGTTGGCCCAGTTCAACAAAGCTCTATTGGAACAGGAAGTGGTACAGAGAAGGGCAACAGAAATGGTTGGGGGGCTGGAACAGTAGAAAGACAGGGACTGTTCACCTTGGAACAGAGATGACTCGGGGTGGAGGGGGATACAAGAGTGGCCTGTGAAATCATGAAGGGTGAGGAGAAAATGATCCAGGGCGTGTTATTTTCCCCTTCACACAACACCTGAAGCAGGTGTCACCCAAGGACATTAACAGGCAGCAGGTTCAAAACCAACACAAGGAAGAACTTGCCCAGTGTGCAGTCAGTCTGCAGAGCTCAGCGCCAGGGGCTGCTGTGAAGGTCCAACCAGAATTCAGTATGTTCCTGGAGGACCGGGCCAGCCATGCTTATTAGCCAGGGTGGGCAGGGACAAGCCCATGCTCCAGGTGGCCCTAACCTCTGACTGATGAGCTGGGGGAGGACAGGCTGGAGCACCCGATAAATTGCCCTGTTCTGTTCATCTCCCCCCCCCCCTCCCGCAGCCTCTGGCACTAGCAGAAGACAGGACAGGGGGCTGGCTGGTCTAACCCCTGTCTTACGCCTGCCTCGGGGTGAGGGCAGGAGCCTCTGGCCCAGGTGCTGCCCATGCTGCCAGCTGAGGAAGGAATCCCTTGGGGCCACCCCAGGCAGAGCCATGTTTTTCTGTAACAGTTGCACACTTGGAGGGAGGGGGGAATAGGAAGGACGAGACAGGATCCACCCCGCCTGGCCTGGGAGCATTTGGGGTCAAATGCTGGGCCCAGCTTGGGCATGGGGAGGGTGTAGTTTGGTTATACTCCCTGGAGCTGGAGCCTGGCCTGCTCGCCTGGCAGCCCATAGTCCAATCCCCCCGCCCTGCCTCACAGGGACAGCACTTTATAGAACCACGCCTGTGGTTTATTACGGCCCAGGCTGTGCCCAGGGACAGAGACAGAGCAAAGGGAGAGACAAGCAGCAAAAGGGAGAGGCTGTACAGGGCGTGCCGCCGGCACTCTATATACACAAGGAATCGGCAGGGCTCTAGGAACACAGCAGCCCCTGGGGGTGCCATGCTCCCCGGAAAACCAGGGGCGCTGTCAGTTCGACACAGAGGGGGCCATGTAGGTGCGGAATCGCTCGTGCGCTCGCTCTTGGGTCAGGAGGCGCAGCCGCATGGTGTCCACCGCCTCCTCCAGGCCTGGCTGCTGGCTGATTTCCACTGTGTAGTCATTGGCCTGTCGGGGGGCAACAGCAAGGTTAGGGGACCGGCTGGGGCTGGGGTCCAAGAGTGGGAGCAGGGGCTGTTGCTGGGGCACACCCCGATGAGGGGGCACAGGTCAGGGCCTGCAGAGTGGCACATGGGGGGAGCAATGCAGAGACCCTGGGTAGTTGTGCTCAGCCAAGTGTAGAAGGCAGCAGCCTGTGTGGGAGTTCCAACTGCAGGCAGCTCTGGGGGAGGCTGCCCCACAGCAGAGTGGAGGGGCTGATTGCTGTCCCTGGGGAGCAGGGTACCCTCCTGAGGCAGCCTATGCCCAGACACTCACCAGCTGTAGCGAGGCCAGCATGGAGCGACACACCTCGAAGGCCGGCTTCCCCGCCACCAGGCTGGCGAAGGTGTGCCACTCGCCCAGCCGCCCACAGCTCGCCGCCAGCTGGTCCCCGTAGCTGTGGATGTCGAAGGCGGCTCGCTCCTCCTGCGCGGGAGAGGGGAAGTTAGACACTACGCCCAGCGCTGAGGGGCCAGGCCAAGCCCCACTCACCTATGGCCACTAGCAAATGCTGGCCAACTCCTAGGGGAGCAGGGGATGACCCAGGCAGCCCCTGCCCTAAACCACGTTACAACTGTCACTGTCCACGGCTGAGGGGCACCAGCAGAGCTGTGGTGGGAGCCAAAGGCGGGACAGCAGGGGGGCTGCAGGTTGGGTTTGAGGGGCACCCGCAGAGCTGTGGGGGGAACCCAGGCTGGGGGGCACCGGCAGAGCTATGGGGGGAGCCAAGGGTGGGACAGCAGGGGGGCTGCAGGTTGGGTTTGAGGGGCACCAGCAGAGCTGTGGGGGGAGCCCAGGCTGGGGGCACCAGCAGATGCCAGAGGTGCCCTCAGACTGGCAGAGGGGGCTATGGGCCAGGGTTAGGTGGGCAGCAACAGTGCCGGGAGCCACCCAGCCCTGGGCTCTTATCTAGGTTATGCCGCTGTTTGTTCCCCAGGCAGCAGCCAATCAGACACGCTCGGCCCGTAGTGCAACGGGGGGGGGGGGGGGGGGGGGG
>NC_133769.1:12175900-12187806 GCF_003597395.2 Chelonoidis abingdonii | reverse complement strand
GGGGGGGGAGCGCCTTTAAGTCAGCAGGGTGAGAGAGATGTTTGCCAGGCAGTGGGACCCAGGCATGGGCTTCCCTGCAGGGAGCAGAGTGCCAGGCTGAGAGCTCTGGCCAAAGCTGCACAGGGACAGGGACGCGTTCTCAAGCTTCCCTTCAGCAACAGCCTGCGTGCCCCACTGTCCAGGGCCCAGCCACCCTCGCTCCCAGCCCTCTGCTGCGCATGCCACCCACCCCTGGGGCTCATCCCTGCAGAGAGCCCGGCCCGGCCTCTGCCCGGAACAGCTCCCACACAGCCGGGCACAGGCTCCCATGCTCTAGCCTCACCTGCTCCTGCAGCTTGGGTTCCATCTTGTCCTCCCAGTCACGGATACGCTGGGACAGCACCGTCTCGCGGGCGTACTTCTGGGAGTTGGCAATGAACAGCTCCTGGGGCCGGAGAGATGGGGGTGGGGGGGATCAGGGAAAAGGAGGAGGGGGGCAGATTCCAGCCCCCGCCCCAGCTCTGCCTCATTCCCACCTCCCCGCCGGGCTCAGGGGAACATTGAAATAGAGCCGTGGGCAGGGGTCACTCATGCCAGCGTTTCCAGATGTGGCCGCTCCCCACACCTGGGGCAGCGCTGGCAGGGGCTCGGTCCCACAGCTGCAATGGGAGTGGTGGTGCTCAGCCCTCAAGCAGTGGGGCAGCTCCCTCTCTCTGCCGGAGAGCTCAGGCCTGGCCCTCTAACAGCACAGGCTAGAAATGGAGGATCAGACAGCTGAAAGGCTGAGAGAATCCAGTGCTGTCCCTGGTCCAGCTGAGTGGGGGCTTTCCAACCTGCTAACAATCCAGCCTGCCCCCCACCATCCCTCTTGTTCCTGGGCTGGGAGGGAATGAATATTTACAGGTATCTCTGGAAAGCCACAGCCCGTAGCTGCAGCATCAGGAAGGGCCCGGCTTCCCAGGGAGCAAGAAGGGCCAATGGGCAGGTGGCACTGCAGAGCCAGGCTCAGGCAGACAGGCCCTGCGCTCTGTGCCAACCCCCCGGGGGATGGGTACGTACCACATTTCTCCTCACCAGCTCCTCATAGCTCAGGGAGTCAGGGATCGTGCAGGGGCCTGAAAGCGAAGGGGAAGCTATAGCTGAGAGCAGCATGGCGCTGCCGCTCCGAGACAGCGCAAGCCATCACGGATACCCTGCCTACCCACTAACGGGGACAAGACTTCCCCAGCGCCATGGGGCTCGCTGTCCCTGGGAAGCACATGGGGCTTGCTACTTGAGCAGCTGGGTATGTGCAAATGTGTATACGTGTACATGTTCAGGGGTGGGGACACACACTACTCTTCTAACATAGGCAGGTTTTGATGAACCCACAGGCCAGATGGGTTTTGCGACACCCCATCCCCCAAGACCCCTTTTTGGATCGGGACCCCCACGGTTACAACACCCTGAAGTTTCAGATGTAAACATCTGAAAACATTAAATTGACCAATTTTAAAACCCTCTGACCATGAAACTGATTAAAAAGGACTGTGGATTGTGGTAGGGCTCTACTCATCTCTAACATAGGTACAACCCATGGAGACTACAGGTCCCGGCAGGAGGCTCCATGGTAAGTTGGAGCACTGCATGCTGGGACACACAGTCCACAGGTGCCCAGCTATGGTAACACCCACTCTATGTTATGCATCCTTGCTGAGCTCCCAGGCTCAGGCACGTTGCCAGCACAGGCCCCTCAGGGTAAATGAGGCTCCACCAGTCTGTGACATGAAAGGGGATCTGCTGGGACTACATTACCCAGGTCGCCCTCGGCCAGCTGCTCCAGGGCTGCTGGGTGGACGTCCTCCTGCTCCAGGAAGTCATCTGCAGAAGGAGAAAGGACTCTGGTCAAAGGTTTCGTGGGAAATTTCCTGCCCGGACTTCGAGCTCCTACATGCTGAGTGTGGAGCCACCAAGCCAAGGGGAGCAGGGATTGTGGGGAGTCCCTGCAGCCTGCTTGGTCCTTGACCCACCAAGAGAGCACAAAACCATCACACAGCAGCTGCCCTGGCCAGGAAATCCTGCGCTGGCTTCCAAGGAGCAGAGAGGGGCACAGAACCTGCCTGTCTAGCTCAGGTATGGCCAAGCTCAGCAACTCAGAGCAGACACTGTCCAGCAGCCACAACAGCCACAGCCCCTATTCTCACTTCAGTTTCTAGCAGGGTTGGCTCAACGTAGCCAATCCCACCCCTCTGATGGGCACAAACTGGCCCAGATCTCCTGGGGCAGGAGTGAGGCACAGTGGCCAGGATCCCGTGCTCAGGGCCGCAGTGATGGTACACAGACTGCCCCAGCTCCGAGGCTTTCGGGAGTACCTGCCCCTCCGTCGTGGTCCAGGTAGTCGTCCATTCGCTCCTCCTCCACAGCATTCAGCTCCTCCTCGGCCTCCTCCAGCTGCTCCTCCTCCTGCAGATGCTTCCCCAGCAGCAGCCCCTGGGAGAGGGAACAGGCCTGGCTGTCACCACTGGTCTCAGTGCGAGTGCCTGCCTGCCCCCACTCGGCGGTCATCCTCCGGATTTACATCACCATGGCACCCTGGGCCCCTGAGCAGCACGTGCTGGGTGGGGTTGCCCATGTGGTCTCTGCCCTGGGAAAGGTGCCCTAGCCACTGGCCAATCCCTGTGGCTGCCCAAGTGCCACCCAGGGTGCTCACAGGAACCTGCCCCTTTCTGCAGGCAGACCGAGGGCATCTCCCATTCACACCCGTGCCCCAGCGTCGCTGCTTCCTCACCATTCTCCTCTGCAGCTTCCTCTGCATGGCCATCCGCTCCTTCAGCTGCTTCCAGTACAGAACCTCCAGATCTGCCAAGACACAGTGGGAGCATGAAACTGCTCTGCCAGGCAGAGTTGGACGGAGCCGGGCTGCGTGGCATGCAGGCCCGGCACGGCTCCTGCCCGCGGTCTCCAGGCACAGCCCTGGCTTGGCTGCAGTCACAAACTGGCTGGGTTCCACCCTCGCCCCAGAGGGAAGGAAGAGCTCCAGGACAGGCACACACAGCCCAAGCCCTGGGACGGGAGCTGCCGCTAACCAATGGGGCATGCAATTCCCATCCCCCTGCAGTGAGACAGCTGAAGCCGCACCCCAACCAGTTTGGCCCAGTGCTCCCTGGGGTGGAGATGTGTGTGTCCAGGTGGGAAGAGGGCTCAAAGCACATTCTCCCCCCGACCCTCCACCTCACCGCCTGGATCTCCCGCCACATGGGAGCCGAGGACTGGTATATGCTACAAAAGTGCATTGACCGAGTGACATCACTAGGGGGTGTGAAAATCCACATGCCAGATCGATGCAGCGAAGCCGACTTAAGTCCCTGTGTAGACTGGCTCTTCCGTCGATCTAGCTCCCACCTTTCAAGAAGGCGGATTGGCCCTGTCAATGGGAGAACCCCTCCCGTCAGCGCAGCTAGTGTCTACACTGCGGTGTCCCACTGGAGCATTTCCAGTGTAGACAAGCCCGGAGGAACGCCCTGGGGCTGGGACAGCGCTGACGCACTCTTTGGTTTCGCTCTGTGGGCTCCGTGAAAAGCAGGCTCCAGAGGCATTTGGGTGTGGAAGGGGAGGGGAGGGGCGGGGCATTTAGCGCAAGCAGAGTGGGCAGCAAAGGGATGTTGCCTCTCGCACACATCACCAGCTACGTCCCTCTCACCAGCAAACGTTGGCCCTTTCTTCTTGGTGGTTCTGCTGTCAACTCTGTCGTTCTCTGGGGAGAGACGAGAAATGGGTGACACTAGCCAGCCGGGTTCTGCGGGGATAGCCCTGTCAGTCGGACACTAGCCAGCAGATTACTGGGGGTAAGGGTGAGATTAAGGACAGATGCGTGGCGGACCCAGTGCTTTGGGCACCCATGGAGGATTGAAGTGACCTGGGTTCAAGTCCCTGCTCTTCCTGACTCCCTGTGTCTCCTAGGGTGAGTCACGGTGTCCCTGGGTCTCAGTCCCCAGGTGTCCAGCAGGGAGGATACCCTGCCAGGCCTCTCGGGGGTGGGGAGGAGCGATATATTACAGATGCCACGGCTCCGCTACTGCAGCCGTAGGGCCCAGATAAGATGGACAAACACACGGATGCCAGATGATGATGCCATCTCCTCTCAAAGATCCCTGTGGCCATGCACGCTACTTTACCAGCCCTGGTACCACAACACGGTTACAGGGTTACCAGAACCTGCTCTGGAGAGGCAGCCCAAGGAGGCCTGCACCACTGGGAGAAAAGCGGCGAGAGGACCTGATAAAGGGATGCAAACCAGCGGGTTAGGGACGGTCACATCAGACACAGCTCTCTGCTCTCTCATGATACCCGAGCAAAGGGCAGCCACTGATGAGAGGAAACGCCACGTGCCGCGCGCTCAGTCCTCTCGTAGCAGTGACCTTACTGAGCTCAGAAAGGACCAGACGTATCTGTAGATGAGAACATCCACAGTTCTATTAGGCAGGGAACAACATATAAGGAATAGAAACCAGAGTAACTGAGAACAGTTCCCTAAAGGCAGGACCCAAGAGCTCTGCGCCCCTGGCAGCGGAACAGGGCTCCAGACAATGAGTTTTCATTTTTAGGAAGCTTGTGGGCCCTCAGCTTTAGAGAAAACCTGGACAATGTGAACCACGCCTAACTGATGCAGCTGTATCTCTGCCTGAGTCTACAGACAGTCTGAACCAATAGCTCTGCATCATTCCTCCTATTAGACCGACTCTGAATCACGATGACACCACTTTAAATGTCAGCACCATTAAGTGTTTCACTGCCGATCATTTTGGCGAGAACGCCCTACTACAATGGCCTCTCCCGTGATTTCAAACCGCCTCCCCAGGCTTGCAAGCCCCCACCTTTTCCCTGGCATTCTCCATAGTGCAGTTCTTCACTGGGCAATGCAAGAGTCTCTGGTGTGTGTGGATCTTAGGAGGGGGGACGGCCTGAACTAAATGGAATTTGTTATCACAATAGGCTGACGGGGCCACTCTGCCTTTCAACATCATTACCCAGCTGGGGAATTCCCAGGCAGCACATTCTGTTCTGGGGTTTCCTGTCCCTTCCTGATGCAGCTGGTGTGGGTTACTGGGCTGCATGGGAGTCCTGCGATCCACACCAAACGGCAGGCAGGAGACAAGGACCACCAAACCTGGGGTGTGTGGGCGGGCGCTGTGGTCGCATGTGACTAGAACAAGGAGAGTCCCCAGGACAGAGTCCAGACACCAGCCGCCATGAGCATTGGCCTGCTAAACCCAGGGTTGTGAGTTCAATCCTTGAGGGGGCCATTTAGGGAACTGGGGAAAAATCTGTCTGGAGATTGGTCCTGCTTTGAGCAGGTGGTGGGAATAGATACCTCCTGAGGTCCCTTCCAAGCCTGAGATTCTATGATTCTATGATGCTGAGGCTGCGGGTGTCGAGAGGCCATGTCTCTCAGCAGAGAAGGGCCCTGCCAGGGAGCAGGCTGCAGGGTAGGGGAGCAGAGCTGGAGAGAAGATACTCACGGCTTGCAGAGAACCACTTCATGAAGTCCTGCAGCTTCCTGGGTGTCCGCCTCTTCCGCTTGCTGCCGGGCACGTCGTCCAGGTCACACGGCACCGTGAACGGTCTGCCTGAAGCCGGGTGCAGAGAAGGGAGTGAGCTGCAGTCACAGTGGGTGGGGAAAGGAAAGAAGCAGGGGGGCTCTGCCAGTCTCTGCACCAGCAGCACCAGCACAGGGTGCAGGTTCCAGGGAGACCTCTGGGCGGATGGATGGGCGTTAGCAGCCACTCACACCCAGCCATACAGTCACATGCCGCAGGATTCAGGACAAGGTCTGTAAGCATAGTCCCCACTGGATCTGCCTTCCACTTCAGAGGCAGCTCCGCACTCTCTGTGGCTCTGTTGCACTGGAAGACGCGCTGCTGGGGCCTGACACCAACCTTCTTCCCAGCACGGGGCAATCCTCCAAGCGCCTGGGGAGGTGGGTTTGGGGCTGGCCAGGAAGGAGGAAGGCCCCTTTGCTTTACAGCATCAGGGTGTCAAAGTGCAGCCCACGATATCTGACAGCTTGGGCTGCAGCCGCTCTCTGGCTGGGTGCTCTGGTCCAGGCAGGCAGGGACACTCTCCCCAGGTCGCACAGCTCAGCTCAGGATGGGGCAGCCACATTCACTCCACTAGCCACCCCCATCTAGGGGGAACGGTAGTTTGCTCCATGGACAGCAGGAGGCGCTAAGACGGGGGCTTCCCTGCTCATAGCGCACACACCCTTCCAGTTGTTCCTGCTTCCTGGGGCTAACCACTCAGGCTAGGATGTCATCCCAGGCCCTGCTATAGTCAAGCAGCTGCTAAACCCGGAGAGCAGCCAGACCAAGCCACTCGTCAGCTGGTCCCCCGTTACCTTTCTTAAAGGGCTTATCCTCAGCGTCGTCAAAGGGGTCAAGGCTTCGCCACGGATCCAGCATCTCCTGGCACAGAACGTGAGTGAACGGTGAATGGGACAGCTCGGTGGCCAGGCTGCCAGTTCCCACTCAATTCCCCATGGCAGTCCCCCTCCCTGAGCAGGCAGGGAGCTCCCCATCTCACCAAAGCATGACTGAGGCAGCCAGTTCAGGACCCACGGCGATGAGCTCTAGGGCCTGTGCCCACTGGGAGCTGCTCCCTGGCATACACAGTGCCGTGGGGAAGCTCCCAGATCACCACCCTCCACCTGAGTTACTACTGGGAACTGCTCTCACTGCCAAAGGGGCTCTGCTGCCCCTCTGGATGTGTCCCTATGGACCTCTCTCACCTTGATGTGGACACTGGGCTCCACGGCCGGGGCCCGTTCCCGCAGCATGTACTCCTTGCCCTCGGGCGCACTCTAGCAGGCAGAGGACAAGGCAGTTAGTTTCCTGAAGCATTGTACAGAGGCGAGAGTGATCAGCTGGGCCTGTGGGGACCCCAGGCTGCTGGACAGGAGTGAGTGCGGCAGCCCCATCTCCCCATGCCGCCCCCATGACAACGGCCCTTCTCCTACCTTCTGCTGCTGAATGTGCACGACAGCAGCAGGACTGGTCTCCACGCCCGCTTCTGGGGCATCAGGCAAGAAATCACCTCCTCCTCCCGCATCGTCATCGTCATCACCACCACCACCCCCGTCTGGTGCCACAGTGCCTACCAGAGAGGGGCACAGTCACTTCTGGTTCCCCTTCCATCCATGGGGCCACAACCAGCGTAGGAACAGCCCCTGGAAAGCCACCCATCTTCCACCCTCCCTGCTGCCAAGGGGAACCTCTCCTTCCTCTGAAAACCAGCCCCCTTTGAAGGCTGCAGCTCTTAAGAGAACAAGACTTGGTTTCGTTCATAACATAGGCTCTGACACCCCGCACAGCACAGGGCTGCCGGTGCCAGGGAGAACTCGAGCATCCCCGGTGACCCCTGTGGTTAGGAACCAGCCTGCCGGAACCATGCTATGGGGGTGCCACCCCACCCAAAGCCCGCCAGCACCCCGGATCTCACACAGCAAACTGGCCGCATCTCTCACCTTCATTTTCAGAGAAGTTCAAGACTGGGATAGGAGTCTCACAGGCACTGACGTCCATGGGCGCGTTTCCAGATCCCGGGGCGGCAGTCTGCCCTCCTGGCAGGGATGAGGCAGAATCGGGGGAGAGGGAGAGACTTGTTAATGATGTCCCCCAAACATCACCCCACTGGGGTCTCAGCCCTTGGCTTCCTGAGGACCCCCCCCCCCCCGAATAGCTGCTGGGTTGGTGACCAAGGCTGGCTTGTATAGCCAGCTTCCTCCATACCCCTCAGGTCGGCCTCTCCCATGGACTCTGCACCTCCCACATCCCCTCCCAGGAGGCCTTTGGAGTGGCTATGGGAGGGTAAGGGGAGATCCCCAGCCCAATCCTGCACCTGTAGCACTGCCAAGGTCCCCAGCCTGGCATCTTGCTTGGAAGTACTGCGTGGGTGAGAGGCCCGCCAGCTCCAGCATGAAGGCTCCGTTGGCGTGAGGGGTGCACGTGTTCATGCGGAAATCCTTCCGGCTGGCCAGGATCTCCCCCTTCCGGCTGAGAGGAGAAAGAGGGCGTTAGAACAGCTCTGACTCAGCACCATCGCTGGTTTCCAGGGTGCAGCCAGAGTTCATAAAAGGTCGCATGGGGTGCCAGGAAGAAGGGAAAGAGACCGAGACCTGGGAAAGACCCACTGGGTCCCATTGAGCCCAGTCACATCCCCAAGCCAGCACAGAATGGGACTTCTTCTTGGCTCAGATCCTAGCTGGGGGGGCTACATAAGGGAGACCAAGATCTCCTTGTCTCCAGGCTGGCCACGCTCTTCTAAGCGGCACAGACTGGTGTCACATCCCCCTGCTGTTTAGCCAGACAGGACAGGTTTAGCTCCGCTCATCTCTCCCTCTGCACCCCAAATGCTTTGTTACTCTCTGAACTGCCCCTACCCCTGCATAGACCCCTCCTTTCCAACACAATGGGGCCAGAATCCCAGCTAGGATCTCCCCGGAGCCAGGCAGAAGGGAGCTAACCCTTCCCTGCTCCAGGACGCAAGGCCTCTATCAGCCCAGGCTCATGGTGGCCCATCTTGCATGGCAATCTCACGTCAGATTGGCTTCTAACTCTCCCGCCTCCATTCCTGATGGTCCCTGGCTGATCGCCAGGCTTGTCCTTTCATGATTGTTCTTCCCCCAATTGCGTTTCCCATGAGGAATCTCATGTGATGTCCTGCCCACATCTCTGAACTCACTGGAGCCCTCTGGATTATTTCCCTCCCCCTGCTGTTCTCCCTCCTCTAGCTCATTAATGAAGATGTTGAGCAGGGCCAGACCCTACCACCAGTGGTAAGAAAATCCAAGAGAGATAGAAAGCAGATGGCAGGAGAGGAGTGACTGAAAGGCGTTACGAGGGAAGCCATTACCTGAACAGGGGGTTGTCCTTCTTTTCTGTCTCCTCTGGGGGTACCAGGGCCATCGGAGTCAAGGGAACAATGTTCACAGTCTGCAAAGACAGGACAGCATGATCCC
Organism: Chelonoidis abingdonii; assembly: GCF_003597395.2. NCBI lineage: Eukaryota > Metazoa > Chordata > Testudines > Testudinidae > Chelonoidis > Chelonoidis abingdonii. Next base: position 12,178,835 of record NC_133769.1, on the reverse strand, counting down.
AGCTGCCCATCCTGGGAAGACAGAGACCTGGCTGCACTCCACAGACAGGGCCCTTACAGCCAGGAAAAAGCGTTCACACATACAGAGAGCATTTTCATCTGCTTCTCAGGGCTATCAGGGCAGGCTGGGTGCTGGGCAGCACCCTCCTGCCAGGGTACAAACAGCCAGATGGCAGCCATTGGTACCTACCGTGTGTCACCACTTGCTGCTCAGGAGGGTTCTGGCTGCAGGAATGCCTGGAACTACTCCCTCGCTGGCAGAGGTCTCCCCAACAGCACTGCTCAGTTAGAGGGGGTGCTGGGGTGTGCAAGCTGGCACATTGGACACGGCAGACTCTAGTCTTGGAAATCCCCAGATCAGGAGGCAGAAGGGACATGAGAGGGGCATGAAGGACGGGGACCACATCACTTACATTAGGCTGGTGATCTTTCTTCATGTCCACGCTCACCACGTTGGTGTCCTTGATGTCATCCAATGAGAGGAACTGCAGAGCGAGAGCAGTAAGACGGAGCACTTCACACAGAGAGCTGTCTGTCTTTGACATGCCGTACAGACATACACTGCTGATCCCCACAGCGCCCCCGAAGGCAGGTCGGGGTCTCTGGGCCACGGGGGAGGGAAGTGACACGTCCAAGGTCATGGAGTGACTCCTGACTCCTTGCCCCGGGCCCAGTCTACCCTGATCCAAACAAGAACAGTTCTGCAGATCTGCACCTGAACCCGGGACCAAGAGGAGGCAGAAAGCCAGTGGGAGCTCTCCAAGCAGTGCACAGGGACCGTGGGCTCCCAGATACTTGGTGGCAAACTCCTTCCAGTGCAAGCTGGCCTCTTAGCAGAAATGCCTTAGAACATGGTGACCAGTGAGTTTGGGGATAGCTGCAGAATTCAGTGATACACTGTTATCTGTATAGAGGCAGTGAGACACACACACACTGCACTGAGCCTGGGAGCCTCAACAGGCCCTGAGAAATGTCCCTCACTCCCAGGGGCCTTGGAGCTGGGAACCTTTCATCTCCACAGATAGCACGGGGCAGCCACTGCTCCCCTGAGGGCGGCACACCAGGCTCCCCCAAGCAGCGCTGCTGGTTAGCCATTACAGCTGTATGGTGCACCTGCTAAAGGCTCTCCCAACCAGGCAAGCATTCTCACCCCCTTCAGCTGACAGCCCTCCACCTCCTGGGACAGAGAGAGCTGTGGAGGTCAAGCGTTCAGTCTCTGGGGTGGAGCTGGAGGACTGCAGAGGCCAAGGGGGGGAATGCTATAAGGCTACACTTACGGTGGCGTGTAGAGTACAGATACTGCATGCCCAGCTAACAGAGTAGACACGTCTTAGGCAAGTAGAATACACTCCCCCACAGGCCTGAGCCCTGGGTATAAACACGCCCAAGCAGGGCCTCCCACGTCCACACTGCTACTTTTAGCAGTGCGGTGTCTCGCTACCTCCCCACTGCAGGAGCCTTTCCCCGCCATGGTGAAAGGTTCTGCCAGCGGGGAACAGCCCCGGCAGGTCCCTGCTTCCTCCCCACTGCAGGAGCCTTTCCCCGCCGTGGTGAATGGCTCTGCCTGCAGGGAAAAGCCCCGGCAGGACCCTGCTGCCTTCACACTGCAGGAGCCTTTCCCCGCCGTGGTGAAAGGTTCTGCCAGTGGGGAACAGCCCTGGCAGGTTCCTGCTTCCTCCCCACTGCAGGAGCCTTTCCTGCTGGTGTGTAGCTACAGGTGTGTCTGTACTTGACTCACCACCATAAGTGCAGACATAGCTGTAGAGATCAAACCCTCAGACCCAGGGAGTTTGAGGCAGGGGCAGAGGCAAGTGCTGTGGAAGCTAAATACCCCATAGCCAGAGAAGAGCAGTTTGGGACTGGCCTGCTGGCAAGTGATCATAGCAGCTAATCAGGCAGGGCACAATTAGACTTGGTACCTGAGTCTGCAGCCTAATGTCACCCACCACCATTTAACCTACCAGCCTGGTACCTAGCACACGCCAGGCAGAGGGCTGTTGGGATGCTGCCCGCACTCCCCCTGCTGGCACACAGAGGGACTGCACACAGGAGGACGCACACCACACCTGCTGTCTTACCTCTTCCTCCTCCGTCCTTGGCCCAGCGCTCACGTCAGCGTCGGTGCCGTCCTCCCCCACGGACGTAGGCTGTTTGTCCCGCCTGGGTCAGGGAGAGAAAAAACAAAAGAGGGCACCGGAGTTTTCTAAAACCATTATTGTCAGCTGGGCAGTTTCCTGGGGCACAGCCCAGGATGTCCCAGTCATTGGTAGGTGTGCTGGGGCAACAGCTACTCTGACAAAAGACACAGGGATGTAACGTCCCCTCCAGCCAAGGAGTGGGCGGCAGATAAAGCTACTGGGGCATTTTTGGTCCTTGTGAAGTGCTATAGAAGGGCCCAGCGTTGAATAGCCCAGGAGGGAGATGGCCACATCAGTATGTTATTCTTCTGATGGGAACCAGCTAACATGCACTTGGTTCCTATATGCAGGCCTGGCTCAGAGCTGGAGCCCACCACTCCTGTGCAGGGGCGCAAGCGGCTCAGAAGAAATGGAATTTGGCTGCAGTGGGGCCGGGGGGCTTAGGCCTGGCCAGCAAATCCCTTGCTTGTTGAGTCAATTCCGTTTCTGTCAGGGAACGGGGAAGGGGAAGGGGAAGCGGAGGGCACGTTTCACTTCAAGATAGCCAGCCCGCAGTTTAGAGAGAACCTTTAACATACTCCATTTCTAGCAGCTCCAGCTCCCTGCAACACCAGCAGCGCCCTTCCCTGTTGGCTCTGTCCCATCCCGCATCAGCAAGGCCCTAGCACAAGGGTGGGCAAACATTTTGGCCCCAGGGCCACATTGGGGTTGTGCAACGGTATGGCAGGCCGGGCAGGGAAGGCTCTGCCCTGCAAACAGCCTGGCCCCCGCCCCCTCCCCACCCCCGACTTTTATCTT
>NC_133769.1:12171012-12175876 GCF_003597395.2 Chelonoidis abingdonii | reverse complement strand
GGAGGGCCTGGTAGGGAAGGCTGTGCCTCCCGAAACAGCCTGGCCCCTGCTCCCTATCCATCCCCTCCCACTTCCCATCCCCTGACTGCTCCCCTCAGAACCTCCAACCCATCCAATCCCCCCTGCTCCCTGTCTCCTGACTGCCCTCCCGACCCCATCCACATCCCCACTCCCTGACAGGCCCCTCGGGACTCCCACTCCCAACCCTCCCTGTTCCCCATCCCCTGACCAGCCCCCAGAACCTCCGCCCCATCCAACCACCCCCTCCGCCCACCACGGGACCTCCCACTCTCTTACCCAATCCCCCCACTCCCCGCCCCCTTATCAGCAGCAGGAGCTCGCAGCCACAACACTGAGCCATAGCCAGCTGAGCACCTCACGCTGCCCAGTGGGAGAGGCAGGCCAGAGCGCGGTCAGCACAGTGGTGTGGCTGTGGGGGAGGAGGGAGAGCAGGGGAGGACTAGGCTCCCCTGCCGGGATCTCAGGGGCCGGGCAGGATGGTCCCACAGGCCGGATGTGGCCCGCAGGCCGTAGTTTGCCCACATCTGCCCTAGTAAGCTCCCCTGCTGAGCCAGGCCTCTGGCTAAGAGAAGCAGAGGAGCCCAAAGGGAATTCCATTTCGGAGGTCGGTTTGTGTGGCTGGAGCCAAGTGCTTGTTCAAAGTCAGAGCCATTGGCAGAGCTTCACCAGTCCGGGGGGATTTCTGTTTCAGAACAGCTACTGCTGTCCACCCTAAACAGATCTCTCCTCTCTTAACTGAAGACCTGGACTGAGCATGGGCCAGTCAGAATGGGGATATATGTTACTGAAGACGTGAAGTGTTACATTTGAAAACTGCTACTAAATGGGATCACCCTGCTAGCGAGGTGCCGAAACCCCCCCACATCCCAGGCCTATTCAGCCACACCGCCTAGATCCTCCTTCTATTTAATACCTCCACTCACCGGGCTGCATTGTGAGCACACCAGCTCAGGCCCCAGCCCTACAGCTGGATCCGCACCAGAGACCCCTTGTACCTGCACAGAGACCCACTGACTTCAACATTATCCCAGGAGGATCCTTTTGCAGGACTGGAGACTAGCATTAAAACCAGCAAAAAATAACCACCGAGATTGGCCTGGATGACAACAGTTTACAACCAGATAAAGAGTGAGCCTTATGATCCGAGTAGGGAATCAGGATGCATGGAGCTATTCCCCACTCTGAGGGAGACTTCCTCTGTAGACTTGGGTACGTCACTTCACTTCCCACCTGCAAAAGGGGGGTAATTTACCTATATCTAAGGCAGGGGTCGGCAACCTTTCAGAAGTGGTATGCCAAGTCTTCATTTATTCACTCTAATTTAAGGTTTCACATGTCTGTAATACATTTTAATGCTTTTTAGGTCTCTCTCTAAGCCTATAAATATATCACTAAATTATTGTTGTATGTAAAGTAAATAAAGTTTTCAAAATGTTTAAGAAGCTTCATTTAAAATGAAATTAAAATGCAGAGCCCCCTGGTCCAGGGGCCAGGACCCAGGCAGTGTGAGTGCCACTGAAAATCAGCTTGTGTGCCGCCCTCGGCACCTGTGCCATAGGTTGCCTACCCCTGATCTAAGGGAAGGGGTGTTGGAAGGATTAGTGTTTGCAAAGTACTACAAGACCCTTGCTTGGAAGAGACTAGGGAGGGGCAAAGAAACATGACAGTGATAAAAAGGGCAGGAGCTGCTGGTCAGAACAAGATGCATGAGCCTGCTGAGCTGCACTGGGGGAAGTCATGGTGGGGGAAGTCCCCATACTAAGCCCAGACTTTGCAAGAGGCAACCTCATGGAGAAGGAAAATCTTGACTTACTTTTTGTTGGAGATGAAGTCGAGGGCCTGATAAACAAGAGAGTAGAGATATTCCACCTGCCAAAACAAGGCCAGAAGGTTAGAGGCTAGGACGCAAGGATCTCAGGGAGGCTGCCTCTGTTAGGGCCTAGGGTAAATGGGCGCCCCTTGATCACTTCTGTTCTCACCAGGTCTTGGCACTTTCAGCCTGAACTCCAGCTTAGGGGAGCATTTTGCCTGAGGAACTAAGTACTATGTGGCGAGACTTGTAGCTTCTGTAGGCTGCACGTCCATATACAGAGACGAGAGCAGCCACAGTGGGGGCTGGGTGATGTCTACTGTTTCAGGGCTACATTTAATACATCAGCACCTGTGCAGCTGGCCTAACCCTTTCAGAGTCAAGCAAAGCTCCCCAAAGCCCCCAGCTTGCAAACCCCACAGAAGCTCTCCTCCCAGCCTTGCAGGGGCAGCAAGGAGTAAGCACAACAGTTCCCCTCGGCTTCCCCACCTTCCTGCTGTAGATGCAGGCAGAACCCTGGATCAGCAGAGCCGCCTCTATGAAGTTCATGGTGGTTTTGCCGCCGTCGAAGGAAATGCAGATCTGGTCCAGCTGCAGAATACGCACACGGGAAGACACAAGCTGATTGTACAGACTGGGTTGGAGAGACAACACAGCAGGAAGAGAGACTTTGGAGGGGACAAAGCCCTGGCCCCACAGCAAACCTGCAGTGGCACCTGGGGGGCGGGATGAGAGGGGTGAATGGAGAATGCAAGACTTTTCCCATCGCATTCTCTTGTAATCTTTGGGGCTAGAGCTCTTCCATAGGTGGCAATGGGTCTCCAAGCAACAGGTCTGTGCTGTGTAGAGCATCTTTTCTAAAGCTTCTGTGGATCCAGGAGCACTTCACAGGGAGGGCAGGGAGCAAAAGGAAAAGGACTGAGGTCCAGAACTTGATATTTAGAGTTTAAGGTCAGTGACAACATGGCAGGGCTGGCCTGAGGGACAGGAACATTAGGGATCGAAACAAGCGCCACATGCTAGGAATTCCAGCTGCATGGACACACTGTGGCACTTGGATACCGACATTCCTCCCCACTACCCTGGTCTTCGTGGATGGAAAGATTGCCTTACCTCCTCCAGATATTCCCCCAGCTGGGCTGCCACATCCACCTCCCAGTTCTTTGTGAGATCCCGGATGGGCTGCAGAAGGTGCAGGAAGCGCGATTCCACATCCTCCATCGTAACAGATCCCTAGAAGTGCAAGAAGTTACATTTCATCCAGGAGCCGGGCAGACAAGCCTACAGTTAGCAGGGGACGGAAGGGAGACACAGGTCCGTCTGTTTTCTGACAATGCTGTCATTTGTGGCCTGTAGTCATTTAATGGGATGCAGTCACCTCAAAGCTGGCTCCAATTTTGTTATTATAAAATGTCAGCTTTTGTAAAACCTGAGGCCAATCAAAATGTTGTAATTCAAACAAAAAACAGGGCTTTGTTTTGACATAAACATTCCCCTGTGTTGTCACAACACAAGGTAACAGTAAGCTAGTGTCTGAGAACCGACAAATAAAAATATTTATATTTTAGACCTACACAAATGTCTATAAATAAACAAACCCGACCATGCAACTGACTAGAAATCCCAGTGAAATAAAGTGAAGCATGTAGCATAAAATTACTGATTGTATTATTTATACATTAGCAGCACCTGGTGGGAATTCTGGCCTTGTTGGGCTGGTTAATCTGCAAACCTCCAATTCTGCAAACAGTTAAGCACACAAGTGACCCAGCTCCTGGGTCTAAGGACCCAGTCTGGTACAAAAAGTAATTTTCCCTCTGTTGATACTCACATCTTCTTGTCAACTGTAGGGAATGGGCCACATCCACCCTGATTGAACTGGCCTCATTAGCACTGACCCCCCACTTGGTAAAGCAACTCCCACCTTTTCATGTGCTGTGTATGTATACCTGCCTGCTGTATTTTTCACTCCATGCATCTGATGAAGTGGGTTATAGCCACAAAACCTTATGCCCAAATAAATGTGTTAGTCTCTAAGGTGCTACAAGGACTCCTCGTTGTTTTTACACAGGTGCAGGCTCACTCATGGCCCGACTACTCTGAATTTGGGCATCATATAGGAACTTCTTACGTTATAGGAAGAAAAAGCTGCCATTCACTGCACACCTGAATGTTCTCCTCAAAGCCAGCCTATCCCATGTGCCTCTCCTGTTCCCCATCCTGCTCTCCCGGGCTGTGGATAGTGCCTCGCCTCGCCTCGCCTCCCCGTTTTTTAGCTGGTGTCAGATAGTGGGCCTTGATGCCTCATACAGGACTGCAGTATCCATCTGGCTGTCAGAGAGGGATGGAGGGGTCAGACCCAGGAGCGAAGATGGAAGCGGCAGGGGGGGGCGCAAGGAATGTGACAAGTTGAAGTGATAAGGGCTCAGGGAGGGGTCAGACCCTAGATCAGTGGTTCTCAACCAGGAGTACATGTACATCTGGGGGTACACAGAGGTCTTCCAGGAAGTACCTCAACTCACCTAGAGATTTGCCTAGTTTTACAACAGGCTACATAAAACGCACCAGCAAAAATTTCACACAATGACTTGTTTATACTGCTCTATATACTCCATGTTGAAATGCAAGTATAATATACACATATTCCAATTTATTTTTTTTATAATTATAATTAGTACAAATGAGAAAGTCAGCAATTTTTCAGTAATAGTGTGCTGTGACACGTCTGTATTTTGAGTCTGATTTTGTAAGTTTTGAAGCGAAGTAAAGCGTGGGGTATGCAAAGCAGAAGAGACTCCTGAAAGGGGTACAGTAGTCTGGAACGGCTGAGAACCACTGCCCTAGGATGCAGTCCGATCATGATACGCAGGTGCAAAAGGGGACAAGGATAAAGGAACCAGGGTCTTCCCAGGGATACATGAGACTCAGGATGGTTTGTGTATCTGAGAAAGACCCTGATACCAGACTGGGGTCTTCCCCACAGCATCACACCCCACACACTCTGGCCCCCAAACACCCCCCCCCCAAGCTCCA
>NC_133769.1:12129705-12168625 GCF_003597395.2 Chelonoidis abingdonii | reverse complement strand
CTGCCCCGTGCGGGGAGGAGGCGGCGCAGGCAGAGGCCGCACGAGGGGCGCTGGGAAGTGCCGCTGCGCTGCCCGCTGCCGGGGGTGGGGACGAGGCAGCGGCTCCTCGGCTCCCGCAGCCAGGCAGGGGCTGGGCAGTGAAGGCCCCGGAGCAGGGGAGCCTCTGCTCCCCTTCCCCGCCTCCTGCTGCCCGGCCTGAGGGAGCAGCGCAGGTCGCGGCCGCGGGCCTCGTCCGGCAGGGACCCGCCGCGGCCAAGGTGTGGAACGTGCCTCCTGTGGGGACTGAGCCCTGCCCCGGCTCCCCCGCCTGCGCAGGTGTCGCTCCCCTGAAGCGGGGGGCGTGGGCTCCCCCCGGGCCGGAGCTGCTCGGCGCCCGGAGGCGGTGGGCGGAGCGGGGGGTGACCAAGTGGAGGAGGAGGGGGTCAGGCTGGGTGTGCGCCGGGCCCCCCTTGGGCTGCTGTGCCGGAACCCCTCACACACTGGTATTTAATCCTGGCTCTGCAGTAGGACACGGGTGTCTCCTCCCCAGACACAGCCTGCATTGCGCAGGGAGTGACCCTGAGTCCTAGGCTAGTGCCCTCCCAGGGCCGCCTTTACCTTGTGCCCTCCTCCTGATGGCTGTTCCCATTACCCCTCTCTTCTGCATAGGGTACCCCTGCTGCTTATCCCACCATTGCTGCTGCTGCATCGCTCCCTGGGAGCTGTCTCGCTCGCTCACTCACGCCCGTCACCCCAATCGGGGTATGGGCCGCCAACCACAGATCTCCAGAGTCCTCTGTCCTGGGCCATTCGCTCTAGCTGGTTCCAGGGATAGCCCATTTTTTGCTATCAGCCTGAAGGTTGTGTCGCCAGCTGTTTCTTGGACGGCCTCTTTTCCTCTTGCCTTGGGGGTTCCACTGCAGTGCCTGTCTGATGATGTTAGTTGCCTGTGAATATAGGCCGTGCTTGACCCTAGGTGCAGAGTTCTGTGCTGCCACCTCGGGAAGCGGTTCCTTGAGGCCTTCCAGCTGCTGCCTTCTTCCTGGGGACGGAGGAAGTAGCTGCTGCTCTGCCCAGCTGGTCCCTCCCTTTGCCCAGTACATCCAGCCTCTGCTTAACCACTTTATTTGAGCGTCTTTCCTCTGTTTCCTCCTGTCTTCTGTTTCCTGCCAGTTGCTGGCCCTGAGCTGGGCAAGCAGCCAAGTGCTCAGCCGCTCCAGGCAGGACTTTTAATCTCCCTAACTCCAGGCTGTGCTGGAGCATAGCAGGGGGGCTTAGTGGCCCCTAAAATCCATAGGGGGAGGATAATTTCCCCCCTTCCCCCCTCCCCCCCGTGAGTCCAGAGCTTCTCTAGAGAGTGAAAGAAGATGGCTGTGGCACAGTTTAGGCCCCTGCCCTTGAAACAGCCATGTCCTGCAAAGGAGAGTCTCCTGCAGGCTGAGGAAGGAGAGAGAGCCCTTGCTCTGCAAAGACTAAAAGGCTTCAAGTCTGTTCAAGGCCTTGAGCACATTTGGGTCCAGGCCATGCTAAGTACAGTGTGCTTGGACCCTAACAATGGTGTAAGTGGTCCCAGCTGCTATACCTCTGCATGCTACTGGGCCCACTTGGATGGACTGTGCATCACTCTGCTCCCTCAGCTGGCTGAGCAGATGCCTAGTTTGCTTGGTGAGCGTAGTCCTTGTAACCATTCCACAGCAGCAGGCTTCCTCTGGCAGCCCGGCAGACTATGGCCAGGATCATTAGGCAGCTGTTCACCCCGGGAGCTCCAGATGGATGTTTCCCATGGTATGTTCATTCCCTCTCCCAGGCTCAGTGCCAGCAATGGAGGGTTGACTGTTGCCGCTGGTCTTCTGGACCTAGCGATATTCCTCTGATCCTGGCTCCTGTGGGGGCGTACTCGGTGGGTCCTCCCCGGGCAAACTTGCTCACCAGAAAGGCTGGGTGTCCCTTGGGAAGGGAGAACTGCATGTTTCTAGCAGAGGGATGGTTACCTGGGGAGAGAGGTTTCTGGGTGTTGCAACTTCCTTTCCTGTCTCTATCCCCCTACAGGGCTCTATGGGAAAGATGGCATCCTGCCAGCCCGCAAGATGCTGCGTCTCTCTGGGAAGGGCTTCTGGGAGCAGCTGCGGGACTCCCCGACACTGCTGTGGCTTGGCCCACACCTGGGGCTGGACACGGAACAGGGCATGGAGCTGCTGTGCCTGCTGGGCATAGTGACCTCCTTTGGCGCCCTGGTGCTTGAGCCCCTGCGGGACAGCCTCGTCTTCCTGCTACTCTGGGTGTTCTACCTCTCGCTCTACCAGGTATGTGGGCACTGGGGTGTATATGGAGCAGTGCATTGTTGTGGGGTAGAGGCAGTCCCTTGAAGTGTGCGAGCGGGGCAGGCTTCTCATCTGTGACAGGTGCATGGTGGGAGTGCCCTCCTTGCTGCTCTGCACCCACCCCTCATAGAGCAGGGGGTTATCAGAGTCCCTGTTTGGGGCAGGGTTTGCCCACCTGATCCTCTTCCCCACCTTCCCTGCTGTTCTTATTTAGCTTATTGCTCTTTAAAGCAGCCCAGCTCTCTTCCTGTCAGTCCTCTTCCCTCACCTATGCCCAGGGGGCTGGGGTGAGTGATTTTTTTTCTCTCTATACCAGGTGTTGGTCTTCATCCCTGCCCCTATTCCTGATGACTCCACAATGTCCCCCCAGTTCCTTCTGGGGTTGAAAAGCTTCATATTTGTTCTGTGACTACTGATTGGGCTTTGGAGTGGCCTCTTGGAAAGTGAGCATGTCACTTCCTGCTCTGAGCATGTGAGAATTTGTACTCAAATGACTTGGGCTAGAAACATCATACTATACTTGGCGTTTAAAAACAAAACAAAACCTCAAAATCTCTTAGCTCCCCAAAGCAAGCCAGGTTTGCAGAGAATCACTTCGCTAGGCACACCACCAATAATGTCAGGATGTTGCACACAAGCATAGTGGTGCCTGACATTTTTAGCACGCTTAAGGGATCTTAATCTGCTGGTGATGCTTGCAGGCTGCATGGGCCCAATAGCTCCTTATTGAGGAACTTGCGGTGAGAGTCAGGTATCCTGGCAGTTTGTAAGCATGGTTTCTGTTCCCTCTCGCACCAGGGGAATTAAATGCAAAAGGTGGCATTTGCTGTGTTGTATACGCTGAATTCCCTTGTGTAGGCAGCATGGCTGAGTTAACCCTGTCAGTGGTTTCAAGAATATACTGCCTATTGAGTGTTTAATATTTTGGCCTTACACTGCATTAATACTAGTGTGTTGTGTTTAATTGCTGGCTCTGATCTCTGATCAGAACAGAGCTTCTCCCAGCTGCTGAGACAGGAGTCGTTTCCTGGCAGATCTCAATCAGAAGTGATTCCTGCAGGGTTGGGTGCAGGAGAGTGGAGCTGGCTGGATCAGTTTGGGACATTAAGCAGACCAGCCATCTGGGATCACTGCATCCCAGGTGCTCTCCCCAAATCCATACACCTGTCTGGTATCCCTGTGTGCATCAAGCAGTGAGTGCTGACACACTGCTCCAGCACTAACAGTGTGTTGCTGTTACACTTGCTCCCACATAGGGCTCTGGCCCTGTGCGTGCCAGCTAGCCAGCTCCCCACTGAGAGCCTGATGGGTGCTTCTGTCTCTCCAAGGAGCTCCACTCTAGTTCGGCTCAGTCTGACCTAAGTACTCGAATACCAGCAGGTGTGTCTGCCAAACCACCCACAGCTCGTAGTAGGTCTACCAGTTGTGGTGGTAGGTGTGGAAAGGGGGCAGGGTGGGGAGCTTGTACTGTGGCCATGAGTGCTGCCCCCAGCTGTGCAGAGTAAAGTATCCTGGCTGCAGCTTTGTGTGGCCAGGAAAAACAAAGGTAAATGAGATGTCCTCTCCATTGGGCCAGTGGATGTTCCCTCGAAACAGGGTCTAGGGGAGGTGCTCTCTGCCTTCCAAACTGATGGAGTTTGGGGTCTGCTATGCAGCATCTCAGAGGCCCTCTCTGTCCCCAGGGCAGTGACCTCTGGGCTGAGGCTTAGGAAGACCTTACTCTGCCTCTGCTGGGAGTCTTGCTACCTCCTCACGCAGGCCCCAAAGCCAAGCCAGCTGCTCTCTGGAGTGCAGCACAATCCTCAGCTCTCCCTTCTTGGCTTTGGGGATGTTCCACTTGCTGCCTCTTCCCTTTTAAGGTGACATTGGAGAGAAACATCATACCTCTTATTGGAACCTCCAGGGCTCCTCCCCTCTGGAACAGCACTGACTCAGAATCTGGCAATAATCAAATCCCCTGCGTTTCTAGTATAGTGTTGGCATGTCCACAGCTGTGGGCAAGTGAGGAGCTGGCCTCTGGCGTCAGCCTGTTAGTGTCATTATTGACTTTCCTGCCCTGTCTCTGAGCACGCTTAAAGCGTGAGTGGGCATGAGTAGCTAGAGGCAGCCATAGTGCAGGCTGGTATGGAGCAAGATTCACCTGCAAATGCCTATCAATCCTGACTCTCAGCCTCCTGCTTTCCCAGTCCTGGGCTCCCCCAGTTCTGCTGCTACCCCTCAATCCCAACCCACAGACCCCTTGTCCTTTGAGTCTCCCTTGGATAATCATCTGGGTGCCAGGCTCGACCCAGACAGCCCATCCCACTGGAACGAGCCAGACCTGAAGCAGACTTTCCTGAGGAGGCTGGTTCGGTTGCTCCATGTGATGTACATGTGTCCCACCTCCCCACCCTTTCTCTTTGCTCCCCCACGTCCAGGCATTGTGCTGTGGCCTTACCATGGCCCCACAGCTCTTGGCTATGTGACAGTGCCTAGTCTCTGTTCCCGGGGGTTGGATCGGGGCCTGTTGCCACAAGGGAGCTGGCACTGCTACCTGAAATGTGCCCAGGAGAAGACATTGTCTTCCCATGAGCCTTTGCACTCTTCTCCCTTCCAGTCTGGGTGGGATGGAGAAGACCGGAATAGGGCGATCCTGTGATCAGAACCTATTTGTGCCTGTCACTCCGTAATGCACCCTGGGTCACTTGTTGACACTTTTGTGCTCCCTCTCTCCACAGGTGGGGCAGGTGTTCCTATACTTCCAGTGGTAAGTGACTGTCTCCCCAGACCTACACATGGCCACTCCTGTTGGGTCGTTCGGTCCTGTCCAAGCACAGCTTTGATTCCCTGGCAGGATGGGCCCTGGGCGGGTGGGTGGGCTGTGGAAGCCCCAACTGTATCCTGCGGGTGTTCACATGACCTCTTGTATGGCTGCTCCATAGGGGTTCAGAGTAGCAGGTCTTGTGCTGTGCTGAATCAGTCCAGGGAAGTGACGCTGAAGCACAGATCCCTGCTCCGTGCTGCCTGGACACTGTTATCCTGACTCAGTGTAGTCAGGGGGCCTCTTGTTCTGGGCATTCCTGGGAACTATCCAACATATATCATACTTGGTCGCGTGTGCCAGGAACCGGTTCTGACTGTTATCACCTGGCACATGCTCCTGGGGCACAGAGAGGTGGCCATTCTCTTTCAGGGTGGCTGCTGTATGTCTGGGTGTGAGGGACTCCTATTTCCCTATGAAAGTTTGCTGGGGCCATTTAAACAGGCATTGTCTGGAGTGGGCCACAGTTCGTCCTATTTTCAAAAACTGTGCCAGTATCATGCTAAAGGCAGGGGAAGGACACTGACTCTGCAGTGATACCTGAGTCCATCAGCTTGGTGAAGATCACCAGCTAACCCTGGAGAGTCTACCCTAGCGATGGCCACTGCTACATCCTCCAGGAGGTCCCAAGCTCTGGATTGCCTAGGGGGTTGTACACAAGTGATCGGCGAGTGGGATTGGTTCCTCATGGTGGTGACAGTTAGCCACTGGTGACCCCCTGGCTGTGTGTGGGCAGAGGTTGCAGCTCAGCTGTATCATGTTCCGCATTGCTGCCTCTGGGAGCTTGGTCGCAGTGCAGCCCTGGCTAGTGCCTTGCCGACCCCTGGGCATGGGCGCTCTGTAGGACCAGTCTGGGTGGTCAGCGCTTTTGTGCAGCCATGCACGGTATCTTCATGCAGGTGGCTAGAAACAATTTGCAGCCAGGTGAAGCAGCCTGACCATGACCTTTCAGACCTGGCCTCTTGGAAACTGCCAGGAAAGAGGAAGGTGGAGGGGGCCTCTGTATGCAGCACCCACGGGGCCAGGGCAGTTGAGGGCAGATTGGCTCCACCACACAGGGAGCCTGTGGCCCCTCTGATGCCTTGTGTGGTGTGCTTCCTGCAGGGACAGCCTCCTGCTGGAGACAGGCTTCCTGGCTGTGCTGGTGGCCCCCCTGCACCTGCTGAAGTGGCGCTCCACAGCCTGGCGGCCACACGACAGCATCACCTTCTGGCTGATGCGCTGGCTGCTCTTCCGCCTCATGTTTGCCTCAGGAGTGGTGAAGCTGACAAGCCGCTGCCCGACGTGGTGGGGGCTCACAGGTGAGGGGCCTGGCATGGCCACAGTGCGGGGATGGCATCGCTGTGGTCAGCCCTTGGAAGCACTCCTCCCCAGCACCCCTGGGGGCAGGTCAGTGTCACTGACCTTTTTCTACATGTTAGGAGGGCCATAGAGCCTGGATGAGAGAGGGGTTCCTGGATCCCAGCCCTGTGCTCAGTCCACTAGGCCATGCTGCCTTTTCCAGACACTTGCAGGGTTTCCTGTCCCAGGCCTCATGGCAAACGAACTGCTGTGCAACCCAAGTGATTTGTGCAGGGCAGCACTTAATATTGTGCGCAGCTTGCTCCAGCATCTCTGCATATCCCTGAGTGGCCTCTATCTCCACATGGTCCTGGCCTTAGCCGCTCTGAGCCACACCCAGTTATTACCCTGCACTGGCTCCTCCTTCCCTGCCTGTGTCTAATGCATCCCCTCACGTCCCTCACCCTGCTCTTTTTCCCCCCAGCCCTGACCTATCACTACGAGACCCAGTGCATCCCTACGCCAGCCGCCTGGTTCGCCCACCAGCTCCCTGTGTGGTTCCAGAAGTTGAGCGTGGTGGGCACGTATATCATTGAGATTGCTGTGCCCCTGCTGTTCTTCTCCCCCATCCGCCGCCTCCGCCTCTTCGCCTTCTACTGTCAGGTATGACCACAGCCAGCCAGGGCTGGAAGGCTCCTGATGCACCCCAGGGAATAGGAGCTGGAAAGAGCATTCAGGGGCATGGTGCTTGTCCCATGTGTTATCCAGTGAGAGCCGTGAGTTCAGATCTTGCTCATGGTTATAAGACTTAGGGGACAGGAGATCAAGGGGGATACAATGGAAATGGGCATCCCTGCAGTCTGTTCCCATCATGCATTGCAGGCTTACAATGGTCAAATGCCAGTGACTTTGGACCCGTCAAGTTCTGGGCCCAGAAGGGGGTGTTCGTGCCTTGCTCATTGGAGGCAAAGGGCAGCAGAGCCTCTGACTGAAGGAGGCAGCTTACAAGCCAGATGAGTTCCCTCCCCTTGCAAGGACAGACAGGGAGGGTCCCCATCGTCTCTCTCCTGGACACCTGCCTCTCGTGCCATGATCCTGGCCCTTTGGCTGCTGGTGCCAGCCAGAGGGATGGTCATTCTGCTGTGTGGATCTCTGTTAACCCTCTGGAGTCTACAAGTTGCCTCCTAGGCTGAGTGGCAGGCAGTGCTAGTGTGGGGTTGCTCCCCTGCAAGGAGCAGGACCCCTGTGTGGGGGACTGTTGAGAGTAGAGGCCTCTCAGGCAGGGAGCCTGGGAGGGGGTGCATGGGAAGGGATGTTGGGTGTTTCTCTTGGCACTTTGTCCCCGGTCTCAGGAAGGGAGGGGATGGGGATGCCAGGCCAGTGCTTCATTCTGTGATGGGACCCTAGCCATGGCTCTGACTTCCTGCCCTCCCCTGTAGGTCCTGCTCCAGCTGCTGATCATCATCACAGGCAACTACAACTTCTTCAACCTGCTCACCATCATCCTGTGCTTCTCGCTGCTGGATGACGAGCATGTGGGGCTGTGGCTGGGGCGTGGCAAGAGGAGACCTGCCAGTGGTGAGTCTGTGTGGGTTAGAGCTCTGCTGTGTTCTCAGCTCACCTGGGCTCAAGCTGCTGCACAGGGTGAGGTGGGTCCTGCTCTGCGGGTGGACAGGTCCTGAGGCTGATCCAGAAGTGACAGAGGGGGAGCCCTTGGCAGAATTCTCAGTGATCAGTCCCATGTGCTGTGCAAGGAGCTTGCCCTGAGCCCTGATGCAGACAGCAGATCCTGCAGCAGACTCACCTGGGCTATTTTAAACTGCCCCATAATTAACTTTCTAATAAACACAGCTGCATTGAAACAATCAGTGGTGCTGTGGGGTGGACAGGAATTGTAGGAGAAGCACATTGGCTGTGTGCATCTGCTTAAAGGATGGTGGGTGAAATAATGGCTCTGTCAACAACAGAAGCTGGTTCAATACAAGATAAGCTTCTGAGCAGCCCAAGCTGCTCAGGTCTGGAAAGGTACTCAGGCCTGGTCCACAACGGGAACTTCAATTGGCATAGCTACATCTCTGTAGAAAAGTCCTACCTTGAGAAACAACAATGCTGACCTAACCCCCAGGGTAGACAGCGCTTGGTCAACAGAAGAATTCTTCCATTCAGCTAGCTGCTGTCTCTCCAAGAGGTGGATTACCTACGCTGACAGGAGAAGCCCTTCTGTTAGCATAGGTGGTGTCTACACTAAAGCTACTACAGCAGCTCAGCTGCAGCAGTGTTTTATATGTAGCCGTACCCAAAATGTAGCCATGCCCAGTGTGTCTGCTAAATGTTAGCATAAGGAGTTAACATGCATCGTAAGAGATGAGAGTGCAGCGGGCCGTTAACACCTCTTCAGTCCTAGAACAAAAGTTAGTAGGTCACAGATTGTAGTAATGAGACTTAAAATTAGCGTGTCTATAGAGTTCATGATTTTTAATGTCCAGCAAAGTTCTGAATTTAAATTCCCAGGCTCATCTTCAGAAGGCGCTGTGCAGGCTTCCTTTTAGGACAAGGACTGAGAGCCCAAGTATGGAGTGATCACTGTGAAAAACGTTCACTTCAGGTGATAGGATGTTTTTTGTCTTATCATTTTTCTTCATGAGCTCATTCAAGAGCATAGTTATAGTAATTGTGGCATTTGATGCACTGGATGCAGCACACCATGTGTTGTAATAGGCCTGCATAGGATCTTGATCGTCGTAGCAGTGGCTATATTGCTGCAGGTTTTGCAGCTGTTCTGGCAGAGTCTGGTGCTGCTTTGAGTTGGTATATTCTTGGCTGCGGGGGACTTGATTCTTCTGATGTTGGGTGCATGCTTGAAGGCTAAAAGAGGGAGGTTGGGAAAGGTTTCTTATAGGATGGGGTCCCAGTCGAGTCAGGGTAGTAATTATTTGATGCCAGTATGAGTTCCAGTGTGGAGTGGTAGGTGACAACTAGAGGTGTGTGGTCAGTGGGTTTTTTCTGGATTGAAGCAAGTTCTCTCAGGTTATTAGTGTAGCTTGTTCCATGATGCGATATACTTCTCTGGGCAGTCCTTGCTTGGTGAAGGTGGTTTTAAGTGTTAAATTGTGCATTCCAGACTTACTCTTCCTTGGGGCATGTTCTGTGGTACCTGAGTGCCTGACTGTAAGTGACTGGTTCCTTGCTATGTCTGGGGTAGCTGCTGGATCTGTGGAGGTGGCTGTTTAAAGGATAAGGAGCATTAACGGTGCCACTCAAACTGCCGTTGTTGGGTTTCATAGTTAAGCGGGCCCCCATGGCACAATTATGCTTCCCTTGGATCTGTTTCAGGCTCTCATCAGACTCTGGCAGACAGCATTGTGCATCAGTTCCACTCAGTCCTTGTAACATTACTTGTTTCCTCCTCTACCCTGCAGCCTGGCCTCCAAGCCTGCTGTCTGTGCTCTCCACGCTGCTGGAACTGACTGTCTATGGGTTATTCATCTACTGGAGCATCCAGGACTTCAGCCTGCGTTTCAACTGGGAGAAGCAGCTCGTAGAATCCAAAACAGGTGTGGTGCTTCCTTGCCTCACTGCAGGTGGGATAGCATCCACAGCCGGGCGCTGATGTGCCCTCTGGCTGGTATCCCATCTCTTCTGTGATCCCTTCTGGGCCCTGCAGCTCAGCCAGGAGAGTGACACTAGCAGGACGCAACCTTGAGCAGCTCCTGACCCCTACTATCCAGGCAGCATCCTAGCAAGGCCCCACTCAGGTCAGGTGCAACTTGGCTGCCCGACCCTCTTACTCTGCCCAATGACAGAGGTTGGTCCGTGTCCTGGTGAGCCTGTTGATTCTGGTTGAGTGACTCAGAACGAGCCACCTTGTTGCCATCAGTGATGCCCCTTGGTGCCTCTGTGTCACATGACCTGCGCTCCTTCCTGGAGGAAGGGGCTGATGTGTGGGTCCCCCCTTCCCTGCACAAGCACTGTCTGACTCCTGTGGTTTTACTCCTCCTCTCTAGCTTTCACTTACCATGACTTCATCCAGTGGCTGAAGACAGTGACTCTCCCTTTAGTGGGGTTGGGCCTCCTCTCCCTGACCTGGGAAATCCTCTCTGCCATGTACAGGTGAGCCACTGTTCCCAGGACAGCCGGGTCACTGGCTGGGGAAGGCTCTGCTGCTTGCTGTGCCTCTGAACTGGAGGGATGTGACAATGCGGTTCTGGCGGGACCCAACTGAGTGCCAGTTCCGGACAAATCGCTTAAACAGGGCAGTTACAGCCCAAGGCTGGGGTTTTTCCACCTCTAAGGCAAACCAAACCAGCCAGACAAAGAGGACTTCGGTTTTACCCCACTGGCTAACCACAAGTCACACAAGCAATCTCCTTAGACACTCCAGTCTCCCAGTATCACCACCAGTCCCACTCGTCCTGGGGATGAATGGTTATGAAAACCAACCCCCCAATAAGAGAGGTTCTCTTGACCCCAAAGAATCAAGCCCCAGACCCAGGTCAATATACACATCAGATCTTACCCACAAATCATGCTGTTGCCAATCCTTTAGAATCTAAAGGTTTATTCATGAAGGCAAAAAGGTAGAGATGAGAGCTAGAATTGGTTAAATGAAATCAATTACATACTGTAATGGCAAAGTTTTTAGTTTAGGCTTGTAGCAGTGATGGAGTAAACTGCAGGTTCAAATCAAGTCTCTGCAGTACATCCCTCGCTGGGATGGGTCATCAGTCCTTTGTGCGGAGCTTCAGTTTGTAACAAAGTCCCTCCAGAGGTAAGAAGCAGGACTGAAGACCAGATGAAGATGAGGCATTAGCCTTTTTATAGTCTTTTCCAGGTGTAACAACCTCTTTGTCCTTACTGTGGAAAGTTACAGCAAAATAGAGTCTGGAGTCACATGGGCAAGTCCCTGCATTCTTTGCTGAGTTATAAGGCGTATCTGCCTTCTCTCCATGGGTTAATTGTGTAGCCGGTAATACTTAATGGGCCATCAAGCAGGCTAGTCAGAGCTAACACCAACTTGTCTGGGATGTTTCCGAGAAGCGAGTTTAAAATTTTAAATATAGATAGTGATACATATGAAGTGGTACGTACATACAGACACCATAATTTTAACCAGCCACCCCAACCTGGTCGTAGACACCTTGTATGACTCCGTTTGCATAAGATTTGGTGCCACTATGTTCTACATGGTCTCAGAGTATATCAGTAACGTCACATGGGGTTTTGTAGCAAACGTCCGTTCTCCGCTGATCATCCCCTCCTGAAGCTGGGGGGACCTGTCCTGGAGGTGCAGCCATGGGGTATGGAGGGGTAGAACGATGCAGCCAATCCATGCATAGCTCTGATGGCACATGACTTGGAGCTAGAGTACAGGAGGTCTGAGGGAATTGGCACCCCTCAGATCTGTGGGGCATGCTGTCTGCCTGGGGGTTCCCAGGATCTCCACAGCTCCTGGTTGTTAGCGTGGTCTGCAGCATCACTGTATTCAGATCAAGAGTTTAGTGCTGTAGCCACTGGCTGCCCTGGGAGAGTCTTGTCAGGCTGAAGAGGCCCCATAGAGTCAGTCTTCCCTGCAGAGTTAGCTGGAGTTGTCTACGTTCTCCTCACCCCTCTCCAGTTAGCCTGGCTCGAGTGAGAGCAGCCACATTGCTGAGAGTGCTCGCTGCTATCTGCACTGGCATGGCACGGCGCAGCACATGAGTGCAGATCTTTGGGGTACTTCCCAGGGTTCCTAGTGCTGCAGTAAGCTGCACTGCTCAGAATTCTTTTGCAGGATATTGTGGGGGAGCCTGTCTGCCCCCTTGGGCATGCTGGGGGGCAGGGAGAGGCACTGATGGGCTACCTGCACTCAAGGAGAGCTAGCCTCCAGCATGCTACAGAACAGCTGTGCTGAAAGCTGATGAGTTGCACTAACTGAAATTTTAACCTGTACCCCCTGCCGGGCCAGCAACTCATGTGAAAAACCCCACTCCTGTGGGTTAGGGACTTTGGGGATGAGACTGAAGTTAAACTCCAGTTGTCTTTGCTGCAAAGTCTCTATTCTGGCACAGAGCAACAGGCTGCTACTGGCAAACCCTTAGTACAGCAGTGTCTGGCAGCCTGGCCCGCTCAAAGTGGGGCAAAGTCTGCAGCCCCTCCCCCAGCTCTGCTAACAGGGGACTTTGGCCCTGTCTGCTGACCTGTCCTTCTCCTGCCTCCCCCACAGGTGTGCCTGTGTCAGGGGCTTTCCCTGGAAGCTCTGGGCTACTCTCCAATGGGCTGTGTTTGCTGTCGCAGCAGCAGGGATGTTTGCCATCAGCCTGGTGAGTGGGCAGGATGGTGTGGGGAAGCGGCCTATCATGTCTTGTGTGGTCTGGGGATTGAGGGTTGGCTAGTTAGTTACTCCCCTTCCATACCTAATACAGGCCAGGCAGAGTTACTGCATGGGCTGGTGCCTGGTTCCTGCAGCCACCCTCTAGGGAAGGGGTTCTCAGATTTTTTTTTTTTTTTTTTTGTACTGGTGACCCCTTTCACACAGCAAACCTCTGATTGCAACCCCCTCTTCTGCATTAAAACACTTTTTTTGTTCTATATTTATTTAACACCATTATAAATGCTGGAGGCAAAGTGGGGTTTGGGGTGAAAGCTGACAGCTTGTGACCCCCTCCCATGTAATAACCTCATGACCCCAGGAGGGGTCCTGACCCCCAGTTTGAGAACCCCTGCTCTAGGGAGCCCAGGCTGGTAGAGGGCAGGCAGGGTTCAGGTTGCTGTGGGCACTTCAGGAAAAGGGGAGGCAGGTGGAGACTGAGCATCTGCTACAATGCAGATTGAGGCTCTGCCTCAAGGCATTAGAGCTTTCTGGTTCAGTGGGCCTGCAGGGTGCAGGAGGGACTGAAAGGTGGTTAAAGGCCCGGGTGATAGGATCATACTACCTAGCTCTTGCAGCTCTATCTTCATTGCAGTCTCAGATTCTGACTGCTGGACCCAGGCCCACCTCCTGAGGTGCAGTAGAGGGCAGTGCCAGCTCCTGGGGGTGGGGGGGAGTGCATTGGCAGTGCAGCAGAGCAGAACAACCGGTGCTGGGGAGCAAAGCTGTGAATGCTGCCAAGGCTGCATCCTGGTGGCACTCCCTGCTGATGAGGCTGGTTTCTAAGGGCCACTGGTGCTGGAAGGTTGGCTTGGCTCTGGGGAAATGCCATCTGGCCAGCCCACAGAACCCCCACCATGGGTAATACCCAGCCAGAGTATCTGACTCTAACTGCAGGAGCAATTTAGTGATGCTCTGAGGTCAAGGTCCATCTTCTGGGCATTGGCTGGCACTCTTCTCATGGCTTGGCTGGACAGTATTGGCTACTGACTGCTGCAGACACCAGCCAGGGCTGCTTCCTAGTCTGAGTTGGGCAGGGCCAGCAGTCAAACTGGCCCACTCTGCTGTATCCCTGCTGCTGCGTCACCCCTCCCCAGTGCCTATTGCATGGGGTGACTGAGCCGGCCTGTTCTCTGCTGCCTCCCAGGTGCCCTTCACCTACATAGAGTACGAGTCGAATGGGAAGCTGTGGCCCAGCATCCACCAGATGTTTGGTGCTGTTGACCGCTACGAGCTGGTGAACTCATACGGGCTCTTCCGCAGGATGACGGGGGTCGGGGGCCGGCCAGAGGTGGTGGTGGAAGGAAGCTTCGACAAGGAGAAATGGACGGTAACTTGCTGCCACACCCTGCCGGTGATCTCATGCAGTTGCTGTAGCTTCTTCCCAGGAGGGGATATGTCTGGGAGGTGCAGGAAGAGGGGGTGGAAGCCTAGATTAACCCCTGAGATCCAGCCTCTGTTGGACTTCAGCAGTGAAATCAACACTAGTTAGCCCCATTGATGCCTTGCAGAGCCAGCTGGCCTTGTTTCCCTGGAGAGGAGGTGACCGCCCCTGGGATCCCAGAGCCTGGGGCTTGACCTGGAGTGACATGCTCTGGAGGTGCTGCTGGGAGGGATGGACCAGCTGGTGCCCCTAGTCCTGGCCCCACAAATCCTGAAGGAGTGGCAGTATGGCTGCTTCCTGGGGCCCCAAGACAAGTGCTCCTGCTACAGGCAGAACAGGTGCTGTGGTACACTGAGTAAGCGCTGATCCAGTGCATTGCTAGGAATGCTGTACTGAGTGACATGTAAAACTGAGTCTCTGACTGCTTGTGCGATGCAGCCATCAATGATCCCTCCTAGCAAGAGCTGGCTGTCGGCCCCATTTGCAGCTTGGCCTTCTGGTCTAAGGCCCCATGCATCTAGACATGGCATCCTTTACTTCCTGTCCTGAGCTATTGTGTTAGCAGCTGTTTAACAGCACACAGCACCATGTCCCGCCCCAAAGGTGGCTGCATTTAGGGATGGGGCAATGATGCTGTGAAGTGCTTTGGGACACTGCTGTTGGCATCCTCATTCCAGCCTTGTTGGTCCAGAATGTTCAAGCCCCACTGTGTGTGGGGTGAGAGAGCAGTTCAGAGGCACCTTTTACCCCATTCTCCTGTGTCCCTGCAGGAAATTGAGTTCATGTACAAGCCAGGGAACGTTAGCGCAGGGCCTCCTGTGGTGGCCCCTCACCAGCCCCGCCTCGACTGGCAGATGTGGTTTGCAGCCTTGGGGGATCACACCCATAGCCCCTGGTTCACCAGCTTCGTCTATCGCCTGCTACAGGGCAAGAAAGAAGGTGAGGAGACCATGCCCAGGCACTCTGCGTCCCAAGCTGAGCCCCCACCCTACTCGCCCCAGTAAACTCACATGGTGCCCTGGGCAGAGAGTGTTACTCTGCTCTGTTGACAAGAGCTAGTCACTTCAGTGGGTTGGGGTTGAGGGGCACCGGCAGAGCTGTGTGCGTGAGAAGTCTGGGTCAGGATTGACATGAGCAGAGCTGTCTTTCATACCACTTCCTGCTTGCCTTTTCGCCTCAAATTGGCCAGCACTCTGAGTCCCTTGCTGCTTTCCTGCCCCGCCTCCCCAGTGCTGTGCTGTGCAGTGCAATCTGAGCATGCCTGTGCCAAGGCAGTCCTGGCCTGCCCAGACCTGGGAAGCCATGCTCCCCTGGAGGGCAGCAAGGGGCCTCCTGACCCTGTGTGAGGCCAGCCGCTAGGGTGTGGTGGTAAGGCATGCTCTGCTCTTCCTCCTACTTTGGTCCCCCCAGTGATGGGGTGGGGAGTTAGCTGCTCCATGCATTGTCGTGGGAGTTCACTCCTGCTGGAGCACTTGGCCCAGGCTCTGGTGGATGCAGCTGCATGGGCTGCTCTGGAGTTGTGGCCTTCAAGCTTCTCTCTGCAACACTGAGGGCTAGAAACCCTAATGTGAGAGCTGAGACTTCGGTGGGATCACCAGGCTCCACAGGCTGGGGCCCTCAGCATGGCCTTGATACCTGGCGTTAGTGCAGCTGGGCTGGAGGAGCAGCCTGGGTAAAGGGGTGCTGGGGCCCTGTGCTAACTTCTCTGTTCTTGGCAGTGATCCACCTGGTACAGGTTGACAAAACTAAATACCCATTCAGCTCACGGCCGCCTGCCTACATCCGAGCCCAGCTCTACAAGTACTGGTTCACAGAGAGCACCAAGGATGGGTGAGTGATGCCAGCACCCTTTGCCATCAGCCTCCACTGTCCCCAGGACCAGCGTTCCCTGCTGGGTAATGTGCTAATGATCTGGAAAGGGGGTGGTAATGAGGAAGCAAAAGGAGGATGCTGTTCTGTAGAGTCATCAGGACTGGTGAGGCACTCCAGAGACCCAGCCAAGCCAGGGGAATGGGCAAGAGCCAATGCAATTCAGTGGTAAATGTGAAGTTGTGCATGCTGGAGGGAAACATTTAGAGCCCTGTCTAGTGAAGTGATTAAATGAGCTGTCAGCCCCTGAGAAGGAACTGGGTGACAGCTGTCTACACAGTGCAACTGCAGTCAGACACTCTTAAGATGTGTGAGGCCTGGGATGGTGAATAATGGAACTAGAGCTGGGAAATACTGACCCTTGTCCTGTGTATGGGGTGGGGAGACTCTTGGCTGCAGAGGGCCTAGTCAGTTGGAAGCCACTGCCTCCAAGCCTGGCTTCTGCAGGTGGAATATTCTGATCCTTATGCAATTACCCTTCAGGGCAGAGCCTGCTGTACGGGCAGGGCAGCTCTTGAGGAGTGAGGGTTGAGACCAGGCCTTCTGCTCAGCATGGCTAATCTGAGCAACTCCTGCCTCTTCTCCCTTCTATGCAGGGGCTTCCACCACCAATGGTGGCGGCGGCAGCGTGTGCAGGAGTTCTACCCCACAGTGTTCCTGGGAGACCCCAATCTGGAGGCCATGCTCAATCAATACGGGCTGAAGGTAGGATTGTCAGAACACCACCTCTGGGCTGTGAGCCATACCACACCTGGGCCACATCCTGGGCACTTCCAGCAGGAGCCCTGCAGCAGTATTCTTGGAGCAGGGAGGGCTGCCTGCTATGGGGTTGGATTGCAACGTGTTGCCCTGTGCATGCACACCTTGTACATCTGCCTTGTAATCGCCTCTGAGCAGCAGAGCCCCACATGCCCCTTGGCTGTGGGGACGGGTATTTCATGGCCCTGTGCTAAGACCAGGTGCTCAGCAGTGCACCTCAGTGAAGTGGTGATGGAGGAATTGAGCCCCATGGTGGGAGGTGCCCAGGCAGGGACCACCCATAGGCTTGGTGGGGCAGCGGGGGCTCTGGCAGCCCAGCTCTGTGCCTGCGTCTGCACTCACATCTTTCTCTCGGCACAGGACAAGGCACCCCTGAAGCGCCCTACAGACGCCCTCTTGCCCACAACCCTGCAGCTCATCCGGGAGCTAAGCCGCCCCTACACAGGCCCTGCTGTGGTGTGGACGCTCTACCTCACTGCTGCCACCATCTGCCTCCTGCGAGTGCTGGGCAGCAGGACGCTGGGCAGCGCCCCCAGCGGCCGGCACAAAGGCTCTAAGCGGCCTGATGCGGCAGAGGGAGACAGGGACCAAGCAGGCAGCGAGAAGAATGGGCAGGTGAGGAAGAAGGAGGCAGAGGAGAAGGCCGAGGGCAGAGCCCGAGGGTCTGGGGACGCCCCTTCCGATAGCCTCCGGAGCACCAGGAAGAAGAAGTAGCCCCGAAGGTGCCAGCCCTAAACCCCCCTCTCCCCTTCTTCCAGGCAATGACTGATATCACCTCTGCTCCGAACTCCTGTCTCTGGGCTTGCTGCTGCTGCTCTTGCCTTGCCTTGCCTTGCCTGGCTCCGCTCTGATGGCTCCACAGGCCTCACCGTGGGGGCCCATTGGTTATCAGTCTCAACCCCCTTTGGCTCCATGTTGGCCTGGGCTTCTTCCCCTCCCCCATAGCCCCATGGATCTGAGCTGCCTGCTCTCTGGGGGGCTGCTCTGCCTCAGCTCAGGACAGGGGTGGAATGTCGCTTATGCCCCGTCTGCCCAACGAGAGGCCAGGCCTTGACCTACCCCTCCCCCACCTTGCTCTGGGTGGGGCAAGGGGCTGAGGAGCAACAGCTGTCATCCCCTTCCCTTAGGACCCCAGTGTGGTCAGTCCCTTCCCTCCCCGCTGCCTGCTCCTGGCCCCACTGGGGAGTTCACTGCCCCTGAGGGCCGTGGCTCATACATCCAGTTATTTCTGCTGGACAGTGGCCTTATTTTGCCCACTGAGCTGGCCCTTACTGCTGCAAAGAGCGCTGGGCTTGGGCTCCTGGGAACAGCGATTCCCTACAGCAGACGCAGGGCAAGGAGCCACACAATCTTTGCCGTAGCCAGTGGCTCTTGGGACTGAATGGCCCCAACCTGACAGATCTCCAGGTCCTAGGGCCACTGTAACAGGGGCAAGGTGGGAATCCTGGTTTGCATCCTGGAGATGCCTTCAGGCAAGGAGCCATGGCCTAGCTTGGATGAGCTGCTGGCTCCAGCTATGTCTAGCCCTTCCTCTTGTGCTGAGGGCCAGCACTGACATGCTCATGGGGTCTTCTACCTGCCTATGTGGAAACATTGCCATCCTCTCCCCTTCCACTGCTGCCTTATACTACCCCCTCTTGTACCAGCCTGCTGGGGGTGGGGGCTGCTGTGCTTGCCCAGGGTTGCTGGGGGATTCCATGACCATGTGCAGCACGTTGAGGGGCACAGGCACTCTGACTCGCTCTCCCTAGCTCCTCCCTTGGGCACAGGGCATGGCTGGAACGTGCTTCCTGGCAGCTGTTAACAGAGTGGAGACATTTCCTGTAACTTTCTAAATAAAGCCTTTGACATTCCAGCCCTGCCTCTTTTCCTGGTGAGGGGAGTGGCTAGCCCCTTACCCAGGAGCTAGGCAGGGGGCGGGTTATGCATAGGGCATGGGCTGGTGGTTCCTGCCAGGCTACCCTCAGCTGTAATACAAATCCCCTGGGGCCACGTGAGTGGGGGGTGTGCACACTCCCTCCCCTTCTGACTGTTGAGGCCAGGATCCTTGGGCCACAGGACACTAGAAACGTAGTTGTGGAAGCTCCAGGGGGGTTGCCTGGCCCAGGGGGGTTGCCTGCTCTGGACTGTCAGCTGGGTGCTCTCCCCCCATCTAGCAGTGCTGGGCATGCAGCCGTGGGACCAGGATTTCTGCTGTAGCTGTCTCCATGGCACCATAGTACTACCACCTCTCCCTTACCCCTCCTAGCCAGAGAGCTGCCTGAGCCCTAGTGTAATGGGAGGGAGGTGCTGAAGCCAGCTCATGTTTTACCCCTGCTGGGCTCTGAGGCAGAGTTCACTGGAGGCAGCTGCTGCAGCAGCTGTGTGATTAAAAAAAAAAAAAACCCTTTCCTCCCCCCTCCCAGCCCAGGGTGTCAGGGCTGAGCCCTCATGTTGTTTGGCCTTCAGCCTTGTTTCTCTTCTGTCAGGCCTACAGCCTCCCCGTACTACCTCCTGCAGGCTGCTGAGTGTGCCAGGGCAGTGCCAGCTGCCTTTCTTGGCAGCTCTAGCCTCTTGCATGGCTTCCAGCAGCCCAGCTTGTGTCCTGGGGCTCGGGCCCCTTCAGCGCCCCCTTAGAAAGCCAGATTGTCCGCATGCACCACCCCTGGAGGAGAATAAAGGAGTGTTGGTGGAGGAGGAGATGCTGCGTGTGCAGGCCTGGTGAGCTGCATGAGGGCCTTGGGCTGAGCCTAGAGGGGCTGGGGCTGGAGCAGAGGTAAAAGTGAGTGTGTGCTGCTCCCCAGAGTCAGAAGGGGAGAGGGGGGAGTCAAGCCCAGGCCCTGGCTCATCAAGAAGAGGCACCAATCGTTACTGGGGCAGCGGAAAGTAGTTGGCATGGGGAAGCTGGGGTCTGCTGCAGCCTGTTACCCAGCTTA
Organism: Chelonoidis abingdonii; assembly: GCF_003597395.2. NCBI lineage: Eukaryota > Metazoa > Chordata > Testudines > Testudinidae > Chelonoidis > Chelonoidis abingdonii. The sequence continues at coordinate 12,148,971 of NC_133769.1, read as the reverse complement.
CAGCAGGTCAGCCTGGTGCTCAGAGTTTGCACTGGAGCCTTGGGGGCCAGGCCGGAGTGCATGCTGGTAGTGAAGGAAGAAGGGCAGAGGCAGACAGTTGGTTGCAGGGGTGCTGCAGCAATGGTGGCGGCAGCCCTCTTAGGAGACCCAGGCCAGTCAAGAAGATTTAGGAGTGGCCCCAACATGGTGTGTGGGGAGAAGCTGAGGCCTAGCATCAGCTCAGTACCCCCACTCCCTTTGCTGTGAGGCTAGTTCTGTGGGGCTCTGCAGCAGGCATGTAACAGATCCAGTACCGTGTATGCTAACACCCCATTTATTGAGTTCTAGGAACAACCCCCAGCACAACGGTGCTCCCCTGGAGAAGATCACTCACCGTCTGCCATACCTGCCCCCTGGCTGCAGAGAGCTAACGCTCTGAGCTGGGCTGGGGGCTTTCAGCTCTTGCTTGTGCAGGGGCAGAGTAAGGGGCAAACCGAAGCAGTGCTGTGTGGTGGGAGCTGTCGTGAGGGATGAGGCAGCGTGACTGGCCCAGAGGGGGTGTCTGCAGCATGCTCTTTGCCCATGTGCCATTCTGCAGTACCTGGGCCTCAGCGAGCAGGAGTGGGGAACAGAATGAGAAGTGTGGCAGTGAGGGGAACCATCTCATCTCACCTCTTCCACCTGCATGTGCCTTTGCTGGTGCGGGGCTATTGGCTCCCCTAGCAGCCCAGCCCAGCTGCACTGGCTCAGGGGACCTCCTTGTAGGCTGACTGGTGGGGGAATGTAGGGCCAGGCCTGAGTGGGGGTTGTTTCTTGGGGCCTGGAGGCTGGCTCCTGTTGTGCTCACGGACTGAGCTCATCCAGCTGGGTGAGGATGCGGCCTTGGGGGCAGGCAGCTGCTTGCTCAGCTGGTCACCAGCACAGTTGGCCTGGGCAGTACTTGTCAATCAGGGACTGGTAATAGGGCTTCAGCTGCGTCACGTCGGGCAGTTCCTCGCACTTGGTGTACAGATCAAACTTGCTGCAGGGAGCAGAAAGCAAAGGCTGAACTAGGCTGCTCCCCTTCGGCTGTCCCTGCTTCCCTCCTCTCCCAGGAACTGGCAGCAGGAGGGGGGCCAGCTCAGCTGCTCCCCTACAGCAGCCAGTGGCCAGCACCCTGCCCTATGACAATGGGGCAAGCATCTCAGGCAGGCAGCACTAATCTGCCCCCCAGCCCATGGAGCATGGGGGTGATCAATTCTCTCCCATATCTGTAACTGAACTAGCTCTCCAGGGCTCCCTGTAGGCTCAGCACCTTGTTCCCTATATGCTTCCTAGCCAAAGCCAGTCCCCAAACATTGACCCTCAGAGAACAGCCTCAGCCAGGGAGCCTTCCCCAGCTGCAGCCCTACTCCCATTCCCTGCTGACTCCAGTCTCTGTTCCATTGATCTCAAACACTGCGATTGCCAGACTGGATCAGCCTTGAGGTTCCCCCCCACCCCCGCATCCTGGCTCCACCTGGGGAAGGAACCAGCTGTGCGAGAGGAAGGTGCAAGCACTCTGCAATGGAAGGTGGGGAGAGGGTAGGATCCAACATTAGGTCCCTTCCTGCTCTCTAATAATTGGAGCACAGCTCAAGCCCAGAAGCTTAATATCGATGCAAAAGCATGTTAGCATCAATAACTACGTGTGTTCCTATTCTCCACATAAAATGTCCAAGGCCTGGGTGAATCTCAAATTTTTGGCCTCAGTGACTTCATGTGGCAGAAAGTTCCCAAAGCTCCCTGTCACTCTGGGTTTGGAAAAAAAAAAAAAAAGTCTTTCCTTTATCAATTTCAAATTTGCTGCCTTTGCTTGCATGGCCACAATGCCCAACCTCCATCCCTGGCTCAGCAGCCCCTTCCCCCCACCCCAGGGCTGGGGCACGCACTTGAACTCCTTGACCCAGGCCAGCATGTGCAGGTCCTCATTGGTGCACAGGTGCATGTAGTCCCCGCCCGTGTGCCAGGGGTAGAATGAGTGGAAGCGGATCATGTAGAAAGCCTGCAAGAGATGAAGAGGGTGAGAGGGGCAGCATCGGCCCAGACCCACCCATCCTACCAACTCTGAGAGAGCTCAACTCAGGGGGCTCCTCTCCAATCCCTGGAGCCAAATCTCCCATGCGTGTCCCCAAGACTTTTGGTGCCTCATCCTCAGAGCCTGCAGGAGAGGGTGTCAGCGCTGTGCCAACAGGCATTAAGGAGCAGGTGGAGGCAGAGGGATCGGACTGCAAAGACTTCCTGCTGCTGCAGGGGGTTGCATTACCCAACTGGACAGCAGGGGAATGTCCATGGGGTAAATGCCCAGCATGCTGTCCCTGGGGGTGGCAGGAGACAATCTGAGCCAGGGGACAGGTATGAATCAGTTCTCACAGCCACATACTCCCGTTTCGCACCCCCCCCCCCAAAAAAAAAGAAAAAAAAACCAAAAATCCCCAACCACTTACCTCCTGAGGGAGAGCAAAGTTGTTGAATTTCATGACTTGGTACATGTACTCTGGGGAGAAAGCAGTGTTAGCCCTGCAAGCTCAGGCACCCAGGCGGGCTCCAACGCCCTGTCCCAGCCTCTGCTACCCCTCTTGGAGCTTGGCAGCTGTGCCAGCCAGAAATGAACCTGCAGTAAGGACTGCATGCAGCTCTACAGCTACGGGCGCCCAGCAGAAAACCAGGGCTCGGGGCCTCTTGCTGGGCACCCAGGGTCACTGCCCACATCTGACAATATTAGCCCTGGTGCCAGGCGCAGCACAGATCGGTCAGGGGATGGAGCATCCATCTCAGGAGCTGACAGTGCCAAAGCGACAGCAAAGCAGGGTAGGCGTGCTGCCCGAGGGCAGAACTCCTGGGTTCTGTTCCTGGCTCTGACAGTGGTTTGCAATGCGACCTTGGGCAAGTCTGTGCCTCTGTTTCCCCAGCTGTGAACGAACAGGGGATACACAGGTCACGCACTACCCACGGGAGCACTTCTGTGAGCTGGCAGTAGGCTGCTATCCACTGTGGCCCAGCTGCTAGCCAGCGACAGGAGAGATGCTTTGCAAGGCTATTCCGTCATAGTGCCCTAAGCCCCTGTGGACGGGGATGGGCTGCTGGGGGGGGAAGATCCTGGTTGCCCGGGGCAAGGGGCGAGCATCATGTGTCTGGAGAGCTGACCCCGGACCACAGTTTGTTCCTCTGATACCCGGCTGCTCTTTGGCGGAGGCTAGTGGCAAGGGGGGTGGGAGCGCACAGGGCTGAGGGAGCAACAAGGTGAGAAGAGGGCCAGGGAGGCAGGGCCTGATGTGCAAGAGGTGGGGAGGGGGTCCACGGGGGAGGAGAGGATGGTGGGTTTGGCAGGTGGGAAGAGGGGTGCAGTTGTGGCCCCTCGGACAAGGGGGATAGTGCAAAGGGAGCCCTAGGGGACACTGATGGCAAGGGACAGCGGAAGGCCCCCAAGGAGCAAGACAAGGGAGAGCCGTGAGGAGAGGGCAGCCGAGAGCTCCAGGAGCAGGGATCTGCTCCCACTGTGCACTGACCCTCACCCTGAAGGGGCCCTAAAAGCAAATCCCCCTCCCCAGCTCTGTTCTCCAAGGGGCTTCCGGAGCCAGGCCCAGCCCTCGGCCGCAGCCAGGAGCCCCCGCCGAGCTCGCTCTTACCATCATGGCCCCAGGACATAAGCACGTTGGCCAGGCCGCAGTGAGGCTGGTAGATCCCGTATTGTGTGCTGAGCAAGAGAGAGAGCAAGTCAACGGAGCTCCCGGCTGAGCCTCAGCCCTCCCACCTTGTCCCCTCTTCTTGAGGGAGCGCCCTGCAGGGCTACAGGGCACGTGCGCTGGCTTGGAGCCAGCAGGGCAGGAGTCTGCAGGCAGGTGCAGAACATGAGCCATGGTAACAATCGGCTGACTCAGCGTGTTAATTGTTGGGGAAACTGAGTCTTGTGCCCCCTCATCTGGGGAGGAAGGAGGGCAGGACCCAGACCCACCCGTGAGGGGTGCAGTGGGAACTCAGGACTGCAGCTGTGCCATTGGAGGGGGATTACACCTTACCCACCGGCCGCCCCAATGCCCAGCTGCTCTCACCACCCTAGGCCCAGCTCTCTGCTGCTGCAGCCCACAGACCATCAGGGGCAGCCCTGGGGCTGGGGGGAGAAGAGCCGTCCCAGTGGGAGGCTGCCTTGTAGGGTGCAGTGTGCCTAGGGGTCACTTCCCAGTGGCACGGGACCCCCAGGGCTCAGGTGCTCTGTTGGGGGGGGGTAGGGGTAGGACTCACTTGTACAGGGGGTTTTTTGTGTCGGGGTTGTCATGGAAGGTGGAGTCGCTGAAGACGACAGACTCCTGGACCCTGCAGCCCACAGGGAACGTGTCGCCCACCACAGCCCACTGCAGAGAGAACACAGGAGGAAAGGGCTTGCCAGCCATGGCCAAGCTGTTTTGTCTTGGCTCCATCTGTGGTCCCTTCAGTGGGCAGCTGGGTGGGAAGGGTAATCTGCCCCGCACCAGCCCCATCCTGGGCTCTTGTAGCCAGAGATCAGCCTGAGCCCTCCCATCGCCTTGCATTTGTGAGCATTAACTGCAGTAGCTCCAGATCTCCATGGGACCCATGGACGCGGCCCTTCCCTCTGAATCCTGCTGGGTGCTTGGCCCATCCCGCTGGCTCTGAGCTGGGCCCCTGCTGTCCTGGAAACACAGCTCAGGAGCTGGTCAGGGACTGGGGGAACGACCCCCGCTGGCTCCCCTTGCAAAGGGCTCTGTGTCTGATGTGCTCTCTGGCAGGTGGCCTGCATGCAACTAGCCTAGGGCGTTGCCCCCCTCACTTCCCCTCCCCGGGCTGATCCCCAGGGGTCACACAGTGCATTCGACCCACTCCCCTGCCTGGAGCACACGCTGCCTCCATGGCTGCTCACCTGAGGCTCCCCGGCCAGGGCCAGGATTTTGCCCATGTCATGCAGCAGCCCGACCAGCTGGAACCAGTCTGTGACAGAGAGAGCAGAGAGGGGTCAGCCTGGGGCTGGGGTGGGGGCAGCCGCTGGCCGGGCTGTTCAGCACCTGAAAAGCCCACGCTGGTTTCTTGGCTGCACCCACAAGGAGCTGCTAAGGCAGCAGCCTCTCGGTCAGTCCCTGCCTACCTGGCTCTGCGGAGACCCCCAACTGGGATCCTGCACCCAAACCTCCCAGTCCCGACTGGCCCTACCTTTGTCCGGGTGGGCCCGGCGGATGCCCTCGGCAGTCTGGTATGCGTGGTAGGAGTTGGGAAAGTCCACGTCCGGGTCCGATTCATCCACCACATTGTCCAGTAAATCCAAGGCCTCCATGATGCTCATTCGGCGCTGGGCGCAGGCTCCGTATTCTGCACCCTGGGGAGACGGGAGCTAGTGAGGCCCAGCTCTGAGCACAAGGGTCACTGCCAGCTTCTGGGGCAGGAAAATGTCTGCACCAGCCTGACTTCCTTGGCTGGGGTCCCCAGGGACTGTCGGGGGAGCAGCGTTCCCTAAAGGACTCTGGGGAGTAGGGGAGGGGGCTCCCGTGGGCTGGGGTCCCCAGGCATTGTCGGGGGGGGCAACGTTCCCTAAGGGGCTCTGGACTGGGGTGGGAAGGGAGCTCCATGGCTGGGGTTCCCAGGGGCTGTCGAGGGGGCAGCATTCCCTAAGGGTCTCTGGGGAGGGAGGGGGCTTCCGTGGGCTGGGGTTCCCAGGCACTGTCAAGGGGGCAGCGTTCCCTAAGGGGCTTTGAGGGATTGAAGGTGGGGAGGGGGCTCCTCGTGGCTGGGGTTCTCCAGGGCACGTCAGGGGGCAGCGCCCTAGCTAGGGTGGGAGCTCCGTGGTGGGTCGGGGAGCAGCGCGGGGCTCTGGGGGAGGCTTCTGTGGGCTGCGGTTACCAGACACCTGTTGGACGGGGCAGCGTTGTCTGCACCTGTGTTAAGGAGGTTGTGGGGTGGGAGGGGAGGGGGCTCCTGTGGGCATGGGTTACCCAGGGCTTGTCAGAGAGCACGTTCCTCTAAGGGGGGCTGTGGGGGGGTGGGAGGGGACCGGGGCTCCCCAGTGGGCTGCAAGTTCCCAGGGACTGTCGGGGGGGGCGGCAGCAGCTTCCCTAAGTGGCTGTGGGGTGGGAGGGACGGCGGTTCCGCGTGGGATTGGGGGTTCCCAGAGCGTCGGGGGGCAGTGGTTCCAAGGAAGCTCTGGGCGGCTGGAGGAGGGCTCCTGTGGGCTGGGGCCTCCTGGGGAGCCGGGCTGTGGCTAAACCTTTTCCCTAGACACACAACCACTGGGAGAGTCAAAGCCCCCTCCAGGAAGGGGCTGTCTGAGCGGGGCTGGGTCAGCAGGGCTTGGGGGGGCACAGTGGGGCTTTTGTGATCCCCAGGGGATGTACCTTCTTACCTTCTTCCGGACAAAGTCTACGGTCTGGTGCAGTGTGCATCAGCAGGTAGGTGTTATACACCGCGATCTAGCAGCGGCCCAGCCTGGAACAACACACCCGTGACTCAGATGAGAGCCCAGGCCTCCTACTCCAGCACCAGCTTCTCCAAACAGGAGGCAGAGATGGACGTCTGGCCATGGGGAGCAGGACAGGAGCTCTGGCCGTGGAGGAGGACTCCCGGCTATTCCAGTCCTGGTCACTCCCAGAGGGGGCGCCGTGGAGAGCAGGACGGAGCGCTGGCCGTAGAGGAGCTCCCGCCTATTCCAAGCTCCCCCCTCTATTCCTCAGGTCCTGGTCAACTCCCAGCAGGGGGCGCCGTGGGACGCAGGACGGGAGCGCTGGCCGTGGGAGGAGCTCCCGGCTATTCCAGCCTGGTCACGTATCCCAGCAGGGGCGCGTGGGGAGCATGGACGGGAGCGCTGGCCGTGGGAGGAGCTCCCGGCCTATTCCGACTGGTCCTCCCAGCAGGGGCGCCGTGGGAGCAGGACGGGAGCGCTGGCCGTGGGAGGAGCTCCCGGCTATTCCAGTCCTGGTCACTCCCAGCAGGGGGCGCCCCGTGGGGAGCAGGACGGGAGCGCTGGCCGTGGGAGGAGCTCCGGCTATTCCAGTCCTGGTCACTCCCAGCAGGGGCGCCGTGGGGGAGCAGGACGGGAGCGCTGGCCGTGGGAGGAGCTCCCGGCTATTCCAGTCCTGGTCACTCCCAGCAGGGGGCGCCGTGGGGAGCAGGACGGGAGCGCTGGCCGTGGGAGGAGCTCCCGGCTATTCCAGTCCTGGTCACTCCCAGCAGGGGGCGCCGTGGGGAGCAGGACGGGAGCGCTGGCCGTGGGGGACTCCCGGCTATTCCAGCCCTGGCCTCTCCCTTGGCCCCTCCTAGCCCTAGCAGGGAGTGCTGTGGTCACCGGATGCCAGCCTGTTGGTCAGAGCAGAGTGGCTCCAGTCTGAGCGCCTAGCCTCGGGACCCGTCTTTGCCTAGTCATGGGGGGCTGACACTCATGCCCACGGGGTAGGTCCCAGACAGCCGGTGCAGGCGACAGGGCAGCAGGAGCTCACCGTGTAATTCCTGTAGTCTGTTTTCAGCTTCCCATGCTCAGCCCCTGCCTCTGGCCGGTAAACTTCAGAGGGGTCTGCATCCTGCAGTGAGGGAAGCTTCGCATGAGGGACCAGTGAGGGTAGCACCCTCCTGCTCTCCTTCCTGCCACCCCCTCCCACCCAACCCCGGCCATGCCACCCATACCAGGGGCTATTGCCTCAGTAGATCAAACTGAATGTCCAGGCAGTATGTCTGTCTGTCTGTCTGCTGTGTCAGTATGTCCAACTGTCCCTTAGTCCGTCACTCTGTCTGTCCATGTTCCACAGTGGACTCCCAGTTCCACAGAAGATGTCAGGGAGCCTGGAAGCTCTCAGAGACCTGGTTCCCCAGCAGCTCACCTGCCGGGCTGGCCAGCGCTGGGAACCCTGGAAGCCCAGACTCCCCAGCCGACTGCCAGGCAGGCTGCCGCAGAGCCAGGGAGTGCATGCGCAGGCAAGGGACCCGCCTGCTTCCTGCAAAAGTTTTGTTGCAACTGACACATTCCTACAGAACAGTTCGACTTTAACAAATCAGCATTTTCTGATGGAATCACAATCCAGCAGCAAATTCCCAACCAGCTCCAATGCCCAGCTGCGTCACTAGCAATATCTACACCTTTCCTGTTCTTATAGTTCTGACAGGTTTCCATGCCCGGCCCAATCCCCCACCGCTATTATAATCCACCAATCAGACTCCAGCCTTAGACTGCATGCCCCTCCTTCCTGTCCAATGAGATGGCCGTATGGCTCTTGAAGTCCTGCCTACTTTTTCCAGGACCCCTAGGTTTCAGGTTTGGTCACATACTCATGGCACCATTCAGCCATCTTGGGGAAAAAAAATGAGATTTTTTTCTTCAAGTTTTTTTAGTATATCGTTACTGGAATCATTCAAAACAAACGAATAAATACAAATCTCATGTTCCTTCCTTATTTTTAGCGTACAATATACTTCGTATGCAAAAATCAAGTTGATTAAATAATTGTACGAAACCACTACAATAGTACAAGTCTAAATAAATTAAAAACATGCAACAAAAGCTTAGTAACAGAGCAATAATATATATATGAGAAAAATACATTTATAGATCTAGTCGTTCATTAGCCTCAATTTGTTAGTCCAATTTAAATGTAGTCAAATTACATAATTGTATAAATACACATAAAAAGTCTTAATAACCAAGGAATAAAAGAGAAGTGTTATGTTTTACATATATAACTTTGCCTCATTTTTCAAGTATTCTTATTATGTATTCTCTTATGCAGTTAGCACAATTCTAAATAAATTAAATATACCAGTATGCAAAAAAAGACTTAATAACGGAGAAATAAATGAGAAATGTTTATATATTGTGACAAAGTTCCTCCTCTACCTTGGTGGGTCCTGCACTTATTGGCAGATTTGCTCACCTCAGTGATCTCCCCCACAGTCTGAGTCAGCTCCTCCTGTGTCTGATCAGGAGTTGGGAGGTTTGGGGGGAACCCGGGCCCGCCCTCTACTCTGGCTTCCAGGCCAGGGCCCTGTGGATCACAGCTGTCTATAGTGCCTCCTGTAACAGCTGCATGACAGCTACAACTCCCTGGGCTACTTCCCCATGGCCTCCTCCAAACACCTTCTTTATCCTCACCACAGGACCTTCCTCCTGGTGTCTGATAATGCTTGTCTCCTCAATCCTCCAGCAGTACACGCTCTCACGCTCTCAGCTCTTGCTCCCAGCTCCTCTCCAGCTTGCTCCAGCTCCTTCTCCTCTGGCTCCTCCCTGCCTGACTGGAGTGAGCTCCTTTTTAAAACCCAGGTGCCCTGATTAGCCTGCCCTGATTGGCTGCAGGTGTTCTAATTAAAGTAGCTATCTCCACTGCCTTCTAGAAAGGTCTTAATTGGCTCCAGGTGCCTTGATTAACCTGGAGCAACTGCCATTTGGTTACCATGGTCCTAGGGATTTGTTTAGCCTGGGGCTAACATACCTGTTTCTCAGTACTTTACTGTAGCCATCTGGCCTTGCCCCATCACAATATATATTTCTATGATATATAGCATGCATTTTTCTGATTTTGTGGGCAGTTAGAACATTTGTACATAAATTAAAAACATGCACAAAGGCTGCAAGGGATTCCTGATAGAAAGTGTAAATATAACTTTAGGGTTAATGATGTGTGTACAGGGTCTAGCTGTTCGCCCGCTGCCTCTCCGAGATGGCCAAGAAAGTTTTTAAAAGGGATGGGGGAGCCGGGAGAAAGATGAGAAAAGCCACTTACACAACAGAAAGTGAATATTTTGGGCCTCATTGTGATGGACAAAGATGAATTAATCGCTGGACTAGAAGACCCCAGTGATCATGACATAAAATGTTTGATTCCACAATCCTCATTTCCGGGGTCCACACTTTAGAAGGATGTTTAAAAATTGAAGAAAATGCAGAAAAGAGCCACAAAAAAGAGGAGGGGGGGGAGAAAATGCCTTGAAGCAAGAGACATAAAGAGCCACCTGTTTAGCTCACCAACAAAGTGTTGAAAGGTGACTCTTGGTTCCTGTGTATAGGGACCTTCGTTGATAGAAAAGATTGGGCACTAAAGGGGTCTGTAGTCTAGCTGAGGAAGGCAGCCCAAGAACCAGCGGCTGGAAGCTGAAGACTGACCACATCAGATTAGAAATAAGGCGCATTTTGTGGCAGTGAGTGTGAGTGATTAATCATTGGCACAAACTGCCAAGGTGGGTGGGGTGGTTTGTCCATCTTGGAGGTCTTCAGATCAGGACTATCTTTCTTTCTGAAAGGTCCACTTTAGCCACATCACAGGTTATGCTGTAGTGAAACACCCACTACTGGACAACATACAGGGGGAACTGGGTGAATTTGAATGGGCTGTGATACGCAGGAGGTCAGGCTAGATGATCTAATGGCAGGGCCGGCCTTATGGGTGGGCAATGTGGGCTATCACCCAGGATGCCATGGTCAAGAGAGAAGGAGCCTGCTGGGCTTAGCGTGCGAGGCCATGGGAGGGAGCTCAGGCCAATGGGAGGGAGGCAGCGGGGGTCAAGGGCGTTGGAGGGGGTGGGGAGCCTGAGGAGACAGCGGGGGCCGGGATGATGGAGGCAAAGGGGGGAGAGCCCTGGGGAGGGCAGCGGGGCCGGGGCAATGGGGGGGTTGGGGGGGACAATGGAGGCCTAGGGGGATTGGTGTGGAGCTCAGGGAGACAGTGGAGGCCGGAGCACCAAAATACAAGTTCACCCAGGATGCCATTTCCCCACGGCTTGCCCTGTCCAACAGTCCCTTCTGACCTCAAACTCTATGAACCTATGAATCTACCCCACAGAAAATTCCCAGTTCTGGGAGCATGTGACAAACCACACCCCACTGCCTGAGCCAATTAGCAAGTCGTCTTTAACCACACGGCCTTTTGCAGATTCATACATCATAAAGTATAAGGATGCATCACATTTTTCTGAGCCAATCAGAAAGTTTTTCTGATTCCCATAGCCTTCTATGGTACTGTACCAGGCTTTTCCTCCAAATTTCCCTGTTCAAGGTAACGTATTTCATTATCCTTTTCTCTCAAATGGCAATCAGCCCCTACTGGCTTCCACCATAAAGAGGCCTCGTGATTTTAGTAAAATTTTGCCTACATGAATTGCACGCATGAAAACCTCAACCCAAACCTGAGGAAGGGGCGAGGCCTCAGGCTGAAGAAGCGAGGCAGGACCACAGTTTGGGCAACAATGGGCTCCCCCATTTTTAGGGGGCTTCCACCGCTCCTGGATGAGGTACCCCGCAGATTCTGATAGCCATGTGCAGGACCCATGGATTTTGAAAGGTGAGCTATGGGGGATGTTGATTATCATGATAGTGAAGATTTGCCTGCATGTTTTGCATCTGTAGTTCTGGCAGAGTCTGGTACCACTTGGCGTTGGTGGGTCCTAGTTTATGGGGACCTTGTTTCTGATAATGACTTGGCAAGGTTGGGGGGTTGTTTGAAGGCCAAAGGGGCGTTCGGGAGAGATTTATTTCAGGATGGGGGCCCCATCGAGTATGGACTGTAAGTGTTTGATGCTACCCTATGTGGGTTTCAGATTAATCACAGTTTTAATTGCACTGTTAAACAATAGAATGCCAACTGAAATTTAGTAAATATTTTTGGATGTTTTTCTACATTTTAAAATATATTGATTGCAATTACAACACAGGATACAGAGTGTACAGTGCTCACTTTATATTATTATTATTAGTTATTACAAATATTTGCACTTTAAAAATGATAAACAAAATAAATAGTATTTTTCAGTTCACCTCATACAACTATTGTAATGCAATCTCTTTATCATGAAAGTGCAATTTACAAATATAGGTTTTTTTTGGTTGCATAACTGCGCTCCAAAACAAAACAGTGTAAAACTTTAGAGCCTACAGGTCCACTCAGTCCAACTTCTTGTTCAGCTAATCGCTAAGACAAACAAGTTTGTTTACATTTACAGGAGATAATGCTGCCTGCTTTTTATTTACAATATCACCTGAAAGTGAGAACAGGTGTTCACATGGCAGTTTTGTAGCCGACATTGCAAAGTATTTACGTGTCAGATATGCTAAACATTCGTATGCCCCTTCATGCTTAGGCCACTATTCTAGAGGACATGCTTCCATGCTGATGATGCTCATTAAAAAAACAAAAAAGTATGGATTAAATTTGTGACTGAACTCCTTGGGGGAGAATTGTATGTCCCTTGCTCTGTTTTACCCACGTTCTGCCATATGTTTCATGTTATAGCAGTCTTGGATGATGACCCAGCACATGTTGTTCTTTTTAAGAACCCTTTCACTGCAGATTTGACAAAACGCAAAGAAGATACCAATGTGAGAATTACAAAGAAAGCTACAGCACTCGACCCCAGTTTTAAGAACCTGAAGTTCCTTCCAAAGTCTGAGAGGGACGAGGTGTGGAACATGCTTTCAGAAGTCTTAAAAGAGCAACACTCCGATGCAGAAACTACAGAACCTGAACCACCAAAAAAGAAAATCAACCTTCTGCTGGTGGCATCTGACTCAGATGATGAAAATGAACATGCGTCGGACCGCACTGCTTTGGATTGTTATCAAGCAAAACCCATCATCAGCATGGATGCATGTCCGCTTGAACGGTGGTTGAAGCATGAAGGGACACATGACTCTTTAGCGCATCGCATCATGCAACATAAATAAGTTTGTGACGCTGGCTAACAACAGTGCCATGCAAACACGTGTTATCATTCCAGGTGACATTGTAAACAAGAAGAGGCAGCATTATCTCCTGCAAATGTATCAAACTTGTTGTCTGAGCAATTGCTGAACAAGCAGTAGGACTGAGTGGACTCACAGGCTGTAATTCCATTGTTTTTATTTTTGAATGAAGTTATTTTGTACATAATTCTGCAGTTGTAAGTTCATGATGCACTACAGCACTTGTATGAGTTAAAATTGAAAAATACTATTAATTTTGTTTTTATAGTGCAATATTTGTAAACAAAATAAATATAAAGTGAGCACTGTACACTTTGTATTCTGTTGTTGTAATTAAAATCTAATATTTTAAAAATGTAGAAAACATCCAAAATTATAATTTAATAATATTATTTAATAATTAATATTCTATTTTTTAACACACATGATTAATCGTGATTAATTTTTTTAATCACGATAATTTTGAATCACTTGAAGCCCCTAATTTTAGTCATGCTTGCTTTCTAACTGCCTGAAGGACAGAGATAAAGGTTTCCCCGTCCGACACCTTCCCTCGCCCCTTTCATTTTTCTGAGTTTTTAGGGGTTATCTGAAGAAACATGTGCCCTCAACCTCACATTCCCCATTTTTCTCAAGCTAATAGCTGGTAACTAAAATTGCATCCTCTCCATCTCCTTCTGCTAAACATACTATTTTTAGTCAAAGGTCTAATGAAATAAAAATTAACTCCAATTAATGTTTTAGAAAGTATTTCTTACCTGCTACATACAGCAAGAGAAAGAGAGAGAGTAACTCAGGCTTTAAAAAGTATAATTCAGAAATAGGGCCTGAGGATAAGACATCAGACCTGGCTTTTATGGGAAATTTTGACAACTGTCCAGAACCTTTATTTAGTGAAGCAATGTTATGGGCATTGTTTGTCAGTTGTCATACTTTAGCCCAGGTGAACACTTGTAACATAAACGCTCTCCCCTGCCTCTTGAGGTGTTATCTCCCTACCTTTCTTTTGCCAGGCTTTCTAATCATTTTCCCAAGGGGATCAGCAGTGATAAATAAATAAATTACATTAACAAGGGCATCAGACATGTTGCGCAGATATAACAGGCCAAAACGCCATGCATGGTCATTTCTAACTGGCAAGAAAAATGCTCAGTGATATATTGGAGCAGTATCTGCAAAGCAACAATTAAATTTTAAAAATTACATATTTGTCCTCACATTGAAGAGGTCCCAAGAAATAATTCCCCGTTCTTGTATCAAACTTCACACTGTATACAAACTGTGACCCTAGGTACCTGATAGCGATAAATACACAAGACAGCATTTGATAGACCTGAGAAATCATTGAAAACAGATGCGTCATGGTGACTAAAGCCCTAATGCAGAGGGGTTTGGGAGGGATTAAAGGCTTTGTTGACATGAAAGAGAATATGATGTAAGAGTGGATTTGAAGAAAACGAGAAAGCTCAGAGGTATTTTGCACCAAATATGAAACTCAAATATGAAATTGCAGAACTGCTAATTGTTAAATGTAACCTATTGCTTAAATCAGCCTTTGTCCCAGATGACTTGAGGATAACTAATGTAACACCTGTTTTTAAAAAAGGCTCCAGAGCGAGCCCCACAATTACAGGCTGGTGAGCCAAACTTCAGAACAGGCAAATAGGTTGAAACTATAGTAAAGAACAAAATGATCAGATGTATAGATGAACACAATATGTTGGGAAAGAGGAAACAGGGCTTTTGTAAAGGGAAATCATACCTCACCAGTCTAGTAGAATTCTTTGAGGGGGCCAACAGGCATGTGGACAAGGGTGATCCAGTGGATATAGTGTACTTGCACTTTCAGAAAGCCTTTGACAAGTTCCCACGCCAAAGGTTCTTAGGCAAAGTGAGCAGATGAAATTTAATATTGATAAGTGCAAAGTAATGCACATTGGAAAAAATAATCCCAACTATATATACAAAATGATGGGATCTAAATTAGATGTTACGGCTCAAGAGAGAGATCTTGGAGTCACCGTGGATCGTTCTCTGAAAACATCCATTCAATGTGCAGCAGAGGTAAAAAAAGGCTAACAGAATGTTAGGAACTATTAGGAAACAGATCGATAATAAAACAGAAAATATCATTATGCCACTATATAAAGCCATAGTACGCCCACACCTTGAATGTGTGTGCAGTTCTGGTTGCCCTATCTCAAAAAAGATATATTAGAACTGGAAAAGGTGCAGAGAAGGGCAACAAATATGATTAGGGGTCTGGAACAGCTCCCATGTGAGGAGAGATTAAAGAGATTGGGACTGTTAAACTTGAAAAAACGCCAGCTAAGAAAGGATACAATAGAAGTCTATAAAATCATGAATGCTGTGGAAAATGTGAACAGGAGGAAGTGTTATTTGCACCTTCTCATAATGCAACAGCCAAGAGTCCCCCAGTGAAATTAATAGGCAGCAGGTTTAAAACAAAGAGACAGAAGTACTTCTTCACATAACACGCAGTCAATCTGTGGAATTCCTTGCCAGGGGATGTTGTGAAGGCCAATAGTATAACTGAGTTCAAAAAGAAATAGCTAATTTCCAAGAGGACAGGTCCATCAATGGCTATTAGCCAAGATGGTCAAGGACACAACTCCGTGCTCTGGGTGTCTCTAGCCTCTGATTGCCAGATGCATCTGGCACTGGTCAATGTCAGAGATAGGATACTGGGTTATTTTTATGCTCTTATCTTCTTCCATCACCCATATACCTGCCCATATGCACAAGCACATAGAGTCCTTGACAGAGGAACGGCTCACATTCCTTCGTTTTTGATAAATTGGAACCTGCCAACAAAAAACAATGCAATACAAAATGTGCAAACAGGAGCAGCCCTGGACATTTTGTCAGCCAAGGGGAAAACCTTCCACATGCCACCTCTGCTCCACGAGAGGCCAAGGGACAGGGGGAAAACTAGCCAATCAGTGGAGCACAAACGGCCAGCCAATCAGTGTGCAGAGAAAAGAAATAGCTAAGTGGCACAGCTGTATGGTCCACCCCCTGGAATTGGGTGCCCAGGACAACCNGAAATAAATAAATTACATTAACAAGGGCATCAGACATGTTGCGCAGATATAACAGGCCAAAACGCCATGCATGGTCATTTCTAACTGGCAAGAAAAATGCTCAGTGATATATTGGAGCAGTATCTGCAAAGCAACAATTAAATTTTAAAAATTACATATTTGTCCTCACATTGAAGAGGTCCCAAGAAATAATTCCCCGTTCTTGTATCAAACTTCACACTGTATACAAACTGTGACCCTAGGTACCTGATAGCGATAAATACACAAGACAGCATTTGATAGACCTGAGAAATCATTGAAAACAGATGCGTCATGGTGACTAAAGCCCTAATGCAGAGGGGTTTGGGAGGGATTAAAGGCTTTGTTGACATGAAAGAGAATATGATGTAAGAGTGGATTTGAAGAAAACGAGAAAGCTCAGAGGTATTTTGCACCAAATATGAAACTCAAATATGAAATTGCAGAACTGCTAATTGTTAAATGTAACCTATTGCTTAAATCAGCCTTTGTCCCAGATGACTTGAGGATAACTAATGTAACACCTGTTTTTAAAAAAGGCTCCAGAGCGAGCCCCACAATTACAGGCTGGTGAGCCAAACTTCAGAACAGGCAAATAGGTTGAAACTATAGTAAAGAACAAAATGATCAGATGTATAGATGAACACAATATGTTGGGAAAGAGGAAACAGGGCTTTTGTAAAGGGAAATCATACCTCACCAGTCTAGTAGAATTCTTTGAGGGGGCCAACAGGCATGTGGACAAGGGTGATCCAGTGGATATAGTGTACTTGCACTTTCAGAAAGCCTTTGACAAGTTCCCACGCCAAAGGTTCTTAGGCAAAGTGAGCAGATGAAATTTAATATTGATAAGTGCAAAGTAATGCACATTGGAAAAAATAATCCCAACTATATATACAAAATGATGGGATCTAAATTAGATGTTACGGCTCAAGAGAGAGATCTTGGAGTCACCGTGGATCGTTCTCTGAAAACATCCATTCAATGTGCAGCAGAGGTAAAAAAAGGCTAACAGAATGTTAGGAACTATTAGGAAACAGATCGATAATAAAACAGAAAATATCATTATGCCACTATATAAAGCCATAGTACGCCCACACCTTGAATGTGTGTGCAGTTCTGGTTGCCCTATCTCAAAAAAGATATATTAGAACTGGAAAAGGTGCAGAGAAGGGCAACAAATATGATTAGGGGTCTGGAACAGCTCCCATGTGAGGAGAGATTAAAGAGATTGGGACTGTTAAACTTGAAAAAACGCCAGCTAAGAAAGGATACAATAGAAGTCTATAAAATCATGAATGCTGTGGAAAATGTGAACAGGAGGAAGTGTTATTTGCACCTTCTCATAATGCAACAGCCAAGAGTCCCCCAGTGAAATTAATAGGCAGCAGGTTTAAAACAAAGAGACAGAAGTACTTCTTCACATAACACGCAGTCAATCTGTGGAATTCCTTGCCAGGGGATGTTGTGAAGGCCAATAGTATAACTGAGTTCAAAAAGAAATAGCTAATTTCCAAGAGGACAGGTCCATCAATGGCTATTAGCCAAGATGGTCAAGGACACAACTCCGTGCTCTGGGTGTCTCTAGCCTCTGATTGCCAGATGCATCTGGCACTGGTCAATGTCAGAGATAGGATACTGGGTTATTTTTATGCTCTTATCTTCTTCCATCACCCATATACCTGCCCATATGCACAAGCACATAGAGTCCTTGACAGAGGAACGGCTCACATTCCTTCGTTTTTGATAAATTGGAACCTGCCAACAAAAAACAATGCAATACAAAATGTGCAAACAGGAGCAGCCCTGGACATTTTGTCAGCCAAGGGGAAAACCTTCCACATGCCACCTCTGCTCCACGAGAGGCCAAGGGACAGGGGGAAAACTAGCCAATCAGTGGAGCACAAACGGCCAGCCAATCAGTGTGCAGAGAAAAGAAATAGCTAAGTGGCACAGCTGTATGGTCCACCCCCTGGAATTGGGTGCCCAGGACAACCTCCCTGTTTGCCCACCCGTAGAACCACCCCTGTGTGCCAAGGTCTTCACCCTCTCACCACCCCTTTTGTCGCCAGTCCCAACCCTCCGATGACCCAGCTGAAAGGCTTTCCTTCGGAAGAGCAGCCCCATACCTGTTAGCTAAGAAAGTGCTGTCCAACTACTGGATGAAAGAGGATGCGCTGTCTGAAAAGGCTTGTTGACTAAAGATGGAAATACCGCCAAAGGTCTTAAATCCAGCCTCGCCGCCACCCAGAGAGAAGTGACTCATGAAGAGATAGCATATGAGCGAAGTTGTGCGAACAGAAGAAACTGCTATATGATTGGCACACCGGCACCAAGCCAGGCGGCCATGGTAGCTGGCAATGAAAGTAATCACAAGGATGGGGCAGAGGAGGAGAACCAGAAGACGGTTCTTGAGCCCTCAGTGAGGAGACCCCAAGTCATTCAAACAGTGGGGTGGAAGAAATGAGGCACAACCTAAGTTATTTGAGGATGTTTTCTGGCCTGTGTTATGCAGATCAGATGAGATGATTACAACGGTCCCTTCTGGCCTTGGTATCTACAAAACTAGGAAGCTGCACGTAAGAATGTTTAAGGCGCTGGAGCAAAAGGCACGTTAGCGGTGAAAGGAGCAGGCTACGGTTCCTGAACTTGCTAGAGCAGTTGGTTCCACCACACCCACCAAAAGGTCTGTGGAGCAAGACCAGCCTGAGGCAAATTTTTTGCAAAGGCCAAAGAGGCCTCCTGGCACAAAGTGTAAAGTGTGGTGTAAAAACCAAAATCAAACCTGCCTTGTGTTTCATATTTAAACCCCTCAGCAGCTGAGCACTGTTTCCTCAGATGCCTTGGAGTACCAGGACACCACCCTCTCTGAAGGCACGAGTGAGTTTTGCCCCAAAACCAGATGCTCAACAGAGTGCTGGGAGAGCAGAGTGTGATAATTCTGCAGCTGCGTTTTATTGGGCTGCCAAATTCCTGCCTCTAAGTTAGATAAAATGTAGATATTTGTGGCCGATTCAGGATTTCTCATTTTTTTTTTTTTGTATTTTGCTAAATAGGCCAATGCAAAAATACTAACTATTAAACTGTTTCAGATACATTGAACATTTTGTTTGTATCCATTGCCCCCCAAATATTAAAATGTGGGTTTCTCATACACTCCATTGTGTTTTTTTCATTTATTAGATCCAAGTTTTATCAACATACATACTTTTACATAGAGTAGGAATAGTTTCATCTAAGCCTGTATTTTGTCTCCTGCCTGGGTGTATTGACCAATTTTACAAAGAGTTCCTTTAAGTTGGTCTGTGTACGTGCTGTATAAAATAGGGCTGAAAAACAAGTATGAGTGTGTACGCTTTGGGGGATGTGCAGTGGGATTGCCTGGTTTTTATTCTTGATTCCTCTGAAATAACTGTTATAGACCAGAGGTGAAAGTAAGCCGGTACAGTCCGGTACGGTGTACCGGCAAGAGCCAGTACACCATGCCGGACCCCATCGACTTCCATGGCGGGGATTGAAAGGGCTCTG
>NC_133769.1:12118500-12123927 GCF_003597395.2 Chelonoidis abingdonii | reverse complement strand
CTTCTTGGGCTGCCTTGCCAGCTGCGGGCCAGTCCAAGAACCTTTAAATCCTTGCGCCGCCGGCTTCTGGTGGCTGCGCCCTGCCTGGCGATTTTAAAGCGCCCTCCGACCTCCCCTGCCGGCTGCCGGGCAGTCCAGAGCCTTTTGAATCCCAGCTGCGGCTCCCGCAGTTCAGGGCTGGGGAACAGGATTTAAAGTCTACGGGCTTCCCTCAGTGGCAGCGAACTCTCGAGGCCCCTTTAAAATCCCTGCCCCCAAGCACCCTCAAAGCTGAGTTCCCCCTGGTCGGCCAGGCAGCCCCAGGAACTTTATTTGCCCCTGAGCCTCCGAAGGGGCTCCCAGCCCACTTCTGCCCCAGCTGCGCGAGCCCCTGGTTGCATTTAAAGGCTCTGGTCTCCCAACACAGCCTGGTTCCCCCAGGACCTTTAAATCTTGAAAGGTCCACGCCTCTTCTGGAGAGCCACGCCCCCCCTCGGACTCCAGCAGTACCACGTACAGTCCTGTAAATTAGCTTTCATCCCCTGTTATAACCCTTACAGATTATATAGGTGTTATGGGGATAGCTAGATAGATAGATAGATAGATAGATAGATAGAGGGGTGTCTTGCGGTATAGATAGTGTTAAGCTGAGTTCCTGTCTGCATCCTTAGAACTTGCCAACCAGTATTGCCCTGCGCCTCTTCTTTTTGTCATTCAGCCCGTTGATGCAGTTTTCTACAACAATATGCATTTCCTCACCCTTTGTGACGAAGCCAGACTTTTAGGCCACTCTGCTCCCCTACTTGGTTGCTAACGCTTGTTTGTGCAATCAGAAACGAACACACACAGGTTTGGGCCCCATCCCCTATGACCCTTCTCTGATGTGCATTTAGTGGGTACTTTCTTTAGGTCTCCCTGCCATGTGCATGGGCAGGGAGAGAGAAAGAAAAACAGCAATCGCTGTGTTCCTGTGTACCCCGTAACCGAGCCTGATCACCTCGAAGCCTCTCTCTCAGCCCCTCACGTGTTTCAACATGATGTTTCTACGTGCCGGTCGTATGCTTGGTTCTGTGTATTTGTAAGTATCAGTTATTCACTAAATGCTCATCTGTTGCTTTATAATCATTGTTAGTAGATTATCCTTTTAGTCATTTGCTGTGTTTTTAAGTTTTTATTAACTCTATTAGCTAATCATACGCTTGCCCCTTCCCTTACCCTTGTAACTATCCCCAATATAAACTTTAGACTGATAATTTTTAGTTGTGCCTGTGTCTGCAGTTTGCATCGTGAGCCCATATTCTCCTTGCTCCTTACCTATACAGATCTGTTGCCACGTGCATCCTGTAAATAACAGGCCTGTACTTTCCTTCTCGCCCTGCCGAATACTTTGCAATCTACAGATAGATACCGTCAGATAACCAGACGGGGCTGAATGCGGCATCAGATCAGATATGATAGATACCGGATTAGCATTAGATCAGATTACGGAGGGGGTTGGTGAATTGGCGGATAGATAGACTAGAGATGATATGATACGAGCGAGTGAATGGGGATAGATAGATAGATTGATAGATACGATAGATAGTAGTAGAGGCTGAATCGGGATAGATAGATAAGGGTGAATTGGGGACTAGATAATAGTAGAGGGGTGTGTGGAGCTAGATAGATCAGGGTGTTTGGAGATAGACTAGATAGATAGATCGCGGTGTGAATTGGCAGATAGTTAGATAAGATGGGGTGAGATGGGCGGATAGACTAGATCTAACATAGATAGAGGGCCGGGTGTGTGGCATACAGCATACGCCGGTTGCTTTGGAATAGATCAGATAGATAGATGGGGGTGAATGGGATACGATAGATAGAAGATGGCTGGGTGACATGGGGACAGATAGATTAGATCGGGGGGTGTGGAGATAGATAGCATAGGAATCGGCGAATGTGTATGTCGGCTATAGATACGATACGATAGATGGACGTGTGTGCGAGATAGATATGATAGGTCGGGGTGCTTACTGGGCATACGCATCGCCTAGATGCAGAAGCATGGTGCTCCGCGATACATCCGAGTCCCCATCTCTATGTCCACGCGCCAGTTGTGTATCCATGACTTGACTGCTCCACAGGTGCTCGGAGTGCTATCCTTTTCTGAATGTACAGGGGACTGTGCGCCCTACTAAAACTCAGCGGGGGTGTTCTGACTGGCGGCTCCCTCTACTGCAATAGGAAAGTGGAAGGCTGTTAATGCGCCTAAACCACGGTATCCTAGACTGGACAGTCCCCCAGGATCGAATGGGGGAGAGGCCAATGCTCCAGGCCAGCCTGATTGACAGCGGTGGGCCAGCGCTATTCACGGGAGTCAGGAAGCCACAGTGCTGTCCATCCTCCTGTACGGCTGATCTTCCTTTCCTCCTTTTTGTAGTCTAGTCGTACCCTCAGATCCTTGCACTAGCCCACTTCACCGAGGTCACGTATAAGCCAGGAAAGTTCCCCACAATAACGGGACCATTCCCCCACTAACATAATGTTCTCAGTTGTGTTACACTGGAGGGTTGCAGAACCGGGAAAGTCTTTGTGCTATGAAAGAGTGTCTGTATATCAGACATTAACTTTAGCATTAGCCTTTCAGTGCTTGGTGTGGAGAGAGGAATTGGGGAGGGGGAAGGGCAATCCCACAGTACCTGCATAGCCTTGTTGCTGGGCTTTGGGTTATCTAAGGACACAATGACAAAACAGCCTGGAAGATTTCAAAGAAAATAACTTTTTCCTTGTGGTGCTTTTCTCAGGAGTTTTGGGAGAGTTTAAACCAGGGCGCTCTGCAGTTCGGCTTTAATTTGTTAAATAGCTGCCACAAAGGAGAGTGTGGGGTGTGTGTGTGTTTGTGTCTGTGCAGGTGTTTAATTTATTTAGAATTGTGCGAACTGCTTAAAAGAATATTTTCTCTAAAAACAAGGAAGATGCATGAGGCATTATATATATAAACACTTCTTTGTTCCTCTGTTACTAACCCTTTTGGCAAGCGTTTAATTTGTTTATATTGAACTAATTATATAAATGCATATTTTTCTCTAAAATAAAGGAAAATGTGATAGATAGATAGATAGATAGATAGATAGATAGATAGATAGATAGATAGATAGAGGGAGTGTCTGGGGATGGATAGATAATAGGTGGGGGCCTGTCTGGGGATAGATACATTTATTCCTTTGTTATTAAACCTCTTGCACATATGCATTGAGAATTTTGCCAGCACTTTCATACAATTATTGAATCAGCTTTATTTAGCATTAAAGTACTGGCCTAAAAAGCACATTTTTTTCTAAAGTGAGAGAAAGGCATGAAATCTATATTTAGTCATTTATTTTTAATGATTCCAGAAGGAAGAATTAATGAACACTTTTTAAAATCTTGTTTTTTCTCCCAACAGGGCCCATGGGACCATAAATGCACACATGGCTCGAAAGGGACCTAGAGGTCCTGGAAAGGGAGGACATGATAGGAAGGATTTCCAGAACCATACAGTCAACTCATTGGACCAAAAAGAGGGACATGCAATCTAATGCTGGAATCTAATTGGGACAATATCACGGGGAAAGGGGAGTTGGAAACCTGCCAAAAATATATGCTGAGGAAAGGTACAGAGATGTCATTACTTATGTCATAAGAACAGAAGAGCGGGATATGATAAAAGGCTGTAAAATCATGACTGGTGTGTGAATAAGGAAGTGTTATTTACCTGTACACAAGAACCAGGGCTCACCTGGTGAAATTAATAGGCAGCAGGTTTAAAACAAAAGGAAGTACTTCTTCTAATGGCACACAGTTAACCTGTGGAACTCATTGCTACGGGTCCATCTAGCCCAGTATCTTGTCTTCCAACAGTGGTCAGTGCTAGATGCTTCAGCAGGAATGAACAGAAATGGGCAATTAATGAGTGATCCATCCCCTGTTGTCCAGTCCCAGGTTCTGGCAGTCAGAGGTTTGGAGACACCCATAGCACGGGGTTGTGTCCCTGAATATCTTGGCTAAAAGCCATTAATGGGCCTGTTCTCCAGGAACTTATCTAATTCTTTTTTGAACCCGGTTATCCTTTTAGCCTTCACAACATTCCATGGCAATGAGTTCCACAGGTTAACTGTGTGCCATAAGAAGAAGTACTTCCTTTTGTTTTAAACCTGCTGCCTATTAATTTCATCAGGTGAACCCTGGTTCTTGTGTACAGGTAAATAACACTTCCTTATTCACGCACCAGTCATGATTTTACAGCCCTTTATCATATCCCGCTTTCGTCATCTCTTTTCAAAGATGAACAGGCCCAGTCTTTTTCATCTGTCCTCATTTGGAAGCTTGTTGCCCTTCTCTGCACCTTTTCCAATTCCAATGTGTCGTTTTTGAGATGAGGTGACCACACCTGCACGCTCTATTCAAGGTGTGGGCGGACCATGGATTTATCTAGTGCCACTCTGATATTTTCTATCTTACTACCTATCCCTTTCCTGGTGGTCCCTAACAATCTGTCGCCCTGTGTGTCTATGCTCCACTGATGGTTACAGGGTTTACTGTTTTATTTAGGCCCTGACCTATTGAGGAGTGGGGACATGTATCCCTCTATCCTCTAGCAAACCGTTCTAGGGCCCAAGCATAAGGGTGAGAGCTGGGCAAGTGTGCCCGGCACTGCTATGAGATCAAGGAGAAGTGGCTGGATCCTGAGCCCAGTGCGTCCCCTAGCATCTGGGCACAGCAGATCCAGGAGATCTGTGCATGTGGGAGCCAGTGGGGGAAGGCAGGATCTATATGCACAGGATTGACTAGGAGCTTCCACACACACTGGGGAACCTGCAGGGTCTGTGCGTGCAGGATACCTGATGGGGGTCTTTGCACGGACAGTCGGGTCTGTGCATAGGGGATCAGATGAGAAGCAGCAGGATCTCTGTGTGTGGGATCCAGTAGGGTCTGAACACAGAGGATCCAATGGTCTCTCTGCGTATGGGGGATCGAGTGGAAGATGCAAGCTCTGCATGGTATGCGGGGAGGGGTACAGTGGCGTGTGTACACAGGGGAGCCCTAGGACCAAACCCAGCAAAGGAACATCTCAGGGGAACCACAGGAAAACCTTCCTGCCAGCAGGGCTGGTGGTGGGCTGGTGAGTCATGCCCCGGTGGAATCAGTGGGAGCCTTGTCTCTTGGGCCACTGAAAACTAGCTAGGGTCTAGCCCCGGCGAATAGATGCTGGGCACAATCCGGACCAGGAGGATGGGAGGTGGGGGGACGATGTCTGGGCAGGATGGGATGGGAGTGACCCCATGGCTTTTCCTCTGCTGCCTCTAGGATTCAGATCCCAGGCCAGTCTGCCTCTCCCTACTCACCATGTGTACGACCTTCATCCCGGCTCCTCACCCTGGCAGCCCCAAAGGAGGAGAGTGTGTGAGGAGGGGAGCGCTGCAGTCTCTG
>NC_133769.1:12112417-12115656 GCF_003597395.2 Chelonoidis abingdonii | reverse complement strand
GTAGTCTAGTCGTACCCTCAGATCCTTGCACTAGCCCACTTCACCGAGGTCACGTATAAGCCAGGAAAGTTCCCCACAATAACGGGACCATTCCCCCACTAACATAATGTTCTCAGTTGTGTTACACTGGAGGGTTGCAGAACCGGGAAAGTCTTTGTGCTATGAAAGAGTGTCTGTATATCAGACATTAACTTTAGCATTAGCCTTTCAGTGCTTGGTGTGGAGAGAGGAATTGGGGAGGGGGAAGGGCAATCCCACAGTACCTGCATAGCCTTGTTGCTGGGCTTTGGGTTATCTAAGGACACAATGACAAAACAGCCTGGAAGATTTCAAAGAAAATAACTTTTTCCTTGTGGTGCTTTTCTCAGGAGTTTTGGGAGAGTTTAAACCAGGGCGCTCTGCAGTTCGGCTTTAATTTGTTAAATAGCTGCCACAAAGGAGAGTGTGGGGTGTGTGTGTGTTTGTGTCTGTGCAGGTGTTTAATTTATTTAGAATTGTGCGAACTGCTTAAAAGAATATTTTCTCTAAAAACAAGGAAGATGCATGAGGCATTATATATATAAACACTTCTTTGTTCCTCTGTTACTAACCCTTTTGGCAAGCGTTTAATTTGTTTATATTGAACTAATTATATAAATGCATATTTTTCTCTAAAATAAAGGAAAATGTGATAGATAGATAGATAGATAGATAGATAGATAGATAGAGGGAGTGTCTGGGGATGGATAGATAATAGGTGGGGGCCTGTCTGGGGATAGATACATTTATTCCTTTGTTATTAAACCTCTTGCACATATGCATTGAGAATTTTGCCAGCACTTTCATACAATTATTGAATCAGCTTTATTTAGCATTAAAGTACTGGCCTAAAAAGCACATTTTTTTCTAAAGTGAGAGAAAGGCATGAAATCTATATTTAGTCATTTATTTTTAATGATTCCAGAAGGAAGAATTAATGAACACTTTTTAAAATCTTGTTTTTTCTCCCAACAGGGCCCATGGGACCATAAATGCACACATGGCTCGAAAGGGACCTAGAGGTCCTGGAAAGGGAGGACATGATAGGAAGGATTTCCAGAACCATACAGTCAACTCATTGGACCAAAAAGAGGGACATGCAATCTAATGCTGGAATCTAATTGGGACAATATCACGGGGAAAGGGGAGTTGGAAACCTGCCAAAAATATATGCTGAGGAAAGGTACAGAGATGTCATTACTTATGTCATAAGAACAGAAGAGCGGGATATGATAAAAGGCTGTAAAATCATGACTGGTGTGTGAATAAGGAAGTGTTATTTACCTGTACACAAGAACCAGGGCTCACCTGGTGAAATTAATAGGCAGCAGGTTTAAAACAAAAGGAAGTACTTCTTCTAATGGCACACAGTTAACCTGTGGAACTCATTGCTACGGGTCCATCTAGCCCAGTATCTTGTCTTCCAACAGTGGTCAGTGCTAGATGCTTCAGCAGGAATGAACAGAAATGGGCAATTAATGAGTGATCCATCCCCTGTTGTCCAGTCCCAGGTTCTGGCAGTCAGAGGTTTGGAGACACCCATAGCACGGGGTTGTGTCCCTGAATATCTTGGCTAAAAGCCATTAATGGGCCTGTTCTCCAGGAACTTATCTAATTCTTTTTTGAACCCGGTTATCCTTTTAGCCTTCACAACATTCCATGGCAATGAGTTCCACAGGTTAACTGTGTGCCATAAGAAGAAGTACTTCCTTTTGTTTTAAACCTGCTGCCTATTAATTTCATCAGGTGAACCCTGGTTCTTGTGTACAGGTAAATAACACTTCCTTATTCACGCACCAGTCATGATTTTACAGCCCTTTATCATATCCCGCTTTCGTCATCTCTTTTCAAAGATGAACAGGCCCAGTCTTTTTCATCTGTCCTCATTTGGAAGCTTGTTGCCCTTCTCTGCACCTTTTCCAATTCCAATGTGTCGTTTTTGAGATGAGGTGACCACACCTGCACGCTCTATTCAAGGTGTGGGCGGACCATGGATTTATCTAGTGCCACTCTGATATTTTCTATCTTACTACCTATCCCTTTCCTGGTGGTCCCTAACAATCTGTCGCCCTGTGTGTCTATGCTCCACTGATGGTTACAGGGTTTACTGTTTTATTTAGGCCCTGACCTATTGAGGAGTGGGGACATGTATCCCTCTATCCTCTAGCAAACCGTTCTAGGGCCCAAGCATAAGGGTGAGAGCTGGGCAAGTGTGCCCGGCACTGCTATGAGATCAAGGAGAAGTGGCTGGATCCTGAGCCCAGTGCGTCCCCTAGCATCTGGGCACAGCAGATCCAGGAGATCTGTGCATGTGGGAGCCAGTGGGGGAAGGCAGGATCTATATGCACAGGATTGACTAGGAGCTTCCACACACACTGGGGAACCTGCAGGGTCTGTGCGTGCAGGATACCTGATGGGGGTCTTTGCACGGACAGTCGGGTCTGTGCATAGGGGATCAGATGAGAAGCAGCAGGATCTCTGTGTGTGGGATCCAGTAGGGTCTGAACACAGAGGATCCAATGGTCTCTCTGCGTATGGGGGATCGAGTGGAAGATGCAAGCTCTGCATGGTATGCGGGGAGGGGTACAGTGGCGTGTGTACACAGGGGAGCCCTAGGACCAAACCCAGCAAAGGAACATCTCAGGGGAACCACAGGAAAACCTTCCTGCCAGCAGGGCTGGTGGTGGGCTGGTGAGTCATGCCCCGGTGGAATCAGTGGGAGCCTTGTCTCTTGGGCCACTGAAAACTAGCTAGGGTCTAGCCCCGGCGAATAGATGCTGGGCACAATCCGGACCAGGAGGATGGGAGGTGGGGGGACGATGTCTGGGCAGGATGGGATGGGAGTGACCCCATGGCTTTTCCTCTGCTGCCTCTAGGATTCAGATCCCAGGCCAGTCTGCCTCTCCCTACTCACCATGTGTACGACCTTCATCCCGGCTCCTCACCCTGGCAGCCCCAAAGGAGGAGAGTGTGTGAGGAGGGGAGCGCTGCAGTCTCTGGGGCTGGGGCAGGCGTCTCTCTGGGTTTATAAAACCCCCTGAATTACGCAAGGAGGGCCCAGGACTGGCCAGAACCTGCCCGAAGAAGTGCTGACCCCAGGGCGAAATGAGTCACCAGTTAACTAGCCCTGGGCCAAACTCTCATTGCTTGGAAGTAGCTTCTGGGAAAGCAATTAATGTGTGAGCCTTTGAGAGCTGGGGCAGGGCGGGGTGGGGGGTGAC
>NC_133769.1:12081253-12112317 GCF_003597395.2 Chelonoidis abingdonii | reverse complement strand
AAAACCGAAGCCCTGTCTGGATCAGCGAGAGGCGTGCATACGCCGAGGAGGTGGGTGATCACAGCTGCCCAGCGGGTGTTCCTGACCCAGTTTTTGTCTCCAATGGTTATTCCTAACCTTGGTTATATATTGTCCTTTATTAAAGAAAATGCTTTACAGGACCTGCTGTCCCATCCCATCCCATCGCATCCCATCCCATTCTAGTCTATTCTATGCAGAGGTGGCAGCGATGCCTAGATAAAGCTGCCTGCGAATTTCCCATTAGAACACTCTCTTTTCAGTTGCTTGTAACGTCACCAAACTGTAACGGGTTGGGCTGTAACGGATTCCCATGCCAGGTGTCTGCATGAAAGGTTTTTTGTTAAAGTTTCATCTGAATCAGTTCGGCCATTTCTGAGACTGGGATTAGGGGGAAAGACGTTGTTTTGCTCGTCACTTTTTTTTTTTTACACCCATTTAGTTGCAAAGCCTTAGCACCTCCCATGCTTTGGAGCAGGGACTTGAAGTTTGCCAGGTGTATTGCTCTGGTGTCACCGAGGTGTAAATTTCGATGTGCACGTGCTCCTTAGAGACTTGTTAGGGTTCGGTAGCTAAATCCTCGGAAGGTTCCATCTCCAGTGAGCTTGGTCCATCTCCGCACAGCTCCTACATGTGGCTGGATGGCGTGTCTCTGGCATCTCCCCAAGCAACTGACTGTGAACCATCCCAGGGCTACAGGGGCTGAGCAAAACTTCCCCTTGCAATTGCCACGGGACATTGTGGGGGACCAGGTACCGGAACTGAGAACAGGGCAACTGTCTCTCCTGTGCTCTCAGTACCCCTATGGCTGGGCTCAGGCAGCGTAGAGGGGAAGGGGGACAGGTAGAGGGGCGGAAGGCTTGTTGCAACTAGTTACACTGCTCTCCTGTGCTAACTATCCCACCCTGCTGGTGACCCAAGATGGGGGTCAATATTGTTCCACATGATGGAATTTCTCCTGTTTCAAATTCTAATTTTTTTTTTAAATATAGGAACGTACGTCCAAAAAAAGTGTGTTACCGAAGATTAAGGTTGCAAAGTCCGGCACTCAAAAGTTAGGCAATGCCAGAATGAAGGTAGCCCAGGACATCCTTAAATTAGCCCCTCAACTCGCAGGGGTATTGTGAAGATAAATACATGCAAGCCCCACAGATACACTCTAATGTGGTGTTCAGGGTAGGGCTTGGCTGGCATGGGTTAAATAAGGCCTGGGGGTTCAAGCTGAGTGTGGAGGATACAAAGCGATATCGAATAACTGACTGAGACAGGGGTCCTGGGGCAAACACCCCATAAGATCACGTAATTAAAGGCTGGCCCGTAAGAGATACGCACAAGGGGGCTGAAATAAGGTTGCACAGGCAACTTAATACTGGCCTTTTCTCAGTTTCAGTGGGGGTCTGTTTCCTAGTCTCAGCCTGACCCCCACGAAAGCGCTGTCCCCTGCACAGGCGAGCTTTACCCTGGACCTCCCCAACTGTTCTGCCAATGGTCTAGATCCCGAGCCGTAGCCCCATTGATTACTCCAGCCTAGATCCCCCCTCCTGCCACTCCAGTCCTGATCTCTGGCCTCCCTTGCTATTCCAGGTCCCTCCCAGATCTGCTGTGCCCCACATTCCTAACCCACAGCCACTTCTGCTAGTCCAGCTCTGGGTTCTCCATACACACAGCTGTGCCGAGGCCTCTGTCTCCTGTCTGCAGCTGCCCCCCACCCCCAACTCCCCACTACTCCAGTTCTGGGCTTCCCAGATGCTCAGCTCTGCTAATACTCCTCAATCCCAGCCCGCAGCCCTCTGCTATTCCAAGCCTTGACATGTGTCAAACTGGGTGGAGGGGCTTCTGCCCACCTGGAATGCCTGGGTGAGCCCCTGCCATGTAGTTTACTCATGGCCAAGCAGGGTTTGAACCTAGACTCACCAGGCTAAAGGCCAGTACAGACTCCTGCTGTCAGCACTCCCAGTTTGCTTTGCCTTAGCACAGGAAGGCAGCGAGGTTCAGTGGTGTGAGCAGAGGCCTGGAAGCCCTGAATTCTAGCTTGGACACCAAGACATGGTGCCCTTGAACAAGTGACGTAATCCATCTGTGCCTCGGTTTCCCTGTTTGTAAAACTGAGCTAATGTTTAGTGGCTGCCTGTGGGTGAGGTGGGGGGAAGGTCAACGTACATGCGGTGGGTGCAGTGCAGACAGACAGAGACAGCTCTGTACAGGGGCTGAAGCAGCCAGTGACCAGACAGGAAACATGACTGTGCACAGGGAAGGTGTGGGAAGGAAAGAACTTGTCAGCAGGGGGCACTGTGACCTCAGGGGAAAGGGCTGCAGAATGGCAACTGGAGGCCCGTTTAGCCAGAGGACAGGCGCTAATTATAGCCCTGCAGCCCCTGCAGTTTTGCCTTTTGCTCCCCAGCCTCCCTCCCCGAGTCACTCACACACTTCTCAATCAACGTCTGTGCTGGTGAAAGCTGGGAGCGAAGGAGGGGAACCTCCTGCCTCTGTTCGTCTCTTCCCCACCCACCCTCTGCTGGCCCTTGGTCCAAACCAGCTTGAATCCGTTTCTAAGCCTAGTTTTTCCCTGGTGTCACCGCCCACCCCCTGTGCTGCCGCCAGTCACTGGTTAAATGGCATTAGCCCCGGCTGGTCCCAAAGCAGGTTTCAAAGCCCTTGAGCCCTCTCTCTCGCCCTCCAGGAGCCAGCAGAAGTTACTGGGGTCCTGGAAGGAGAGAACATGGGCCCAGTATGGACAGGGCGCCACCTCTCTCAGTCTGTCCACCTCCTTCTACCCTGGCCCTCTCGCTCCTTCTGGTCTTTTGTGTCGGTGCAGGTCGCCCTGTGCACCGCACGCCGCAGCCTGTGCTGGATGGCCCCGAGCTGGGGCTCTGCTTGGCTTGTGGGCTCTGAAAGAACTTGGGCGGGTTCCACGCTGCATCCGGCAGGGGCCCGTGGCGCCACCAAGCGCAGCAAAGCCGTGCTGAGTGGGAAGGGAGTGAGGCAGCCACAGGGGGACCAGTAGGATGACCAGATGTCCCGATTTTATAGGGACAGTCCTGATATTTGGGACGTTGTCTTATATAGGTGCCTATTACCCCCACCCCATGTCCCGATTTTTCACACTTGCAGTCTGGTCACCCTAGGGAGGAAGCAGCCCTGTTGGGGGGCAAGGGTCAGTGTGGGGAGAAAGGGGAATAACCTTCTTTTCCCCAGCCGGTCCCCTCTGGTCTGCAACCCTGGGGCTGCCCACCCAGGCCCCCCACTAATGCTATTACCATCAAGACAGTGGCAGGCTCTGAAAGGACCTTTGTAAACGGCCTGTTTATTTCTGCAGCTCCCAGGTCAGGGCATCCTGTGCAGCTCTGATCCTGCCAGAGCTCTTATCTGCTAAACCACAATGCAGCACAAGTTCTCCATCCCAGCTGGGCCTGCCTGCGATCTCATTGCCGTGAACCAGGAGGAATCCATCTGGACTCAGTGTCGGAGAGAGGAGAACAGGCCCATATTGTGCTGCTGGTGCAAGAGCACATGGGCACTCGGGGGCACCACCGTGACACAGCTGACGATTCATAAAAAGGCTGGCCTCAGAGCAGCTCAACAGGGAATCACTAAGGTTGACTGATGATGTACACATCATACAACAAGGAAGAAACATCCCTTTCCTGGGGAGTCACAGGTACCTGAATATTCCTCAGCATTCAAAAAGAGAGAAAAGACATTCTTGGCATATTATTGGGAGTCATCAGATGGTGCTGTAGCGGTAGGGTTACACACTCTTTTAAAATGATTGTCTAGGCAGTTAGATCTTGGAGAAATGCTGTGGGGTTAGTTGTGTGTAGTTCTTGGAAACTGAGTATTAAGCACTCTTAACACAGTTAAGAGCGTTTGCTGCCTTGGACTCTCTAGCTGAAATAATTTCTTAGGTGTAGAGTTGTTGCCTACAGGATACCCTCATGAGCAAACATGTTACTGTTTACAATGCAATTACATAGATTTGCATGTGGAAAACAGTGAGAAAGGCAAACATCAGCTGTGTTTGGATTATTCATGGGGAACAATTTAGTAGATGATTGTGGCACTTTGCTCATGATTAATCTACAGCGAAGACTTTGATTCTAACAGATGGGCTCATTATATGCACTTGCCCAGTGAATGGTTAGTGCGAAAGCATTTCATCAAACTATTTGCTATTACAAAATGAGTGGAACATCTCACACTATGTGATGAGTCAGCTAGATCACATGTTATTGGTTTTGCTCCTAGGTTGGATGTTTCCCAAACCCACAGAGGGGAATCAAAGCAGGCAACAGACACCACAGGACCTGATGGGTTGTTTTAATTCAGGCAAATGTTTGCAAATACTTTTTTGCAGTATCTTCTTAGCTCTATCTAAGTCTGTTTATTGCCTTCCTGTCATTTCTGTGAGGTGCTCAAGACACCATGGCACTGAGCAGGCGATTTAAACACTGACTGCAGATTAGATTAGCTAGAGGTCTCCGTGTGTGTCTGCAGGCAGAAGGAGCCAGTAAGGGCTGAAATTGGCATGAAAAGAGGCGTGTGTTTTGTTTTACTGCTTAGTGGTCTTTTCGCAAAGAACCAACCACTCCAGTCTGGCTTAAGGGTTTAGCTAATCCCCAGAGGCTAATTGAGATCTGACACGTGGATTCACAGAGCAGGCCTGAACTATGCGAAAAAAGCCCTGGTTGTGCACAAATGCTGGAACGTGGCACCACAGCTGAGATGCTCTGAGCTGGCAGAGGGGATGACGCTCTCGACGGCCTTCCACATGCGCTAGCACGGTTGTGCTGCCCTGCCCTACGGCTAAGCTTAGTGCCTGGCTCCTCCTGCCCTATGGCTCCGGCTGGGTTCTCGCTCTGAACTACCAAAGCAGACTCAGTGCTGGGGGCGGCTGGCTAGCGTCTCAGGGAACGATCCCATTCTCCAGCTGTCTCAAGGGAGACCACTCCCAGTCATAAGCTACCTAAGTACAAAGCTACAGGACCAGAGAAGGCCGCAATCTTCTTCCTCAAGCAGGCTACTGTGGGCCTGGCACGACTCCAATGAGATTAGGATTATTATTGGAGGGGCGGAAGGTGTCTGTGAAGGGAGAGGTGGGGTGAAGGGATAGGAGTGGGAGCAGTGCGGGGTGGTGGGTGGCCCCAGGCTGGAAATGTGGGGTCCTGGTAGTTCCTGTCGGTTCCATGGCCCAATCCCAGGTGCTGCTACCGCTACTCCAGCCCTGCCAGGTCCCGCTATTGCATCTGCCCCCCCGCCACCACCACATGTGTGAGTTTATGTGAGGAGGGATCCCCTACAATATTTCCATGGTGGGGTGCTAGTCCCCTTCCCCCACCTGGTTCCTCTGCCCTGGTATTTATGGGCATTGTGTTAGCACCTATGAGGCCATAGCAGCCTATGAACACGCCAGGGAAAGCTCTTGGTCATGGTGCTAGCAGTATGTGCTGGGGCCGGCATGTCTATCCAGGAGGTGGGGAGATTTATTTCCTCTGCCTTTATAAAGTCAAACCCTTTGGTGACAGGCCTCCATTCTCCCTACGGGAAATGACAGTGTTTTGTTGTGGATGAGAGTTCCCCAGGCCATGCTAGATTCTGCTCACCTCTCCTGCTGACAGCGCGGGGGTCATCCTAGCAGGACTCCTGCCCCGGGCTCTTGCACAGATACTCCTTTGTCTAAAGGAAGCTGGGCACCACACCCCACGACTGATAACCCTCCTCCGCAGTGCACAATTCAGACCTGCT
This sequence comes from Chelonoidis abingdonii, assembly GCF_003597395.2. Classification (NCBI taxonomy): domain Eukaryota; kingdom Metazoa; phylum Chordata; order Testudines; family Testudinidae; genus Chelonoidis; species Chelonoidis abingdonii. The sequence goes on along the minus strand of NC_133769.1, from coordinate 12,106,557 downwards.
CCCTGGCTGAGAGACGAAAGGAGCAGGTAGCAGGAATGTGAGTTGTGAAATGCAGCGTCGATTGCAAACAACCTGAACCACGTATCGCAGACGCAAACACCAGCCAGATAACCAGCCAGCCAAACATGCAAGGCCCTGGTGTCAGGCCTGAACCCCCCTGCCCCCCCCCACCTTGGGGTGACCCCAGGAAGGAATCTGACCCTGTGCTTCCTTAGTGTTGAACAATCCATTCATTCTCTCTGTATAAATGTTTAAAGTGGCGGAGTGAAATTCAGCGTGATCAAATTGACGCTCGCTGAAAGGTGGAATTCAGGTGGGAGGAGATGCCAAAGACAGGACTAAGGACATTTTCCTTCTCTATTTCAACGTTCCATGGTTCCCACTGCAAGGAAAAAATGCAGAGAATTCAAAGGGGGGGACACAAAAATGATCCAGGGGCTGGAAAACAAGCTGTACCAGGTGGAGGTAGAGGAGCTCAGCGGATTCAGCTGATCAAAGGGAAGTGTCGTGCGGTGACTTGATTGCTGTGTCTGACACATGGACAGGAAAGCAGCTACTGGGCGGCTTTTCAATCTTGCTTACAAAGAGAGAACAAGATCCAATGGCTGGGAGCCAGAATTAGACCAACTCAGTTGTGCAGTGAGGTGCAGCCATTTCTTGGCAGTGGGGCTGGTTAGATGTTGGAACTGTTCACTGGGGCGGTGATGGCCTTTACAAGGAGCTTAGAGACCTTCTGGAGAGAGAGATTTTAATCCAGCCTCTGGCAGAAATTCAGCTGCTTGTGTGTGTTATGAGTATGCCTGGATGGGCATGGACGTCCCACCCAGTCTGGGAATCTGTGACTCTGTGAATCCCCCGTTCATCCCCTGCCTTCAAAGGCCACAGGGAGAGTGGGGTTGCCAGGATTGCCCTCCTGATAGGGTTGCCACTTGTCCAGTTTTCACCCAGACAGTCTGGGTTCTGGCTTGTGCAGCCCAGTACCATTTTACAAGCCCTGATCTGGGGAGGAATAGGCAGATCGGGGGCGAGGCCTTGGGGGGAAGAGGCGGAGCAGAGGCAGGGCCTTGAGGGAAGAGGTAGAGCAGGGGGCAGGGCCTTGGGAATCCGGCTACAAACCATTAGATGGATGGCCACCCTAGCCCTCAACATGCTCATAACATTCTTTAGGCTTCAGCTGGTTACCTCCAGGGGTCAGAAAGGAATTGCCCCCTCAATACGCAGTTGCAATTGTGGGGTGGGGTATGGCAGATTGTCTTCCTGTGAAGCATCAAAAGTTGGCCACAGTGAGAAATGGGGTACTGGTGGGGATGAACCAGTGTTGTGAGGTGGTGCAGAGCATCCTCTGCTTACATACCTGGCTGGTGGGTCTTGCTTACATGTGGAGGGTCTAACTGAGCCCCAGATTTGGGGTCAGGAAGGAATTTCTCCCAAGTCAGCGTGGCAGGGACTTTGGGGGTTTTCACCTTCCTCTGCAGCATGGGTCACCTGTCAGGATACCCCGGCAGGTCTCCGTTCCTGCCACCACAGACACCTCGGACATTGCTGGCATCTCACACTCTCCTGGTCTCTGCCTGTGGGGACAGTTAATTAAAGTTGGCTTCAGTTTGGTTAAGAACATAATATCTGCTTTATGGTTTGTGACTAGGACACGAAAGGCCCCAATCAACACAAAAAAGAAGGTCATGAGAATAATAAGTAATATTGCTTATACTGTGGGGAAGACGTTTGGACTGCTCAAGTGAAAAGCTGCAGCAATAAGACAAAGGGAAACTGTCTTAAAAGAAACAAGCAAAAACCTTCCCATGGTTCTCCTAGTAGCCACAGGGGGGAGGGGGGAGGAGATAAGAAAGGAAGGCCTTGGCAGAAGGGAAGGAGCAAGGCTGAACTTTTTCAAACTGGGATTTGCTAAAGCTAGCAAGTTAGCTGGGAGGTATAAAGAAAACGGTGAATGTGAAGGTGCTTTGTCAGACCCAACCTGATCACGCCAGGGCACAGCAGGCTGAGACAGTCATCCCCAAGGCTGGCCCGTTTGTAAGTATACTGATCACATGCTTGTGAGCACTTTGTTACTGTGCTGGGTATAGTGACGGCTGGTTTTAGACTGTAGACGTGTGTAGCAATTGTCTAAATGCCACTTGGCCATTGCATTTAATCAAGGACTTTCTGGTTAAATTGGTGTTCTGGTAGTACCCTGCCTAAATGATAATAATTCCAGTGTTCTGGGGAGCCACAAAGGGTCCCCCGCTGGCATTAATTTCAGTTGCTCTAAAGCCCCAGACTGAAGGCATAGAGACCTGTCCTCCAGGGCCAGGATAATTTCTCTCCTAACGAGAAAATCAATAGCAAAAGGGAGATGGAAGGTGCTTTGGATACCTGTGTGGAAAGCTTCTTGACAAAGCTTGGCAGAGGTCTGTCGAGTGCCACCGAACTTTTAAAGAATAAGTCCCATGAGTGACCTTGAAGACAAATATTAACACTGCCTTCTTAACCCCCCCAGGGTAAAGAAAGCCAGCTGAAGGCAGTGGCGTTGCACTCGGTGGCTAAGGCTTTGCAGGCAAAATGCGCCACCTTGACGGATAAGTGCAAAAAGCACAAAACTCAGCACAGGGCCGTGGAGAGAAATCTGCTGCTGAGTGTGTCACTTTGGGAGGTAAGTGATTTAAAGAACGAGCACACGGAGTTCAAAGTAGCTTTTGCACAAATTCTCAACTCAGAGTTCAGGGGAAACTAACCAGTCCGGGGGCTGTGGACATGTTAAAAAACTGGAAGGCGTCATCCTGAGGGTGCTAATGGCTTAAACGCTTGGTTTACTAATGAAATCTAGTTATAGCAGTACAGCTCAGGGACAGTCATGCTCGGTGGAACCCTGGTAGTCAGATCATGCAAACAGGAGGTTAAGTGGTAAAATCACCACCACTCTGCCTTTGTCCCCAGGAGCCTTTACAGCCGTTCCGAAGGAACATGGACTCTTTGCCCAAAGAAATGCCCTGTGAATAATCAATTGTAAATGGCTGCTGCAGGCAGAGGGACAATAGCATTTGACTATGAGCGATTTAGTCAAAATCACTGAAAAGTTCAGAGGGATTTCTGTGAGGTTGGACGGCTTCTCAGTGTACCAGTGAGGATGTAACCTGGGTACAGTCATGCAGGCAAATTATAAGAGCTATGAGAGGAGCGTTGATCAGCCCAAAGAACAGATTGTAAGTAAAAAAGGGGAAACCATCTAGTACAAAAGAAATCCTGCCTGTGGGAACAAGACCAACAATCAGCTCACGGACGCTCCGGTAGCTGAGACAGAGAAGGGAGGAAAAACAGCAGTAAAACCAACCATTTCTAGGATACAACAGTTACCAGCACCAAGCCAGAACAGTTCTCGCGCCGGCGGAAAAACTTATTCGAAGCTTAAATATCAAAATAAAATGGCAGGTTAGAAACGTGAGTGACTTCAGTGTGTCCTCGGCTCCTAACTCACAATCTACAAGGGGAAAACGGCAGGAGCATCAAACCATTTTTAGGAAGGAGGAAGGTTCGGAGGCTCCACTGGGGGCGAAGCCAAGCAAGCTAAAAATATTTCTTTGGTCTCTTGCAATAAACAGTTTACAGCCCAGCAAGGAGCCACAGGGTTTAATTTTAGAATCCCCCCAGCTATTTAAACAGAAAAGGTAAAATGTCCGTGTGAAATAAATTTGCTTTAAAAAAATCCACTAAAATCTATCCAAATCTTTCGTTCAAACCTGACAGAACTGACAGACACTTTTTGCCAAGCATAGGTTGCCAGTGTTTGTAGGGTTTGTTATTTAGCATGTAAACCTTTGCTTTTATACAGTTCAGCTAAGAACTGGAGGACGGAATTGTAGCTGTGGCAGAGTCGGCCGGGACCAGGAGAGTGGGGAGAGACCCTGGATCCTCCTTCAGTAATAAAGCAGCAGCTGAAAGAGTGGCAGGAGAAGAATGAAAAATGACAGAGCCAGCGCCTCTCGGGAGCAAGGGCAGGGATGAGCTGCACAACAGAAGCAATGTTAGAACACAGAGCCTTAAGGTGGCCGTGAGCAATCAGACAGTCACTTTGATACGGGTCCTCAAGCACAAAATAAAGTTGCCCCTCATGAGAAAACTGAGGTAGCTAATATAATGTCATAGCAAAGAGAAATGGGAGTTGAACTCTGGAAGGAATGTGCATTTCCCCTGGGACTGCGCCATGTATATGGAAAAGGGGTAAGAAAGGTGAACAAAACATGCTACTTAATTCAACTCTTCTTTTTCTGGTGGCTGTGTGCTTCAAAAGCAGAAACCAACCCAGCACCAAGAAAGATCCGTGAATTTCAGAAATGGCCCTTAACCGAAGTAAATCTTTTCCAAACGTTATGATGAATTGTGGTGTAAAGTAAATGTTGTTAGGGAGTGAAACGCTACCTGGTGGTGTGGTATAAATGAAAAAGAGTAATTGTATTAAAACTAAGTAACTGGATAATAGATTGAAATGCCCTAGTTTGAAAACAAATCCAGCTAATGGTTTAAGGTTAAACCTGTTAAGAAAATGTTGTGCAATACGGAGATGATATTCTGGTGCACGCTGCTGACAGGAAGCCCTTTAAAAGCATTGGAAACCCTGTTTGCAGGAGGTTTCCTTTCTGGGACTACCCCTGCAACCCAACCAGCAAGCTGCAGACAGACAGTAGGGTGACGTGATTTTGGAGCTGCCCCTCCCTGGTTCAGACCCAGCGCTGCGATCGCCGCTGGCATGACGGGCTTTTGTCAGGATTTCGTCCCTGCCTGGGCAATCGCTGCACGTCTCTACCAGCGCCTGCACTAAAAGCTCAAGGAGGAATGGCCCTGCCCCTAGACATTAAAAGAAGGTAGCCATGTTAGTCTGTATCCACAGGAACAATGAGTCCAGTGGCACCTTAAAGACTAACAGATTTATTCGGGCCCAAACTTTCGTGGGTAAAAAACCTCACATTAAAAGAGGCTTTAACACAAGCACCAGGTCTTGGCACCCCAGATTAAAGAAAACTTTCTGGCTTGTTTGTAGCGAGCAGGGATGCAGCCGTTTCAACTGCATGGATGCAGGACAGAGGAAAACCTATTGCATATGCATCCAGGATACTGAATGGAGCTGAACACACTTTTTGCCTGTTTGGTGGCCTCAACGCATTTTAGATGGGGGTTGGGACACATAAAACAGTACGTCGCTCATACTCCCTTCAAGTATCCTTCGTCTGGTAAAACCAAGGGTGGGACAGTGTCTGCGCCCGCGAGTGTCCTGGAAAAGGGGCCCTCACCTTTTCTCCCATGAGCAGTATAGCAGTTAAATTCTGAAGGGCTGCACCCTGAGGGGCTGAGAGCATATGTTGATGGATTGGCCTATCACAGGTAGGGTGACCAGACAGCAAGTGTGAAAAATCAGGATGGGGTGGGGGGTAATAGGAGCCTATATAAGAAAAAGACCCCAAAATCGGGACTGCACCTGTAAAATTGGGACACCAGGTTACCCTAGGCACAGGATCTGTGCGGTACGAACACCGCCCAGTACGCAGAATTGGCTGCTGTAACAGAGGGATTCCCACTCTATACCAAAGGACAAGTGCCGGCAGGTGTGATATGTTCAGACTCTCAGTGAGTGTCTCCCTTGGTGGAGCACGAATTTATTTTGCCTGCAGCTCACGAGCTTTGATGCTATCAAGCCCTTTTGTCTTGTGCCTGGGAACTCACAAATCAATGGGGTGAGTCAGCGGAGTCTGTGGTTAAGGTAAAAGTTCACTGCAGACATGGGGAAGGCAGCAAGAAAACAGCACGGGGTGGATGAAGCTGCTGCCAATGGAGCTCCAGTGTGGGTCCCACCCCCTGCTCATCCGGTTCTTGCTGGTCCCACTCCAGCACTTTGATTTAATAACATTCCAAGAAGCTCCTCCACAGGGATCTGCTCTTAAACAAAAAATAATGCACGGGGCGCGAAACCCGTTCAACAGCAAATCGCTCCCTGGTTTAGCTTCCCCGCTCTGATAGATGCTGGAACTTGGGGTGCTGCCCTACCCCCTAGCATGAGGTGGTTTCCATCAGACAGTTTGGTTCAATGACTCTCAACACCCCCTTGGTACAAATTACTCCAGCATCCCTGCCCACTTTGAATTCCTCCACAGCCTCTTCAAAGGGAAATGTTGTGATTGGTGCATGAGGTACTGTCGGGGGCCCACCTAAGTGCTGATGCCACTTAGCAGTGACTGATGAAGGCAGCCAGGTGGCCCGACTGTAAAAAAGATGTAACCATTCGTGTTAGCCATTGCCTGGTTCATGCTAATAGCAATCCACCAGAGAAAGCAGACCATGGATTTCCCCAGGCACAGCACTTCTGAGAGCCATAGGAAAGATTGCAGATTAACTACACAGGGGAGTTGCCCCCGCAAAAGAAAAGGGAGCCAATATTTAAGGGTAATCGTTGATGCCTCGCCTACTGGAAAAGCCTCAGCTCCTGTCACAGCCAAATTCTTAGTGGAACATGTTTTTTCTGGAGGATGCCCCACACCATAGACAGTAACCAGGGAACAACCTTCACAGGGAAGGTGATGAAAGATGATTGCATCATGCTGGGACTAGAGTAAAAATTTCACATACCTTAGAGTCGTAGAATCAGAGAATCTCAGGGTTGGAAGAGATCTCAGGAGGTATCTAGTCCCACCCCCTGCTCAAAGCAGGACCAACCCCAACTAAATCGTCCCAGCCTTATCTCCCCAGGTTTCTGGCTCAGTGGAAAGGCCAAACAGAACGATCAGAATAATGCAAGGGAAGGTGGTATGTGAACCAGGCAAAGGCTGGGGTGGAAAATTGCCTCTGATTCTTATGGTTTTAAGGGGAACTCAAAATAAACCAAGCGGGATCTCTCCTTTAACTGCCATGACAAGCTGAGAAATGAGACTCCCAGAGCATTTGTTCACTGGTCCCATGCCAAGCCTAATGAAGGAAGGGTTGGTCACAGAACAATGGGTCAGACCGCTGGAAAAAAATGGTGCAAATCATGTGCGTGTGTAGTGCAAGAGTAGCAGGGATGGGATCATGCCAAAAATGAGGGCATGCTTTACCAACAAGCCCAAAATCCAGAGGGCAAAACACTGGTACTAACCCCGGGAAAAAAACCATTTCCAGAACCTAGGTGGTGAGGCCACTGCTATCTAATGCAAAGAAGGCAGCTCTGCAGTTCTCTGGTACGAACAGAAGCAGGACCTACAAGCAAGGATCGATGGCTACATGCTACTCCAGTTAAACCTGGTTAATTGTTCCCACTAAGGCCATGTCTACGCTAACGAGCTTACGGTGCCACCGATACAGCTGTGTCGCTGCAAGCGCATTTGTGTCGCCGCATTGTGCTCTTCCATCGACATCATAAAGACAGCTCAAGGAGCAGCGCTAGTGACATCAGCAGGAGAGCGTCTCCCACTGACATAGCGCTGGCAAAAATTATGTTGCTCCGGGGGTTGTTTTTTCACACCTCTGAGCAATAAAAATTTTGCTGACATGAGCGCTAGAGTAGGCGTGGCCTAGGGCAGCACGGGAAATCGTGGTTTGTTCTTCACGCTGTTGGTAGCATCCGGAGAGGCCAGTGTGATTGTGCGTGGAGAAGGCGCATCAATAACAATCCGAGTTTGGGGATCTGAGGAAGCCGCTGTCCTTGAAGTGACGGCCGGAGCCCAGCTCAGTCAGGGTGTGAAATAAACAATGCCGCTGGATATCGCACACAATTCTGCAAGTGGCCTGAAGACAAGCAAAAAAAAAGGTGATTGCATAAGAATTGACAATTGTAGCATCAGTCCCTATTTAGGGAATGGTACCTTGAGTTTTCCATATGTGCATATTAGGCATGAGAGCCATTACACGTTTTGTGTTTCCGGAAACATTTAATCGAACAAGGTTTAGCAATGTGCACCCTTCGGTGCCATAAGGGTGGCACAAATACCGTACATTGGAAAAAAAAACCACAATGCCCCATGGTGGAGGCAGGACCCAGTAACCGATGGGTATTAAGGCCCCTTAAAGAGCTGTTCAATTATGTTCAATTTATACATGTACCTGTGTTGTTCAACTTGACTTCACTGCATTTGCCAAAGGGATTATGTCTGCCAGGGGTTGGCCAATTGTAACGCACAATGATAAAGGACTCTTGGAAAGACTTTGTCGATAGAAATGCAGATATAAGCAGAGTCTGAAAGAATCGATGAATTCTCCCCTGACAGCTAGCTAGAAGGGGGAGAGACTTCAGGAGCAAACTGTATTTACATGAACACACCCTCTCTGCTTAGATACCCAGCAGCTAGAGCAGTGTTGCTCAAGTAATCAGCTTGGGCTGGTGTTGGGTTATAAATCACTTTAGTACTAAATGTAGGGAGAGTGAAATGCCATTACCAACGTGTTGGCATTATTGTATGAATGAAAGAGAGCAGAACTGTGTTTAACCTGTCCCAAATGAGAGGACCACCCTCAGCTGAAAGGACCTTGTTAAACCAGAGACGTGAATGCCAGAAACCTGTTAAAGTAAAATGAGTGGGGACAGGTGTCCCACCCAGGAGGTGTGAACTCTTCCTAGCGGTTCCCCCCCACCTGCAGACTGGTTTACCCCATTCCTCTCCACTGCTCAAAGAAAGAGCTAAATAGGCTTCATTATGATCCTCTGTGTTATTTTAAAGGTTCAATCAGAGCTGAAATCAGTTGTGGTGGGACTGTGTTTCTGCCCAGCCTGCAAAGAGCTGAAAATCACTAAGAAACGGATGTGCAGAGGTCACAGCAGAGAGGCAGGTGGCAGCAGAAGGTGACTGACATGACGAGTGGCTGGTGAAGCAGTGAGCAGAACAAGCCGCTGGCGAGGCGGTGAGGAACCACGGCTGGAAGGATGGCCAGCAGAGAGGAACCACGGCTGGTGGGTCAGCCAGGTGTCAAGGAGCAGCTGCTGGCAGGCCGGCAACCAAAGCAAGTGCTTAGGCAAGGTGCCTTCTTCCCCGGGTGGGAGGTAAACTCACACAGATGCGCCTCTGAACCCTGGGTCCTCTCTGACCAAGGACAACCCCCGTGAGTGGGGTATGGTGAGGAAGCGGAGGGAAGCACAGAAGAGGAACTTTTGGTTGTAGAACTCAAGAACATGAGGCAGAAGACTCTGCCCCAGGCACTCTGGGGTAGGCGTCCTGATCACAGTGTTATGTTTATGAATCCTGTTTGTAGTATTTTCCCTAATTAATGCCAGATGACTTCCCTCCATTCATTAGAAGTTTCTTTTCTACACTCAGACTCTGTGCTTGCGAGCAGAGAAGTATGGCCTCGCAGAGGCACCGAAGGGTGCTGTGTAATTTTCCCAGGTTACTGGGTGGGGGCTCAAGCCAGTTCTGTGTTGTATCGATGGAAAGGAACCCCTAGATATTGAACCTGGCCCTGGTTGCTGCCAGCGCCCCTTGGCAGAAGGGTTACACACAGGTAAAGGCACCTGAATCAATTCAAAGGTGAAGCCAATGGCGCCGATCCACTAGTGATATAACAGGATGGTTTGGAGCTGGAGCATTAATCTGGAACCAGGAGGGCATTGAGACCCTGGGGAAGCACGATCAAACTTTCGAACACAAGCTGTCTGGGACATACTTAGCCCGAAGAATGAACAAAGCAAGAAACTCATGAACCAAGAACTTCTGCATGTATCTAACATGCATGATGTCATTAATTTGTGTAAAGAGATAAGCCTAAAATAAATGAAATAATCAGCCAAACCAGTGAGGATCATCAAAGCAGGGCAATTGCCAGGGCCATGACACATTCTGTGGGTGCGGAGTGAAGGACATAAATCCATGCTGTGTAAAGGTCAAGCATAGTAGTTTATTACACACAGCGCTGGCTGCGTGTCACCTTGTTTATTAGGCTCAGAGACACTGCCAGTTAATTGATTACAATGGAATATATGAATTTTCCATGGGCAGGGGAAAGTGACGGGGTAGGCAGTTCCACACCCCAGATAGGTTTTGCACCAAGACAAGATAGCACATTAGCCAATGGTTAAAAGGTTACATTATGTCTCCACCCATGGTCTCAAGTTAGCAAGTTAACATTTAATTAATACTTTGATAAAATGTCATTAGTATAAAATATATGTGTTGAATTCTGATATGGGGTCCATAGAAATGGGTAGCTCCTCTAATTGTCCACCAGATACATTCCTAGGGGTTAAAGCAAAGAAACAGTGAAAGTACACCTCTACCTCGATATAACGCTGTCCTCGGGAGCCAAAAAATCTTACCACATTATAGGTGGAACAGCGTTATATCGAACTTGCTTTGATCCAGCAGAGTGCGCTGCCCCACCCCATCCTCCCCACCACCACCCCGGAGCACTGCTTTACTGCATTATATCCGAATTCGTGTTATATCTAGTCGTGTTATACTGAGGTAGAGGTGTATATGGCAGTAAAGATTGTCTCCTTTGTGTTTTAAGGCAGGCATTGGTCCCTTGGAAGGGGAGGTGGGAGGATGCCATATCTTATACTGACATGTGCCAACTTTTCATAAACTCAAGGTTGGATCTGTGGGAAGAACGTTCCCTACAGAAGAGATTGTCACAATAGGAGCAGGGATCCTTTGTTCAATCTGCAACTCTGAATAAGACACAATTATTTAGTTCTTAGCTCCAACACCTGGCTATTTGCTGACTAGTCTTATTTTACAAAAACAAGATTATCTGTTTACCCCCAGTTTTCTCTTAACTGATCACTATTTCCTAGGCCTCTTGTCCCTTGACCATATTGTGGACCTTGGGTCTGGAAAAGAGCTAGCACAATCCATATACCAAGTTATTATATAAAATGCACGTGGATTTTACCCCTTCAAGGGGTATGCACTAGACAAAAATCAAAGCCACTCTCTCTGATATAGAACACAGTAAATCACCCTCTTTTATCACCACAGAGAAATGGATAACTTAGTGTGGCAAAGATCATATCGATTGGTGTAAAATAACAACAGCAAAGCATCGCATGGGTCCAGTGCGATGGGGTTAATTGTGGGATGAATACAGGACTCCTTATCCCATTTACGCTAGCCACCCCAGCAATTGCAAAACACCAGATCATTCAAACCATTGTTAGAATAGCACCTGTAGAAGCCCAGGAAGACACTGCAACCTATAAAGCTTGGAAGGAATTAGTTTCTCCTCCATACTGTTCCAGATAAGGTCTGGAAAGCCCCAAACTTAAGAACAAAACACCCATAGTGGGTCAGACCAAAGGTCCATCTTGCCCAATATCCTATCTTCCAACAGTGCCCAGTGCCAGGTGCCCCAGAGGGAATGAACAGAACAGGTAATCATCAAGTGATCCATCCCCTGTCGCCCAGTCCCAGCTTCTGGCAAACAGAGGCTAGGAACACCATCCCTGCCCATCCTGGCTAATAGCCATTGATGGATCTGTCCTCCAGGAACTTATCTAGTTCTTTTTGAATCCAGTTATATAGTCTTGGCCTTCACAACATCCTCTGGCAAAGAGTTCCACAGGTTGTGTGAAGAAATACTTCCTTTTGTTTGTTTTAAACCTGCTGCCCCTTAATTTCATTTGGTGAACCCTAGTTCTTGTGTTATGAGAAGGAGTAAATAACTTTTCCTTATTTACTATCTCCACACCAGCCATGATTTTATAGACTTGTCCCGTTGGTCACCTGGGAGACACCGACAGGTGCAGGTGAAATGTCTTGCAGACAGTTGCCGACACGTGGGTTCAATCTCCAAACTGCCCAGTGCGGCTGAGAGGCTGGGGAAGTGAGGAAAGGCAAACCGCCTAGTCTGGGAATGGTAAATAGAGAGTGGTGGCTAGAAGTAGCCACTTTCGGTGCAGATCCAAAGATGGTTATTTTGGCTGGCCGATGTCTTGTCTCACACCTGAATTCACTGCACTGATAGGTGGAAAGATCTTACATCTCAGACACATTTTTCGTAATGGAACTGAATTACGGGCTGAATTCAGATTACAGGAGGATGGTTTAAAAGTGGTACACAAGTCTGGGCATCCTATTCCTCAACCTGTGGAACTCTTTGCCAGAGGATCTTGTGAAGGCCAAGACTATAACAGGGTTCAAAAAAGAACTAGATACGTTCATGGAGGATAGGTCCATCAATGGCTATTAGCCAGGATGGGCAGGGATGGCGTCCCTAGCCTTTCTTTGCCAGAAGCTGGGAATGGACGACAGGGGATGGATCTCTGGATAGTTACCTGTTCTGTTCATTCCCTCTGGGGCACCTGGCACTGGGCACTATCAGCAGACAGGATACTGGGCTGGATGGACCTTTGGTCTGACTCAGTCTGGCCATTCTTATGTTCTTATTCCTCCCTTGAACCTCGCTCATAAAAGCTTAATAGGCAGGAAAAGGGAATTTAGTAGTTAACTAGCCCTTCCTGGTGGGAACAAGTGTACAAAGTGGGACTACATCCACGGTGAAGATTTTAATCAGAGCTTCAGTAGCTAGCAAGGTGATTGTGGTAAATGTTCTTCTGACTTCGTATTGTTGAGTTTATTGGTTGTACAAAATGTTGCAAAATCAAAACCAGAAGTATGTTTGAAATGTTTAATGTAATAAAGTCCATATGGTATGTAGGGTTTTAAAGAGGGAAATGTGGGGATAATTACTTAAGGTTAGCTCAAGTTTGGTTAAGAAAATAATATCTGCTTTATGGTTCGTGGCTAGTACAGAAAAGGCCCCAATCAACACGTAAAAGAAGATCATGAGAATAATAAGTAATATTGCTTATTGTGGGAAAATGATTGGGCCAAAAAGGAACTGCTCAAGTGAAAAGCTGCAGTAATAAGACAAAGGAAAAAACTATCTTAAAAGAAACAAGCGTAAACCTTCCCACGGTTCTCCTGGTAAGCCAGGTGGATGAGGGGGAGGAGATAAGAAAAGAAGGCCTTGGCGGAAGGGAAGGAGCAAGGCTGAACTGCTTCAGACTGGGATTTGCTAAAGCTAGCAAGTTAGCTGGGGTGTATAAAGAAAACGGTGAATGTGAAGGTGCTTTGGCAGAACTGACCTGATCACACCGGGGCAGAGCAGGCTGAGACCATCATCCCCAGGTCTGGCCGGTTTGTAAGTATACTGATCACAGGCGTGTGAACACTTTGTTACTGCGCTGGGTGTGGTGACCGCTGGGTTTTAGACTGTCAGACGTATGTGGAGCAAATGTATATATACCATTTGGCCTTTGGGTTTAACCAAAGACTTTCTGGTTAAATTAGTGCTGCGGTGAGACTCTGCCTGAATAATAACAATCCCAGTCCTGCCTATAGCACAGAACACTTTAGTTTCCTGGGGACTGAAACGCTTTAGTTTAGCTGACATCACAGGGCTCAGCGGAGGGGGTTTGGGTGGAATGTCGCGGCCTGTGCTAGACAGACCGTCAGAAGAGATGATCTCTTGGTCTTAGACTTTATGAAACAGACCAGGCACTGGTTGACAGCCCTGGATCCTAAGCCCACTGACCAGGCCCAGCCTGGGAAGCAGCAGTAGGGGCTTCCCTGACACGTTGCCCCCCACCAGCGTGCCTCACCTCCTTACGGCAGTTCAGTCTCCAGAGCCCATTCACTTCTTGCTGATGGCAGCTTTGATCTGTGGGGACCCCACAGGCTGAGTGAATCCAGGTTAAAAAAACCTGCAATCTTTAGCCTTCCTTAAATACTCCTTTTGTTTTATGCCCTGTGCTCACAAGCATGGTGTTGTTTACAAGAGCGGCAGGTTAAGGTAAAACTGGTAAACTGAGGCACAGGGCTCCTTTTAGGGCAGAGGAGCCAGTGTCAGGTTGGAGATCGCAGGAGAACAATTCAAAGGGGCTCAGGGCCTGGGGAGCCCCTACCTTTAGCATGCCCCGCGAGGACAGGGCTGGCATACCCCAGAGGAGAGTACATGCAGATGGGGTCAAGGAGCTGACGTCCAGGCAAGGCGCTCTCATGTGGGTGGCAGGAGGGTAACAAGGACACTCAAAATCCTGGTTGCCCTGAGAACCATCACATGGGTTCCCTGCTAGAAGACTGTTCCCGAGATAAAGGTGCCTGATTAGGACAGTGAAAGGCACACTAGAAATCTTGCTACTGGAGCTGGTTGGGCAATGGGAATTTTCTAGTAGGAATCAAAAAAAAAAAAAAAATCCTGCAAACTCTTTTGGTTAAATAAACAAATAAATGGGTTCTCCAAAACTGGGTTTTGGTTTAAAAAAAATAAGTTTGGCTTTAGAAAATAAAAAAAAAAACTGAACATTTTTATCCCAAACTAAACATTTTTACTCAAATATTAAAAGAGACAAGGAAACGAAAAAACACAATACAATAACAAAAGCGGTACAACCCGCCGGACCAAATCCACCCCAACCTGAAACACACCCCAACAGAACGACCTGAAGCAACAACAAATCACCTCAAAACGAATACCAAACAAATACTTCTAATCCCCCAGCCAACACCATGCTATCAGCATACACCGCACCAAAGGGCACATATGCCCCCCCAAACCACAAAACCCGGGGACCGAACTGCGCGGAGGTCACTAAAACACCACCTGTCTGTTCCTCCACGGCACCTTCGCCATGGCCACCCTATCAACAACAAAAAACGGTACGAGACCTTTTCTGCCCGTCGCCCGTTCCTCGCAACTGCCAACTCTCCAGCTTCAACCCCCGAACCCCCCCCACGAAAAAGCAAAACAGAAAGCAACACATATGAAAAACAACAACAAGGAACAAGTAAACCAAGACACACCACCGAAGAAAATCAACCCCAAGCCTACAACCAGGCACACATACACACGTCACCTGACCTCGGAGTGCACACACCCTCGCGCGGCGCCAACAACCACTACAAAGTTCAAAACCAAGCCAAAACAAAGTAACATTAATGCAACAAACTCCATAAGTACTCACAAGAAATGAAAAATTACCTTAAGTAATCCAAGTTCCGGGAACTATACAAACAAAATCGACCGCTAGTCCGCCCCTCTCCCATAAACTACGGACAGCCCAAACAAAACCACGAAAATCAACCAAAAAAAAGTTAAATGCATGGGGAAATGAGGCAATCCCAAAAAGAACGCCAAACCAGCGAACAATCAGGCAGACCACAGACAAAAGGAAAAAAAACATCCAAAAGAAACAAACCGAAAACTACCCCACGTCCCGCGGTAACCAGACCTGACGCGAGGCCAGATAACAGAAAACAAAACAACCAAGGCAAGCCAAGCGACGCTCAACAGGGGATCTGCTAAGCGAACAACACCCCGCTATAAAAAACCCAACGTCAATGACGCCTACACAGCTACAGAACAAACACAAACCTCACACGACGGCCCACGCAGAGCAGAACCAGTCCTCCCCACACATCGCCAGATATCCACCAAGCGGACCACACATTGAACAACTAAATGATACGCCGCCAGCCCCCCCGCGCTACGCGACGAAGCCCCAGAGCCGTCCTAGCGATCAAGCAGCTACACAAAAGCGACACCCCGCCCCAACTCTCAACCAACACAGACCCCGCGTACATAACACTGGCAGAGAGGACTCCCCCGCCAATAACAACAATCCGCAGCACTGCTACCCACGGAACACCTATTCCGGATCGGGAAACAGCAGTGGCACACACAGCCACGAGGGCTAACAGCAGAGCAGGCACTTGCAACAGAACCGCAAAAATATCCTGACAGACTATGAACAACCCAGCACGGGGACACCCCATCTAAGCCCACCCGAGACCACCAGCACGAACAACACCATACAAGCCCCGACACCTGCCCCCCATTATCCACGCCGACCCACCTCCCTAGCCTGCACCAGCAGCTCCAAAGCCCAATCACACACGGGGATAGCAGCTAATGCGGACCCACCAGCCACAATCCACCAGAAAAAACTCAAATCTTCACACCTCACTTAACTTAACCCTTGCCTTTGTATCCCCTCCACAAGCACGCCGATGGTTACAAGAAGCGCCACTAAGTAACAACGGACAACCCTGACCACAGGCTCCCAGGTGAGCAAGATCCCATTACAGTCGGAGACACCGCAGCCACACACCAATTCAAACGGGCCACCTGGACCACAACAGTAACAATAGCCCCCGAGAACAGGCCAAAGCATATCCCCCAAGACAACATCAAGCGCGCAAGGACAACTCCAGCGCAAAACGGCCTCTAAAAAACAAACCACCAAAAAGATAACAGACACATCAACAGATCACTGCAGACCACACCACTGAAATTACATCCCCCCCCACCAAAATCGACGCCCGCAAAACCCAGACTCAACACACCGAATACCACAAACAAAACAAGACAGAAAGCAACCTAAAATCTGCCACCGGGACGGTATCAACAATGGAATCGCATAAACAAAAAAAAAAAAAAATACAATACAACCCCTGGTTAAAACAACAAATAAACGCAGCTCCCAGCGACAAAAAACCGGACCGGCTAAAAAAAAACTGGCTGAGAAAAAAAAAACAACTGAACACTTTACACCCACCTCATAAAAACATCTGACCACATCACCAATTCGGTATCCAGAAAAACTAAACCCTGACAAAAAGTGAAAACTAACGAAAACCCAACTACACAAATTACGAGCCAAAACACCCCGCTCGCAACCGTACAACCAGCAGGCAGCCGCTCCTGCCGCATGGGAACATGGGCCAGCGCTCCAACCCACCTCTCGGACGACAATGCGACCAGGCGAGCACTCGGGACTCCCTTGGAACGACTACTAAAAAATGCGCCACTCAACGCTGGGACGACACCATTAGAACATGCGGCCAACGACCGCACCATAAACTCACTACAAGACCCTGACGGACACAGTCAAACAAATAAGCACCACGGAACGGAACATGACCTCATGTAGCGCCTGCAATACCACCTAGCCGCCACCACAAACCAAAATCGCCAGGAACAGGACACTGAGACAAACACATACCGACTGCCAAAGTTGTACATCCAAGTGAAGAACAAAGCCATGCCAATCAAACTCACAAATACCTTCAGCATTATCCAAAACACCACACCACTGACACCAAAGCAAGGAGTCACCCCAACGCTCAACCCCATGGACCACCCCCAACCCACTCTCCCCCAAGCGCCCCCCCCCACCCCCTCAACACACGAGCCACACCACTACACACCACACACACACCGCACACACAGCCAACACACACGGGCCACACAGCCCAAACCCCAGCCAGTTCCGAGCACACGGCAGCCAGACTGGGACTCGAGCCCGCGCGCCCCATCGATCCACTACCACCCACACACACCAAACAAGCACCACAACGCGGGCATAAACGAGCGACATACTCCCTACCAGAAGCAACCCCCTAGCAACCTCCGGCACCTTCGAGTACTGACTCGCCTCACCAACTCAAACTTACAAAATATACATAAAACACAAAGCACGAGGTGCTACTAACACAGTACAACCAACACAATAAAACTAGCAATCGGGAGGACAGAGGCACAACCCTATAACAACAAGCAATACACACCCCTCACCGGCAGTAACCAACACACCAAGAAAAACACAGCACACCACACCAGCCCGCACCAAGCGCTTAGCTATCTCCGAAAGCCTCAATAAGCGACACTCAAGCCAGGCAAACGCAGCCACGGCAAACACGGGCATAGCCAGTTGTTAAAACAGCACCTAACCTCGATCCAACCATCACCTGCAGGCAAAAAGGCTCTATAAAGGAAAACCAACCAAACAACAGCTGCACCACGCACGAGCAGCGGACAGCAAAGCCAAAGTACACATACCGAACCAAAAATCACCAGCAACCCAACAAACTTCAAAAGGACAATCCAACGCCTCAACACTCCAAGGAATCCAGGCCATCGCACCACAGGGTTAATTTAACCCCAAGTCCAAGTCAACACTAACACATCAATCCCACAATCAACACACAGAACTCAGAGTCTAAGGAATGACAAGATGCAACACTGACAAGACCTCCAGCTTACGGCCCCCCCCGCCCTCCCACCTCCCACTACACAGAGCATCTCCACTCCACCAACTCATACCCACAGCACACACCCTCCCTCACAGCGAGCCACCTCCAGTAGCACGAACATAATGATATCGACGACGTTTGTACCTTCATGTATCGTCTACACCAATACAAAACACTCGAGACCACATCCAACGGACACCAGCACAGCTCACGACCACTACCGAATCTCTGCGTAAAAAATGCAACTCTTTACCATCGCTCCCTCGCCTCAATCATTCTCCTAACCCGCGGCCCAACGACTAAACGAGCCCACGACCGAAGACCGATCACTCCTGACCATCCACAGAAAAAAGTAGACATCCACACGACAAAGAAACAAAACAAAAACGCTCCCACCGCACTGCAGAAAGAAACAACAAAAATCAGGATTCAAGCGGCACGAACTTTTGACAGGAGAATACTACGCAGGCCGCGATACTGGGACCAACTGCCTTCTTGCCCTTACGTCCAAAGGTACATACCAACCACAACAAACATGCCAACTACAACCTCATTTGTTTCGGAGAAATAAAACCCACTAACCCACAATAGAACCATCCTTCCCACTGCCTACCCTGATACGCCGGATACTAAACCTTAACATTGACATGTGAAACCTGCCCATTCCCAAACCAGTAATCGCCGGAAAAAGAATAAACGGCTCCCACGAAAAGTAAAACAGCAGAACAGCAAACAAACACCTTCAGAAATTGTAGAAAAATAAAAAACGCACGCTAAACACTGGTGACACACAGAGATGCTAACCATATATATCCCACGGACAGTTAAGGCCTACATGGCAACTATACAGAAGCGCTACTGACAAGGCTCACTCACATAAACAGAAATATATGCGCGCCTCCATGAACGGCCACAAGGCAAAGCCAATCACAGCGTGCATCCCCGAGCGGCAAACAACATAATGTCCCCACAACAGACACAACACACAAATAACACGGGCCAATCCACGAAGACACTCCAGACAGCGGCACCGGCTGCGCCACAGCATCAGATGCGGCGAAAGGACTGACGTGGCGACACTCGGGCAAACAGGACAAATTCCACCTAAGCATTAACCAACAATCCAGAAACAGCTCTCCCCCGACCCAACGACAAGAAACGCACAACCCGCTAGACCAGACCCAGAAATCAAGATGACCACCATCGCAACAGAAGTGCACAACCTAGCCATTCGTCTTTGGCGTGGAATCACATAAATAGGTAACTCCGCTGGATGCACACCAATCCATGAACCTGGCCCACTCGCGCACCGCCGCTCGCGGCTCCCCACGCGGACATAAACAAAACAGCCCTTCGCTAAGCTACAACACCCGTATCTAGAACTAACGAGCGGAGCAAGACAAGCACCAAAGTGGGCAACACCGGAGTAAGATAGCCACAAAGACAGGCGTCAAATCGCAATGTAGGAACACACAAGAGCCTCTCAAGTAAGTCACTGAGCCTGGAAATACAACGAACGGCGCTGCAAAGTACAACCTTAATTCCCAGACAATAACACGCCAAAAAACACACTAACGGACCACAGCGCGTTTCTGGAAAAATTTGCGCCCAGAAAAATGACAGGTACATGGGAACATTAAACACCAAACATTGACACAACCAAAATATCTAAGCCCATAACTGGCAACACACAGCACAAAAAGTATGAAGCAACCACAACCTGAGCTATCAACACAATGATCCTAAACCAGTACCCATAGCAACAGGCTCGACTCTATGCAAACCCGAACGAAAGACGGCTCTCCCGATTCATTGGGATTTAAGAGCACTGTCAACCAGCTGAGAGCAGAGCAGACGACTCGCCCCTCACAACGATGACTCTCCGAGCGGCACGGGAACAAAATACAGTAAGCATTGCCACCCAGCAAGCCCACAAATGCACACAGAATAACACACGCGCAACGACAAAGTCCCCCAGAACAGTACTGATTACCTCAAAACAGGACGACTATCACCATACGCGCCAACGGAATAAAACGTCTCCTCCAACCTCATAGCAGACAAGACAGGCCTGTCAGCAGCATCATCGGAGATAGAGCGTCACGAGAAAGAGGAACAAAACACACTCTACGAACATAACAGGGCTACCCATCAAACTGGGCAAGAGATATCGCAAGCCAACAAGAATAGCCCAAGACAAGTGGAATTTCTCAAGCCCTTGTGAATAGTGTCAACACACTACATTCGGAATCAGACAGCTCCAAACAACGCCACCACAAAGTTTAAGAGGCACGATAGCGAGTCCACCAAAAACACGTCCAAATGTAGCCGCGCGCCGCACAATTCTTATGAACTACACTAACTATATGAGATAAGTCCATCTCACAGTTACGACAACCACCCTGAACCAACTCAAGACCCCTGCCGACAGAACGCCTGACACACACACCGGAGGCTGCCATAACAACAGAGCGCAAAGGATCCCTGCCCATAATGTCGAGTTATCTAACGAGCAACATGCAACCAAATCCACCCACCGAGCATGAGCCATATCGATCCCGTCCATGATGCCAGCAGACGCGCCACAACATTTAGCCTTCGAGACAGGAAGACAGGGACCTATCGCTGGGCTCCACACTCACACCCCTAAGCACACGCAAAACGAAGACTCCCACACACGACCGACCAATAACAAATATTCTGCGAAATCGTGCATTTAATCATATACACTGTTTCCGAAAGCTTACTCTCCCCAAACCGCCACCAAACCGCCTCTGACATCAACATCACCCACACGTGAGATTCGTTCATTTGCAGCCCACACACAGCCATCCACCCATCACAGCTACGATGCAACAGGAGACACAGGCGGCAGACTTTCAGCACCCACACATATAATAAATTATCGGACCGATCCCATGCACCGGAATCGCATAGGCCCTCACGGAAGCCTTGCCACCAACACTCTCAAGATAGTACTCCCCACAACAACACACGAGGAAACGGAAGAAACGAAGACACACCTACCTCATGATTGAGCGGGCAGGCAACACATAGAAGCCCGCTACACCACCATGCACTAGAAATTCGAGCCAACGAACCGTACACTTATCCATTCAGGTGAACCCAACAAACAATGCCCAACGTGATACGACACAGCAGCTGACCGCAGAATCCACTTGGTAGGTCCAAAACGAGATCAGAAGTCCGCTCGGCGCCGACAAAACTAAAATACTCCGACACCAAAAAACTACCCACACCGGGAGAACTAGACGAATCCAAAACACAATTCCTAATACCGCACATCGATTGCAGCAAGTTTATTTCTGCTTTGCTTAAACGAGAAACCAAACACAAATATAGCCCCGCTCCACCGAGAACCCAAACGATGAACGAGGCTCCAATGCACCCATAAGACACGAGCATCCAATATGTAACGGTCAAGTGATGCATCAAAAGAATAGCTTACAGAAACTATAGAATTAGCAAATCACTCCGTTACTTGTCATATATTTCAGCAATCAGCAGCTCACCTCGCACTTCCCCAGCTTCGTGCGCCCAGACGCCATGAAGGCTTTTAGCAGTGGCTCACGCGAATGAACACAACAGATCTCAAATAATACCTATAAAAATCGCCACGCTGCTCAACATCAGTCGGGTGCCCCCACAACCACGCCTAACCTCAGCAAGACCAGAAACCTCACGAACCAGACTGGTCCCAACATACAACAAGAGGCATGACAGATATCCACACTTAAACTGCCCGAAACACAAATAGCAAACACTTCCACCCCTAGTAAGCCACCCTAACTTCGACTTATAGTGACCCTCTACATCTCCTCCACGTGACCAGGAATCACCAGAAGCACGGAAACGCGCCTGACAAGCGCGGTACACACAGACACGGTCCACCGAGCACCTCTCGAGAACCACAGGAGCGTGAGCAGACTATGAACTCGAAGAGAGAGGGGCCATACGATAAGGAGCCCCTAATGAGCACAACATCACTAACTCAATATAGGGACTCGCATGACCGAAACTTAAACTATCTCACTAGAACTCCACAAACAATTTAGGGAAGTTATGACACACGCGGCGAGCACAACCGCGCTAAGAGGCGCAGGCTGACTCTTGGGGTACAACGACGACGGATACGCGCCTACCCACACCGCTGGATCTGACTATGACTCATATCACTGCACACATCCGGAGAAGCTCACCTCTCACTATGGACAACCCCAAACAGCCGGCCCGCCCACTCGGTAACATTATAGACCATTGGTGGGAACCCCCCAGCCCCTCGCCCCGTCCAGTCAGCCTCAACTTAAGGCTAGCACAACAGAACTCACCATAGGTTGGCGCTCTCCATACAAACGCCAGCGTGACTCCGGTCAATATAAGGACCTCTTGTACGAGGGATCCCGCCAAGACTTCCGAAATCATGCGCCCCAAAACTCAGCACACTATTCCTAGAAACTTAGTTAACTGCCGTTCCCCTCTTCACCAAGCCCCCACACACGCTCCACCTTGCACATGTTCTAGCTGAACTCCTCATATCCAGAACCACCCATCTAATCGAGATAGTGACCTACACCACAAATGATACATACACCTGCCCATTACCCCACACTCAACCATCATCTGACCCAACCATGGCACACCGCTTCTCCCGAACGCTCAGAACCAGCTGTTGCCTAAGCGAAATCCGTAGCGTTTCTTTAACACATCCGAGACCAGCAACGCTAGCAACCAGTGTCCATTCAGCCGTATACAGTTCCTGCCATCCCAACACCGCGTTACCCCCAGATTCAGGAGCCCACTCGCCAAACAAAACATCAGGCCACCTCGCTCGATAGGTTCACCCCTGACCTCACTGGTCGCGCTTAGCGGGCTAGCAGGTTCCCTTTGCGGCCCAGAACCACAGCCCTCTCTTTCTTTACAGCACAACCCAATAGTCCTTTCCCCATGTCCGACACACCAGTCCTTACACCAGCTCTGAACCTGGGACCCCAGCCACCACAAGCATAACATTCCTGACCTGCCCATGTGGAGCTCGGGACACTTGCACCCCTACGGGTCACGATAGGCGCCCCCCTAGCCATTCCCATGAGAAGCAATACCAACAGCCTTCTAAGTAAGCTCGACCCTGCCAGTAGCCTCTATAACTTCACTGCCTAACCACACACAACAAGTCACCTAGGCATCCACCATTTAACATCCGAAACCCACATGCTTCTGCCAGCTTTTTTAAAATTGCCACAAACTGCAACTGTTTCACTCTCTCTTTGGTCCTTTGGACCCAGATCTCTTTCCCAGCCAATTACCCATGTCGGGAAAAACGGAACCCAGGACACCATCAAACGACGACAGTCATCCCTAACAGGGTGCCACGTAAAGCTGCGTGACCCAGGTAAGTAAGTTTAGCCCCCACAAACACTAAGGAACTCCACCTTCGCGCTCGAAGCTCATCTCAAAACAAAACCTCCCCAAATCCAAGTAAACACGACCATCGCCTATAACTCTTCAAAACTCCAGGGCCGTCAAAGTAACCACCACCGATATTAGTCACTATCAACACGTCACTGCAACCAACCAGCAGTCTCTTCCCTCTATTCTTCCCCCTTATCAAATCCGCTCTGTACGCCCCCAACGAGCAACACCGGGAACCACACCTCGCGCAATCCCGGTAACCGTCCGTGGGGCCAGCACCACGGTTTAGAACACACAACTGGAACTCCACCACAACGCCAACCACGACGAACAAAACTACCATAGACAACACACGACTGCCAACCCGGGTCGACACTGGCCTCGCATCCTAACAATACACACCAGTTGCCATACCCGGAACAAAAAACCATGAAACCAAATACACAAACACCTCTCACATCCTCATTCATGACCCCGGCACCGGCACGCACAGCCCCCCCACACAAATCTGCCTCACGCCCTGCAGCCAGAACGCACCACGCCCCTGCCCCAATGTCACACCTATGACACCAGGGCCAGCCACGCACCAGCGCAACGGCAGCATGAGCTCGAACCGCACCACACACCGCTCTCTACGATCCTCGGCACACCATTTCAAAGGGGCCTGACCTGCCCCAGCTTGGGTCCCAGGCGAATGAGCAAAGCCTTCTATGCCCCAATACAATGACCCGCACATTCAGCCCCCCTCTCCAAAGCAAGAGTAAAAAACTCTCCACAAAAATGCAGAAGGCCTGGATTTTAAAAACACTGCGAGCAACAACGACAAGTATTTCTCCCCTGAACCCCACCCCCTCGTCCACTGCACAATGCATGAGCACCCGGTAACGCGAAACTCCCAGAACACACCCCAAGCAGACACCCGCGCGGCACACTACTCGCTACCTCGCGCGTGATACACTGCGGAGTAGCACAACGCCACCCATTCGCTCGTCCACAAGTTTGCCCTCCAATCAATCCGTGCACACTTATACTCCTTACTGTAACTTCGTATAGAAACGCCAAGCCCTCCAAGTAAACGCCAACAAGACAAGCAATCTAAAGCCGGATCACAACCAATCAGAATCCCGTAACCCTTAACTAAGCCCATGCACCATAATGAGGTAACACGATCTTCCCCCCACAACCTTCGCTGCCGTGCGGACTTCGAGGGTGGCGGTACATGAACCTGCGGAAGGCACGGCTCAGACTCCATCTGGCTGCCGCGGCTCAGGACACTCCCTGCGCTCGGGTCACGCATTTGCGC
The DNA here is from genome assembly GCF_003597395.2 of Chelonoidis abingdonii. Lineage (NCBI taxonomy): Eukaryota > Metazoa > Chordata > Testudines > Testudinidae > Chelonoidis > Chelonoidis abingdonii. The sequence continues at coordinate 12,081,840 of NC_133769.1, read as the reverse complement.
TGCCCGGCACACGATGGAGTGTGGATGTCTCCGTCGGAAGGTGGGGTGAGACGGTGCAACGTCTCACAAGGTGCCCGGGGCGGGGGCCTTGGGGACTGAAGAGGGCTGGGCAGCCTCCCAAATGGGGTGCACGGGCGGTCGAACCCTGCCTTGGTGCAGGTAGGGGATAACTGAACGAAAAGAGGACAATGCACATGGGAAATGCGTTGCTCCACTGGATTACAACCTTTGAAGACCAATCTATGTATCTCCAGCAAGCCTCCTGCATCGGTTTGGCTGGCACCAGGGCTGCAGGCTACAAGGAAAATCCAATTCCCGTTCGCTTTCGCTGAATAGCTCCATCAGCGGACTGATGAAATTCGGTCTCCCAGTCACGGCAGCCCCAGGCACTAGAAGTGACAGCTCTAGTCAGCCGTCCAGGAGCCCCATCTCCGCACGGCTAAGCCTCCAGCGAGGACCGCTGGCCACATTCCCCTGCACAGGAGCCGGAGCTAAGGCCTTGCTGTCGATGAAAAATGGTTTGGCCAAGTAAATTTTGAAGAAAATTTCATTTGTCAAAGTCTTCTGCATTTCCAATAAAAAAATAT
>NC_133769.1:11989768-12081228 GCF_003597395.2 Chelonoidis abingdonii | reverse complement strand
GTATGGAACTCGAATTACGGGCTGAATCGATTACGGGGATGGTTTAAGTGGTAACGTCTGGTCCTATTCCTCACTGTGGGAGCTCTTTGCCAGAGGATTTGTGAAGCAAGCTTACAGGGTTCAAAAAGACTAATGTTCTGGGGATAGGTCCTCATGGTCTAGCAGGTGGCCGGGATAGTCCTAGCCTTTCCTTTGCAGAAGTGGAATGGACGACCCTGGGGATGGATGCTCTGTCGTACTGTTCTGTTCAGTTCCCTGGAGGCCCTGGTGTGCGGCCTATCGGAGGTTCTGCTGGATGACCTTTGTTGCTCAGTTGCGTGTTATGTAGGTCTGTGCGTTGTAGAAGCTGGTCGTTAGAGTTTAGTGGGCAGGAAAAGGAGATTTAGTGAGTTACTAGCCTTCATGGGGTGTGGTAGGTGTCAAGTTGGGACTAGTTCCGAGGTGAATTTTATGGGCTCGTCGTGGGGAGTTAGCTGAAGTGTATTGTGGGTGTGTTCTTCTGATTGTATGGTTGGGTGTTATTGGTTGGTACAGATGGTTTGCGAAGTCGACCAGGGGTTTATGTTTGAATGTTTTGATGTAAGAAGTTCCATAGGTGTTGGGTGGTTTTGTGAGAGTGCGGGGGTATGATGTGGTGATATTACTGTAAGTGTAGCTTCGTGTGGTTGGAAGGGTATAAATGTTCTGTTATGGTTATGGGTAGTACAGAAAACTCGCGCAATACTTGTTAAGAGATCATGATGGAATCCTATACGTTATGTGTGTTGTTTGGGAATGATGGGCCAAAGGTAGAGTGGTCAGAGTGAAGAAGCGTGCGGGTATGATCAAAGGATAAGAACTATTTAAGGGAAAGCGTACCTTCCCCTGGGGTTCTCTGTGCAGGTGGATGAGTGGGATATGGGTAGAAAAGAGGCTTTGTGATGGAGGGCCGGCTGATTGGGTTCGCTGGGATGTTGTGGAGTACAAGTTAGTGGTGGGTGTATAGAGAAGAACGGGTGAATGTGAGGGTGCTTGTCGAGCTGACCTGATCACACGAGCGGCTGGGAGGCTGAGGAGATGGTTCCGGAGGTGTTGGCCGGTTTGTAAGTTATGATCCGGCGTGTGTGGACCTTTTTGGTGGTAGTGCGCTGGGGGGGTGTGTGGTGACGTGGGTTTAGACTTTCATCGTATTGTTGAGCCGTGTATGTAGGGTTACATTTGCTTGGGCTTTAGCAACACTGTTTCTGAGTGTTAGATTGTGCTGCGGGGGTGTGGACTTTCTGGATTAATAACCAATCCGAGTCTGGGGTTTCGCACATGACACTTAGGTTTGGTGGACTTGAGACGCTGTTTATTTATGTGGAATTACAGGGTCTCGCGGGAGGGGTTTGGTGGATGTGCGGGCCCGTGCTAGCGACGTCGCAAGGATTGATCTCTTGTCTTGCTTTGAAACAGGACAGGCTGGTTGCGCTGGATCTAGCCCACTGCCGGGCCGCCTGGGAGGAGCGTGGGGTTCCTGACCGTTGCCCCACGGCGTGTCATCATTATGGCAGTTCATTCCAGAGCCCATTACTTCTTGCTGATGGCAGCTTTTTGATCTGTGGGACCCCGGTGGTGAATCCGGTTAAAAAACTGCAATCTTTGCTTCCTTTATTCTCTTGTGTTTTTGCCCTTCTCACAGCTGGTGTTTGTTTCTAAGAGGGCAGGTTAAGTAAAACTGGTACTGGGAGGGCTCCCTTTGGGCAGAGAGCCAGTGTCCTGTTGGAGTCGCAGTGGGAGACAATTCAGGGTCGGAGGGGAGCCTACCTGTAGCATCCCCGGGAAGGGCGGTACCCAGGGAGAGTACATGCGATCGGGTCGGAGTGACGTTTCCAGGCAAGGCTTCTGTGTGTGGCAGGAGGGGAAAGGACACTCAATCTGGTTGCCCTGAGACACTCACATGGGTCCTGCTGAGCTTGTTCCCGGATAAGTGCTGATTGCATGAGCCACATCGAATCTTACTGAGGCTGGTTGGGCAATGGGATTTTCTCGGAATCAAAAAAAAAAAATCCTGCGAACTCTTTGGTTATAATCAAATATGGTTCTCCAATGGGTTTTGGTTTAAAAAATAAGTTTGGCTTTAGAAATAAAAAAAAAAACTGAACATTTTTACCCAACTACTTTTTACTCAAATATTTCAGAAGGTGGTGGGGGCGGGGGCCTTGGTGGAAGACGCGACAGCGCACGACTTGGGCTGGGCCTAGCCCCCCTCCCAAAGGGCGTGCACGTGCGTCAATCCTTGCCTTGGTATCAGGTTAGGGTGATAATGCCTGGGGGAAGGGCAAAAAAAGGGGGGAAACAATGTTGGGGGGGGGACTATGAGATATATTGCGCTTGCTCTCCACTGTATTTACACCCTTTGAAGACCAGAAGTCATGTATCGTCCAGCAAGCCTTCCTGTGTCATCCGGTTTGTTGGCAGCCATGGGCTGCGAGATGTCAAGGAGAATATTCCCAAATTTCCGGTTTGTTTTGGCGTGTTCTGCCTGAAGCTGCCAGTCACGGTTACTGTAGTTGAAATGTAATCGTGTGTCTCCCAGTCACGCGCAGCCCCAGGCAGCTCAGAAAGGACAGCTCTAGGTACAAGCCGTTTCCGAGCGGAGCTCCCATCTCCGCACTGGTCTAGCCTCCAGTGCATGAGGGCCGCTGGCCACATTTCCCTGCAGCAGGGAGCCGGAGCTAAGCCTTTGCTTGTCGCGATGGAAATGGGTTGGCCAAGGTATTTTTGCAGAAAATTGCATTTGTCAAAGTTTCCATTTTCCATAAAAAAATTAATATTTGAGTAAAAAGTTTAGTTGGTGAAAATGTCAGTTTTTTTTTTTATTTCTAAAGCCAAATTATTTTTTTTAACCAAAACCCAGTTTGAGAACCTATTTGTTTATTTAACCAAAGAGTTTGCAGGATTTTTTTTTTTTTTGTTTTGGATCCTGACAGGTCCAAATGTCCCATGGGCCCAACCCAGCGCCCAGGGAGCAAGATCGGTAGCGCGAGGATGGAGTACTGACTCGCTTGCTACCGAGCCACACCCAGAACAGGGGACAGAGAACCTCCTACTGCAACGAACCTCGCTGGTTTGAATACCCTTAGAAAGCTCCGCTCTAGGAAACCAGTCCAACCAATATGGCAGATTTTAAAAGTATTTACCAACGGCTGATTGGACGCAGAGTTTTGACTCCAGTGGCACCATGGGTCGACGAAAGCCCATCGCCGAGTTATCTCGCCCTAAATGTCCAGGGAATTTAAATTACCATCCCTGTTAAAAAATCTTGGTATCCAGTCGATGAAAAGCTGCGCAGACCACGGCCAGAAGCGAGCTGCGAGGGCTGAGGGGGGGATGGGACACTCCAACCCAATAGCGGAGGACGGGAACGGCTTATCTCTTGAGGCTAGAGTCAACCCTGTGATGGTGGTCTCAGGGTGAGCACCGTATCTACTCGTTGACCTTGTTGGGCCTTGTTACTCTGGCCTGCGCACATGCAGTATGAGAGCGCCTGCCTGGACGTCAGCTCATTTACCGCGCCATTGCCGCAAGGTCGCCCTCTAGTGGGGCTATGCCCGCCCTGTCGCTCCACGCGCGCTCCCATGCTCATCAACCAGGAGAGTTATTACTGAGTACAGCAAGGGCCCTGAGCCCTTTGAATGTTTTCTCCTGCGAGCCTGATCTTAGCAGTGCCGTGACACTGGCTCCTGTAGCTGCCTAAAGAGAGCCCATGATGCCTCAATGTTTCAACAATTTTTACCTTAAACCTGACCGCTCTTGGGAAACATAACACCAGGCATTGGAGCACAGAAGGATAAACAAGGGGCTCCAGGTTCTCGTTCTGCTGCCTTCGAGTAGTACGATGAAGCACGTACGCAATGATCTTTCGTCTCTAACCGGTTCACTCAAGCGTGTGTGTGGGTTGCTTCCCACTGCAGTATCAAAAGTGGCCATCAGCCAAGAAGTGAATTGGGCGCTGCGAGACTCTGACCCCTTAAGAGAGGTTGTAGTAAACTGTAGACAGCGGACAGTTAAGCACGTGATGCACGGCTGCGCTGTGGGAGCCAGGCAGAACCAGATGAGCGAGGGGCTTGGAAGCGTCCAGCTAGTGTCGCCAGGCTTCCAGGTAGACGGCTGGTCAGGGCTTAGGATCAGACGCGGGGACTGGCTCAAACAGCAGTGCTCGGTCTGTCTCATAAAGTCTGAAGACCAAGAATCCCTCTCTGTGTCTGACGGGTTTTGGTCTGGATCTACGACAGGCGTCGGGACGATTCACCAACCCGGCTCTTCCACACGCGTGAGAGCCCTGTTATGTCAGCTAACTAAAGGTTCAGTCGCCAGAAACAAGGTTTCTGGGCTGAGGCAGGGACTGGGATGGTTAGTCTTGGCAGCTCTGCAATTGCTGACTCTTTCACCCCCCTCAGCGCTATTTAAACCTCAGAAATTCTTTGGTGGTTGTAAACCCCAACACCTGACAAATCCGGCTAACTATACATTTGGCTGCTATGAGCGCACACTACGATCTGATCAGGTCTAAAACCCACGCCAGGGGTCGACACACCCAGCGCCTGGGCTGGGGGCTATCATAGAAGTAGTTCGCCGGTTGACTCAGCCCACCTCTACTCTACTAGAACACACGGCCAGTACCTGGCGATGACGGTCTCAGCCCGCTCTGCCCCCGGTGGGGGGTGTCAAGCCCAATCCACGCACCCACCCCCTCCGTGACAGGTCAGGTCTGCCAAGCACTTCACATCACCGTTTCATTATATCCACCCAGCAAATTGCATAGCATTAGCAAATCCACAAGTTGAATCATGTCAGCTTTGCTCCCGTCCCTCCCCACCGAACTTCTTCATTCGATATCTCCTCAGTGCCCGCCATGACCACCCATGACTTGTTGACCAAGACTGACTGGCGGGAGGGCGAACTAGCTTCGTCGTTTTAAAGTAGTTTTTTCCTTTGTCTTATTATTGCAGCTTTTCACTTTAGAGTCAGTTCCTTTGGCCATTCAGTGTATCGCAAACACCAATAAGTTCTTACTATTCTAGACTGATCTTCTTATTATCGGTTTTGATTGGGCCTTTTCTTGTACTAGCACCACCATAAATGGACATTTACCAACCAATTTTTCTTAAGGCACCAAAACTTATTCGAAAGCTAGGCATTAAATAACAGATAGATTATCCCACAGTTCCCTCTTTAAAACGCTCGCCTACATACCATAAGAGGGGACTTTTTATTGAAACATCATGCTCAATACACTAGATTCGTTGGTTATTACTTTGGCAAATCTTACAGACAACATAAAAACTCAACAATACGAAGTTAGCAAGAACTTTACCCAACCATCACACTCTAGCTATGGAAGCTCTGATTAAACTTCCGGAAAGCGGATGAGCCAGTTCTTACTGGAACACTGTTGATCCTTCACAGGAGGGCTAGTTTAACTTACTTAATCCCTTTCCTGCCTATTATAGCTTTTATGAGCGAGCGTTCAAGGAGGAATAGAAATAAGAAATGGAATGCCGCACTGACGTACCAAAGGTCCATCAGACCCAGTATCCTGTCGCTTGATAGTGCCCAGGCCAGGTGTTGCCTCGAGGGAATTAACAGACAGCAGTACATCCAGAGATCCATCCCCTGGTCGTCCAATTCCCAGCTTGCAAGAAAAGGCTCAGGACGCCATCCCTGCCCATCTGCTAATGCCATTGGATGGACCATCTCCGATGAACGATATCTATTCTTGTGTGACCATCTATAGCCACTTCGCTCCAAAGATTCTTGGCAACGCAGCCTCCACAGGGTGAGGAACTTAGGGATGCCGGGCAACTGGTACACTCGTAAACGCCAGTCTTTAGATGTAATCCGAATTAGCCTAATTCATTCGATACGAAAAATGTGTTGAGATGTAGAGCTCCGTTCCACCATCAGATGCAGGAAAGTAGTGGAGCCAAGACAGCGGCCAGCCAAATAACCAGGCTTGCCTCTGAGGCCCCACCCTCACCCCACCCCTTCCACGCAGACATCCCACCAGCCCACGGTGCCCAGCGCAGCCCAGAGCCAGCCAGGGCCAGGTCCTGAGCCCGGCAGCCCAGAGTGGAGCTCTGAGCCCTGCCTCCCCCAGCTTCCATTACCCGCCACCCTTGAATCCAGCCAGCGAACGGGTTGTGGGGGAAGATCGGGACTTACTCTGTTACAGGTAGCAATGCCTCTAGTTAAGGTTACCGGCCACTTCTGATGTTATGATCCGCTTTACAGATGCTTATCACTTTGCCAGATTTAAACATCCGGAGGGCCTTGGCTTTCTAATACAGTAATACAGTAAGTAATAATGCAACTGATTGATCTGAGGGCAAAACTCTTGGGACAGAGCAATATCAGCAGTTGCTCCTCCGCAGTGAAACTCCACACCAGAGATCACAAATTGCCCACGCTGGGTGTCTGCCTTGGGCTGTGTTCTGGGAAAGTTCAGCTAACACGGCTCAGCCATTGTGAGAACGAGGTCAGGGGAAAATACTGTCTTTTGCCCATGTTTTTTTAAAAAATCCACCTTCTCTCAACCATTTTGCTGAGAAGTTTTAGTGACTCCATGCTTTGGAGAGGGGGGCTGAAATGTGCAGCATTGTCACCTTGGCATCAGGAAGGTGCCTTTTGCCATTCCCATGAAAACCCACCCAACTGGGGCCAAGTCAGGAGCCTCTGAAAAATGTCAGTTCGCACAAGCTCAGTAGAGACTTGCTAGAGTCTAGCAGTTCGAGTCACTGGAGATGCCCTCTGCCCTGTGAGCGTGGCCTGCCCCCGGCTCTCATACGGGTCCACATTGAGCATGTGCCATCTCAGGGCTGCAGAGCCTGAGCAGGACTTTCCTGGCAATTGCCCCTCCCAGGTGCCAGGGGCCAAGAACTGAGAGCTGAGAGTGTTTTGTATTTGGTTGTCATGGTTTTTGTTCCTATGGCAACTGAGTTAGATTATTAGGGGATAGCCCAGCCAGCTTCGACCAGTTAGGCGAGCTCTGTGTCTGTAAATAAATGGTAGTTTTGTTAGCTGTCTGCTGTCTGGCCTCAAGTGATTTCTTCCTAAACCGGCTGCCCCCAAGGATATAACGAGTGGCGACGAGGGTGGGATTCCAGTGCTGCTCCAGTAACAGAAGGAAGTAGAAGTCAAGGCAAAGAACAAACAAAAAAACTGCTTGTTTGCACTGACTGTGAAAGTGAAACTAAAAATCATGGTTACTTTGACCGGGCCACTGGAACTTTTTGAAGAGAATATAGTGCAATGGCCTGTGTATACTGAGCATTTTGAGCTTTTTGTTATTGCAAATGACATTACAGAAGCGAAGAAGGTGCCAATATCCTTAAGTGTTGTAGGGGCTAAAACCTACTACCTGCTACACAGCTTACTGCACCCTGTTAAGCCTGAGACTAAACCTTACAGTGACATTGTGGAAATCCTGGGGTCCCATTTTTCCCCAGAACCACTTGGAAAAGCGAAAGAGGTCCCACAAAAAGACCAAAAAGAAGATGAAACAGTTGTACAATTGGTACAATTTTAAAAAAGCCTAGCAAAACGGAATTACAGAGATTTAAATAGCCTACGACAGTTAAGTGGCCTCTAACAGTGAAGCTAACAAGACACGCCTACGACAGAGGCTCAGCTACATTACAAAGCTTTAATTGGCGCTCAGAACTGGCTACAAGGGAGGCGAATACATCGTCACCCCAAGGTGCAAAAAAGTGCAACAAGAACCTACCCACAAAACTGCAGAGTCAAATTTACGCTGGGTAGCTGGTCACCACGCTTCAAATGCTGGTGAAGACCTGTGGGTCCGCACACGGGCAAACAGACATTACTGGCCTGTAAACAACAAAAAAAGAGCCTGTGTCTGCCGACAAAAAGAGGAACCCGCCACCTAGAGCAAGACCCAGATGAAGCAAGGGTGACACCTCATCGCAGCGGAAGGCCACTGATTTTGCTCGGCAGGGGCTACATGATCTGTAACCCGTGTTGGATGCAAACTTAACGCATGGAAGACACGGGTTGCACCGTCTCGCTGGTCCCGGAGACGGTGTACAAGAAAAGCACAGATCTCCGCTAAAGGCACAAAAACGTTCGAGACGTATACGAGAGCTGGCCCATTTGGCACTACTGATGTAAGTGGTAGCTCAATGACAGCGCAATGCCACGTGGTGTGAAGAAACACTCAGCCTAAGGAAGGTCGTGCTGAACAGCTAACGGCAAGCACGAGTAAAAAAACCGTCAACCAACTACGGAAACATCTGCGTTTGGAGATGATGAATAAAGGAATCACTGGACATTGGAACAAACTGAACAGTCCCACAAAAAATCTAAAGCCAAGCAACAGCCAGAACAAGGCCTGGAAGTGGACTGAAGCCTGTGATGCTGCATTAACAAAGCTAAGGATGCATTGCTAATTTGAAGTTCTCACGCACTTTGATTCCATCCTTACTGCCTACATTGGCCTGCGATGCCTCCCCTTATGGAGTGGGAGCAGTCGTGTCACACATTATACCTTCGGGAGAAGAGAGACCTATTGCTTTTGCTTCACCACATGCTCTAAGCAAAGCAGAAACTAACTACGGCCCAAATCGAACGTGAGGCATTCAGGAATTGGTTTTTGGAATTCGGAAGTTTTCATCATACCTGTTTTGTGGCGAAAGTTTACTACTTCTCCAGACCATCGGCCTCTGACATCAATTTTGTGGACGCCTACACAGGCTTCCCCCATCAGCTGCCTGTCGTATGCAACGTTGGGCATTGTTACTTTCAGCACACACATATTGAAATCAAATATCGGTAAAATCCACTCTGACCGGTAGTGCAGATGCCTCTCAGTGCCTTTGCCATCACAACAATCAAGATAGTGCCCAAAAGGAAATCTTCTGCTTTGAACCAGGTAGTATACACCAGTCACGGCTGTATTCAGATAAAGAAGCAACTAAGCATTGACCCAGTAGTTGGTCGCGAAGTAGGCGTGGGTGACTGCATCGAAGAAGTGTCGTCGACCAAACCTCTCACGGTCTTTACCCAACCTTGTTACCTACAGTCGCAGGAGGCATGAGTTTTCGGTCCAAATCTGGTTGGTTTGTTTTTTGGCTGGGGGACTTTAGAGTTTTTCCAATTATTCCCAGGCCAAACGCACTGAGTCAACAGATGGTTAGAACAGCTACATTTTCGGTCACTGTTGATAGTGCACAATGAAGGAAAATTTTGCCCACCGGAAAGGCTATTTTTTGGTGGTGCTGGATTGGACAGTGCTATTGAAGAGAAGGGCAAAATTCTTTTGTTATTGTTCATGGTTTTTCAGGGGGAGTTTTTGGGAAATGCACCCCAGTAGGCACCCCACACCCATGGGACTGGCCTGAAACCCATGGCCAACGTGATTCCACATTGATTCGCTGGCCCCTTAAGGAAGCGTGTTTTGGTGGCAGTAGATGCCATTCTAAATGTCCAAAAGTTCTCTATAATGCAGTCCACTACTGCAGAGACTACTATCCAAAAACTAAGGGACTCTTTAGTCATTCGTCTGCGCAGAACAACTGTGAGCGACACGGACCAGCAGTTCGTCTCTCGGGAGTTTTCAAAATTTTATGAAGGCAAATGGGATACAGCACATCACATCAGCACAATATCATCCATCCACCAACGGATTAGTGAAAGATCTTGTGCAGACCAATGAAACACGCTTTGAAATCAGCAAGGGGACAACATTCCATTCAAGAAGCGTCTGGAGCCTTTCTTATTTCCTACAGAAACACACCTCATGCCTACGACCCAGCATCCCCGGCCTTTCTATGATGGTGACGACAGCTGCGCACTTGCTTTGATCTGCTGAAACCTTTGAACCCAACAAATTCGTGCAACGTCAGCAGCAATATCAAGTTCATCAGATGGCACCCAGAGCAAAAAGACCAACACTTTAGCCCAGAGACAGCCAGTTTTGCTTGGAATTACTTCCGAGCTTAAATGGGTCCCTGTTCACGATCATAGCACTTCAAACAGGACCTGTTTCGCTACATAGTCCGGACTGCAGAGAACTTACCTGGCGGTGACACCTGTAGATCAGCTGTTGCTAGGTCAGCCAGTCTTCAGGACACATCTGCAGTTTTGAGTGGTTCTGACTTGCACCTCTTCGGTGAGAACTCGAATCATGAATCACCTGTTCCTGACTGTTCTCCCTCCATTATTCTGCAGCGGCTGGAGAATACCCTTTGCCCCAGCACTGAGCTGTACCCACCTCCTCACCTGTTCGTGCTGTGGACCCTGAGCCCATGGTAACTTTCAGTGCAACAACACCAGAAGTTCACCGTATCCATAGAGACAGAAGGCCTCCTCAATCAGCTGGATTTTAGCTAGGGCGAACCCACGGTTATGGGGCAAAATAATCCCCAGGGTTTAGCCAGGAATGGAGGCAGTCTACCCTCCTTCTCTAGTCTAGAGTGTGTTTTATTTAGGGGATGTTCTTATTGCGGGGGAGGAATATGTTGTATATTTGGTTGTCATGGTTTTTGTTCCTATGGCAACTGAGTTAGATTATTAGGGGATAGCCTAGCCTGCTTCGGCCGGTTAGGTGAGCTCTGTGTCTGTAAATAAATGGCAGTTTTGTTAGCTGTCTGCTGTCTGGCCTCAAGTGATTTCTTCCTAAACCAGCTGCCCCCAAGGATATAACAGAGAGCCTCACATCTCATGTGCTGCTCTATTAGGGGCTAGGCCAGGAGAACAGTCTGAGTGAAATGTGGATGGCTGAAGGCCCTGGCCGAGGGGGATTCTGAAGGGCAGAATGGAACATGGGAATGGGGGGCGGGCGCTGGGGAGAAGCCAGGGGAGACAGGGACTAGGAGAACTGGGTAGGAGACTGGGATGCTGAGCTGGGGTGGGGGGTTGGGACATGGAGGTGATCAGGGGTGGATAGGGACTGGGGTGAGGAGCCAAGGGTGCATGCAGGTGGGACGACCTGGGGAGAGAACTGGGTAAGCGGCAGGGGTCCTGTGGAAAACATAGGGCTCTGGCTCTGAATTCTTTGCTTCCGCATACAACCTGCAAAAGGGAAGGCTGGCCTTGTGGTGAAAGCACCGCACTGGGTCTCGGGGGAGCGAAGGAGTCTCCCTGCTCCGCCACCACAGCCTGCCCATATGACCCAAGGCCATCCCTTAATAGCGCCGTGCCTCAGTTTCCCAGCTGTGCAGTGACACTTCCTTTCTCTCACCCTGTGGCTTGTCTATTTAGACTGGGAAGTGTAGACTAAAACTTGTTCCACCCTGGGAAAAGTGGCTGGGTTTAGCGAGCTTGTGTTCACTAAGCCCAGCCTGAATGGAGTGTATGGTCAGCATCCAACACAACCTGTCCATCCTGTCCATTAGAGGGCTACTACTTGCTCGGGTGCGGATTTGTCCTCGTGACCAACCGTGCCCCTCTTCAATGGATGCAGCAGAACAAGGAGAAGAACACAAGAGTGACCAGGTGGTTCTTATCCCTCCAACTTTTCTAAAGGTTTATTCATAAAGGGAAAAAGATAGAGATGAGAGCTAGAATTGGTTAAATGGAATCAAGTGCATACAGTAATGGCAAAGTTCTTAGTTCAGGCTTGTAGCAGTGATGGAGTAAACTGCAGGTTCAAATCAAGTCTCTGGAGAACATCCCCCACTGGGATGGGTCATCAGTCCCTCCGTGTAGAGCTTCAGCTTGTAGCAAAGTCCCTCCAGAGGTAAGAAGCAGATTGAAGACAAGATGGAGATGAGGCATCAGCCTTATATAGGCTCTTCCAGGTGTAAGAACCTCTTTGTTCTTACTGTGGAAAATTACAGCAAAATGGAGTCTGCAGTCACATGGGCAAGTCCCTGCACACCCTGCTGAGTTACAAGGCGTATCTGCCTCCTCTCAATGGGTCAAATTGTGTAGCTGATGGTCCTTAATGGGCCATCAAGCAGGCTAGGCAGAGCTAACACCAACTTGTCTGGAATTTTTTCCCAGAACTACAGCACAAATTTGAAATACAGACAGTATACAGCCAATACTCATAACTTCAACACTACAAAATGATACAGACATACAGACAGCATAATCATAACCAGCAACCCATAACCTGGTCTTAGACACTTTATATGACCCCCTTTACATAAGATTTGGTGCCTCTACAGGACCTTGGTTGTAACCATGTTCTGTATGGTCCCAGTTTATATCAATAACGTCACATTCAGCCATCTACACTGTCTTGTAAACCTGTGCTCACAGTAAAGAGAGAAGATATGTTCCTTTAAGGGCTCTCTTACTTCAAGTGGAGTGGCGGGGGAAGATGGTGAAGGGATGGACAGAAAAGGAACAGAAGACTTGGAAGCACTTTTTTTTTAACTATAGTAATTAAAATGTGTATTTTAAGATAAGGGAAGGCTTTATTGAAAAGGATTATTTAAAAAACTGTATTCTGAAGATCCACGTATTTACAGGCTAAACATGATTGTGATACTAAAAACTCTGTGCAACTGTCTTTATTTTTTAGAAATGTGATTTTATAATCACACCAGCTCACTAATGAAATATTTAAAGCAAGATTTCATTAAAACTAAGGTCCGTAGACTGACATGTTATGTTAAACTATTACATTAATGCACCAAACTGTTTTTGTCAGTAAAAAGTTCAGAAACTGAAAAACGATAAAAAATTATTTGGGCATAAGCTTTCGTGGACCAGCTGATGAATGGTTCTAACCCACAAAAGCTTATGCCCAAATAATTTGTTAGTCTCTCTGAGAGCCACAAGGACTCAATCCTGTTTTTGCTGGTACACGACTAACAGGAACTCACCCCACACTCGAAACGTGTCTAGTAATATACCCTTGGGTTGGCAAATGCCTGTTGAATGGCTTTAATTAACCCCCTTGAATGTCTCTATTAAACAGTTTCAATGTGTGCTAAACATAGGCCTGGCAGGCTTGGAGGTTTTTCACTATTTAACTACAGATTCCCTCCCCAAGGAAGACCTCACGCAGGCTAAGAAGACAGCATACTGTTGGAGCCTGCAGGAAGGACCAGAACAAGGAATGGGAAAAGAAGAGGGTGGACACTAGACCCAGTGGTGCCCCAAATCTTTCAGGTGCCCCTACGCAGCTGCCTATGTTGCCCTATGCCATAAGGACCGGACCCTGGGCCCGTGTAATACAGGCAGGGCAGCATTAGCGAGACCCTGGTTTCAGCAACTGTCAGCACACAGTTTACAAGACAGTGTAAGATGGCTGAATGTGACGTTATCTGATATAGAACTGGGACCAATACAGAACATCGTTTACAACCAAGGTCCTGTAGAGGCACCAAATCTTATGTATAAGGGGGTCCATAATAAAGTTGTCTACGACCACAGGTTATGGTTGCTGGTAATTGATTATGCTGCTGTATGTCTGTATCATTTTGTAGTGAAGTTATGAGTATTGGCTGTATACTGTTGTCAATTATCAAATTTGTGCTGTAGTTATGGGAAAAATTCCAGACCCGAGTTGGTGTTACTATCTGCTAGCTTGTTGATGGCCCATTAAGGACCATCAGCTACACAATTTCTACCCACTGAGAGGAGGCATGATATGCCTTGTAACTCAGCAGGGTGTGCAGGGACCTTTGCCCATTGAACTGCAGCACTCCAATTATTGGTGTAATTTTCCACAGTAAGAACAAAGAGGTCTTACAACCGGAAGAGCCTATATAAGGCTGATGCCTCATCTCCATTCTTGTTTCAATTCTGCTTCTTACCTCTGGAGGGACTATGCTACAAGCTGAAGCCCTCTAAACACAGGGCCACCATGAGACAGGCTGGGCATCTCATTATCCTTTGCTGTCTCGTCCCTCCTCCCCCTCCCCCATCAGGCTGTGAGCTTGGGCTGCCATCCGGCATAGGGGCACCAGATTAATAATACTGTCTAGGGCCCCATAAATCCTCAGGACAGCCCTGCACGGCCCTTCTGACTTGGGGCTGTGTCTTGAGCTGCGTCCACACTGCAAACGACAGGGATTGGACCCTAGTCACAGCAGGACTAGCAGCCAGAGGAACTGACTTCCCCAGTTCCTGGAGGTGCTCGACTCCCGCTCCGCTCCAGGCCGTGCTCCCATTCCCCCACCCTTCCCACCCCTGCCCTGTTCTGCCCTCTCCCGCCACCTCTTCCTACCTCCCGCTCCGCCCCCTCCCCCTCAAAGTGCCCCCCAAACGCCGCTGAACAGCTGATTGCGGCAGGCAGGAGGCACTGGGAGGGAGGGCAAGAAGCTGATTGGCGGAGCCACTGATGAGCGACATGGGTTAGGGGTTTGTTATAGAAGTGGATGGGTGAGATTGTATGGCCTGAGTTGTGCAGGAGGTCAGACTAGATGATCATAATGGTCTCTTCTGACCTTAAAGTCTATGAGTCTATGAGCGGGAGGGCTGTGGGGGGGGGGCCGATTTGCAGAGTCACTGACGAGTGGGAGGGCTGGGGGGAGAGAGAGGAGCTGATCTATGGGGCTGCTGGTGGGTGCTGAGTACCCACTGTTTTTTTTCCAAGCGTGCTCCAGGCCCAGACCTGAAGTACCCACGGAGTCAGCGCTTATGCTACCAGGGGCCTAGGACCTGGGTCCTGAACGCTTGCTGACCCAAGTCCGATTTGTGTGTGGACGGAAGCAGGGCTGGGTCTCAATCCAGAGTCAGACCCTGGGCTTAGTGTGCAGGGTAAACATACCCTGAGTGGACCCTGGAGCAGGAGAGAGAATAAAACAATAAGACCCCTCAGTAGCTCCATGGGGCTTTTCTTCTTCCAAGCTCTCAGCAAAGATGAATTAATCCAGGCAGGCGACTTGGAAAACGGGGCCTGTAGAAATAAAGGCAATGAGGAGCAATCACCCTCCCCCTTCTCTGGGACTGGCAGTTTCGAAGCCTGTCAAGCCTCGGCTGGAAGGGTTCAGGGCCCCGCGAGCGGGAGATCTTTGATGTCTCCAAGGCTTTGCTGCAGCAGGAGCGTGATTGACAGGCCCGTCTCTCCAGCCTATGGTCTGGCCGGTGGGAACGCAGCGAAAGAATTGCCAGGGTTGCATAGGGAACGGAGCCAGCCCCGGCCTAGCTCTGGGAGCTTGTCTCCTGCCAGATTAAGAGTGGAATCTCAAGGGGGGGCAAGGGCGCCGTGTTCCCCATCCCCCAGAGGATTCCAGAGCAGGCGCCTGCCCATGTGATTCAGCAGCAGGCTGGGCCCTAGGACAGGGATCTGACCCTGCATGTCTCCTTTTACCCCCCTCACTTTGGTAGGGCTGACGGGATCGGAGAAAGACTCATTAGCCCCTTCCGGGGAGGGAGGTGTTTGGAATTGTTCCCCACGCTCTGTTCTTCAGAGTTTTGTCCCGTTTGGTTTGACATGAGCAAGGGTGTGATCCAAAGCCCACACCGTTGACTACGCCGGTCTCCGGCTCAGATGCTGTCATGTGGTTCTCACCGTAAATCAGCCCTGCCATCCCCTGGTGCTTTAGTGTGGCTCTTCTCTGAATTCTCCCCAATTTGCCAGCATACTTCTGCAGGGGGCAGAGCCAAGTGCAGGATCCCTGGGAGGGTGGGGGGCTCCTCCCCAGAACTGGGCCGAAAGGGGCTGTCCTCTCCCTGATCCGGGGTGGGCAGCCTCTGTAATGCCAGCTCAGAGCCGGGCCAGATCTTTTTGAAGCTCTGCGCAGACCCCACCCCCCAGGCTCTCTGCTCATCCTGTTTTGCACAGTACAGTGCCCCCACCTTGCGCCTTTAACAGCAGGGATTCCCGTCCTTGCTAGGCCGGAGCACTTACTGTCCAGCCCAGTGTATGTACGTTTGTGGTGTGAATTCCTGCTCAGTCTGGGAGGGAGTGGATTATATCCCCCCAGATGGGTTCTGGCTGAATCTCACTGGGCTATCCCCTGCCCCCACCCATGTTACGCAACCCTAAAAGGCCCCCTCCCAGAATACTCTGGAAGAGGCAAGGTCTGAGGACGGCTCAGAGGGGCTGCTGGGGCATGTCAGTACACAGCGGTGATCATCACCCCTCCCTTGTGGCCCTTACGCTAGTTTTCAGCCCAGGTGGCAGGACTCTGCTCCAGTTTGCATGAACTGTAGACGAGCAGTGAGCTATCCTGTGCACCCAGCCTGTCTCCATGAAATCAGGCTGGGTTGTGGTTCCCTCATTCATTCTCCCACTCCTTTGCGTCGCATCCGCCTATTGCAACTTGTCATTCACCTAGACCAGGCGCTCGCTATCTTTCCAGATGACTGTTCCCCTTTCAGGAGGCTGATTTGTGTTGCATATCCTCAAACTGCACCTCACCTACAAATTACTTGCTGACAAAATCAGCAGGGCCACCCAGAGGATTCCGGGGCCTGGAGCCGTCGGCGGCAGGTGGCTCCGGTGGACTTCCCACAGGCGTGGCTGCAGAGGGTCTGCTGGTCCCGTGGCTCCGGTGGAGCATCCACAGGCACGCTGCAGGAGGTCCACTGGAGCCGCGGGACCAGCGGACCCTCCGCAGCCACACCTGCGGGAGGTCCACCAGAGCCACGGGACCGGCAAGCGGCAGAGCGCCCCCCGCATGGTGAAATGTCTAGAGCATGGCCTGTCGGGGCTGCGGGGGCTTCCGTCTGGGACCCGCCCGACTGAAGTGCCGCCGAAGACCCGACGGCAAGAGGCCCAGCCGGCAAATGTGCCGACCCGAGCAGACTCGCCGCCGAAGTGACAGCCCACTTTCAGCGGTAATAGGCGTGGGGGGCCGGCCGCAGGTCTTCAGGGCACTGTTGGCGGCGGGTCCGGAACGGAAGGGCCCGGCGCCGAATTAGCTGCCCGAGAGACGGTTGCCTTTCGGCGCAGGTTCCACTTCGGCGGTAATATCCGTGGCGGGGGGTCTTCCAATCGCCGGAGCTGTCATAATCGATAGCTAGGGTCTGATGTTCTGGGGTTAACAAGGGGAACCAGCTGACCCGAGGACCCATCAGGAAACTGGATTTTTCAAACGTCAGGGCGAGGGAATTTTTGGGTCTGAGTCTTTTGTCTGTCTCTCAGGCTATGAGAGGGATCTTTCTATTTCTTTTCTGTTTCAAATTGCTAAGACAGGTGAAAAACATACTAGGTTCTTTTATTGTTGTTTTGGTTGTATTTCATGTGTTGTAGCTTGCTGGACCATGTTTGCAGGCATTGGACATCTTTTTGAATCAGACTGTCTTTATTCATATTTTTCTTATAACAGTAGCTGTATGTGGTCATTTGGACAGAAGAATATTTTGAGTCTTTTTTCTTTTCTTTTTTTATATAAAAGGCCTTTCTTTTTAAGACTTGTTTGAGTTTTTTCTCTGCTGGGTAGGTGCAGGAACGAGGGGAGGGGACTTTCTTTGTGTTAGATTATGGAGGGGTAAGCTCTGCAGCACCAGGAATTGGTGGGAGGGGGAGAGATAGAACATTTCTGTTTCCTTGTATTTGGTTTTGGTTTGGTCCCTTTGTGGAATAGGAAAACCAGCTTCTTGGTATTGTGTGTAAGAGATTAGCATCAGTACTCCCAGGTTAGCCAGAGAGGAAGTCCTGGGAGAGAAGGGGGAAGAGGAAGTGGGTTTTATTCCTTTGTTGTGAGACTCAGAGTCTGTGAGTCTTGGGTCCTCCCAGGGAAGGTTTTGGGAGACGAGAGGGGGCCCAAACCCTGGCATTTTTTTGGGGATGGTGGCAGCGAAATCAAAAGCTAAGCTGGTATTAAGCTTAGAATGGTTCTGCTAGGCACAGATTTTTGAACGCTACAGTCCGGAGTGGGAAGAGGCTTAGAATAGGAGCGGAAGGACCCCGCACCTGTGAATGACAGTGCCGGAGGAAGCTCGGGGCCCGGGCCCCGGAGCGAGTGAAGGACCCCGCTCCAGGGGCACCCGAAAAACTCTCAGATGGAAGGCCACTGTGGAGCCCGGGGCCTGGGGCAAATGTCCTGCTTGCCCCCATGGCAGCCCTGAAAGTCAGACATAAAAATCAAAAGTGTCCTGGCAACAGTAAGGAAATCTTGCTGACTTTTTACCATATAATCATAAAATAAATCAGTTAGAATGTAAATACTAGTCGTTACTTTTTCAGTGTAATAGTATGTAGATGCAGCATAATTAGTCCTGTCTGTAATGAAATTTTTTGTTGGTACTGACTTCGCTGGTGCTTTTTATGTAGCTGCCTCTGAAAACTAGACAATCTCTGCTGAGTTGATGTACACCTGGAAGAGCTCTGTGTACCTGGTTGAAGAACCTGACCTAGCGGTGGTCGTACTACGTGTGTTTCACCCCACTCACACAGCGGGGCCTTTGAGCGCTAGCTCGGCAATGCCAGCAACTGATCAGCCAAACAAATATCTCAGGAGAAACTTGTCCCCCCCCCAAACACACATTATTCCAACGATACAGGCAGATTCATCTGGTTATAATCGTTGTGTGTCAGTTATTCAAGCGGAGCTTGGTTACACTTACTGGTGTCTTTCCATGCACGGAGTTGTAATTGATTCACGAAGCACCTGTACTTGGCCAAGCAGAACTTGTTTTCTTCCTATCTCAGCTGTGATGGGGCAAGGCAGATGGCTAAGGTAAAGTACTGGGAAACAGGTATGTTAGGCCTCAGGCTAACAAATCCCTAGGCCTGGTAAACCATGGAGTTGCTGCCTGTAATCAAGGCACCTGGGGCCAATTAAGATCTTTCTAGAAGGCAGTGGAGATAGCTACTTTAATTAGAACACCGGCAGCCAATCAAGACAGGCTAATCAGGGTACCTGGGTTTAAAAAGGAGCTCACCCCAGTCAGGCAGGGAGGAGTTGGAGGAGTATGTGTGAGGAGCTGAGAGTGTACTGCTGGAGGATTGAGGAGGACAAGTGTTATCAGACACCAGGAGGAAGGTCCTGTGGTGAGGATAAAGAAGGTATTTGGAGGAGGCCATGGGGAAGTAGCCCACGGAGTTGTAGCTGTCATGCAGCTGTTACAGGAGGTACTATAGACAGCTGTGATCCACAGGGCCCTGGGCTAGAAGCTGGAGTAGAGGGTGGGCCTGGGTTCCCCCCCAAACCTCCCAACTCCTGATCAGACACAGGAGGAGCTGACCCAGACTGTGGGTTCCACAAGAGGGGAAGATCAATGAGGTGAGCAAATCTGCCAATAAGCGCAGGACCCACCAAGGTAGAGGAGGAACTTTGTCACACAGCCCATTGCCATATTATCTGAGCACCTGCCACGTACAATTGCTAGCAACAGCAAAATCTCTAATGGACTTCAGGAAGTCTCTGCGCTTCACTCTGTTTGCAGTGGGCCTTGATGGGGTCTTTTTAAGCTTTAATTTATATTATTTATGTGTTGCTTGGCTGCCTGGCAGAAGAGGGCATCACCTTTGTGAGTGACAAGGCATAAATTACTGCTCTTTATTTCTCACGGATCCTTTGTCCTCCAGCTGTTTAAACTTTTCCTCTTACTACTGGCTGCACTTTTTTCACTGGGAAGTGGAGCTGGATTTATTAAGCAATAACCACTAGGCTTTGCCCCAAGTCTCTTTATGAACATTAGCGTGACGTTTGCCTTCTTCCAGGACTTCTCCTTGATCAGAGTCAGTCTCACAGGATCACTGGCCCTTTATGGGTCTCTGCTTCCCCTGTGACATTAATAGCTCTCCTTCTCAGGTGGGGCAAATGGAGGGGCAGTCGCCTGATTCAGTCAGGCCCCTCAGATAAATAAGGGACAGGCCTGAATGGATGGAGAGAAACTTCAGCAAAGACCTGGGGAAGGCTCCCAGGGTCTGCAAAGTTCCCGCAGAGTCGCTGAGATGCCAGGGCCAGGGCCAGGAGAGCAGCCAGGGGTTCCCTGTGATCGTCTCTAACCCAGAGAGAAGCCAACCCAGGGAGAGTTTTGGTTCCTTCTCTGGGGGGAAGGAAAGACCCCAGGGAGGAAGACCTGGAAGCAGCTGCTGGATGAAGATTGGACTGGGACTGAGAGGGTCCTCGGGACCGGAAGAAGATGCCAGAGCTGAGTATAAGCTTTTGTGCTGGGGGGATAGACTCTATCTGGGGTCTCTGAGAGGTGCTTTGAACTGATTTGGTTATTAAACCTGCCCCAGGAAGGGGGATATTAGACACAAGAAACCCTTTGTGGATTATTTCTGGGTGCCCTGGAGGGAAACTGAGGCACAGCTGCTGCAGAGCCCCTCCCCCCACTCCAGGCCACAAAGGGGTGCTCAGGAATCAGCACCCCTTTTACAGTCAGAAAATGTCATGACTCGTAATTCCCTTTACATGTCAGGCTGCCAGGGGCTGCTGATCAACCTGTATTCAGTGTTTCTCTGTCAAGATTTGTCTCTGAAAGGTGCAACATGTTTCGGGGTTACCTAAGATGCCTGGGGTGAATCACCCCCTGCTTACAGCACGAGCGCCCTGCCTGTGCCCAGCCCCTTGCCTTCTGGACCCCCTCAGTGGGCTCCCATATGTTGCCTCCACAGAAGCCACACCCCCAGAGTAGTGGTATCACCTCCATTGCACCAGGCCCTTAGATGTGTCAACAGTAAAACCCAACGTCAGTGTTTTGAACAGAGCGAGTGATTCAAAGCAAAGCAAGGAGAAGGGTTTGGAAATAGGTTACAAATCACAGGAAAGTGTAAGACGCAAGCTATAGCTTGCACAGCTTAACGAGGTCCTCTCTGCTGTAGCCTGGAGCAACAAAAGGGGGTCTTCCCTCACTGGAACCCACCCTTGAGAGGCAGTGCTAAGTCGAGGAATAAATTCTCACACCAGGCGTTGGTGGGCTGATGTACAGGGCGTGGTGTTTTTCACTGTGCCATCATCGTAGGGTAGATCAGCTCTTAGCCCCAAGCGGGTCCCCTCTTCCAAGACTTTTCTTGGGGTTCTTTCGTCTTTGTCAAGGCTCCAGCCTGCACCTGGGCCAGCCAGTAAACACGGGACAGGCCCCATGGATGGGCCTGGGTCTCGGTGTCAATTCTCAGACTCCCCTGCCTCAGGTGAGGGATCTCATGTCTGGCGGTTTTAGAACCCACCATCCTGCCCATGACATCGTGCGGGGGCTGTTTCCTGTACAAACATCTCACACTAACCGTGACACCCAGCCTTGGGCAGAGACCCCACATGACCTCCCAGTGTGAAATACTGAGAAGGCGGATGGGGCACGGGGGGAGACTAGGGCTGTGTCACAAAAGGTCTTAACAGTTTTACCCCTTTCTCCTCATTTGACCTGTCACGCCCCGCTGGAAAGAAGTCCAGCTCCTCAGCCATTTCAGAGGCTTCTTGATTTCCACCCTCCTCGTTATTTATCACTCTGTCTCCAGCATTTTGTCTGCCCCCTGAGCAGCCAGGCTTCTCCAGCAGGGACTCCTCCCCAGGGAGCATGGAGGTGAGATCCAGCTCCACCTTAGCTGACACATCCCAAAGCAAGAGGCTTGCTGGGTAAACCCAAGGAAGTGCTCGCTGGCTCTTCTCCCGAGGAGCACTGCTGCAGGCACATGGGACCCTTCCCTTGGCTCGATCACTCGCCCCAGCAGGATGGTAACTCGCTACCAGCACTTTCACATGCCAGCATCTGTGAGCAGCCTCGGGTGTCTGTATGCCACTGCCCTCTCCTACTGGATGGAATCCATGCTGCTCCTCTGTGTGTCATTGGCCTACACTGCTAGCAGGTATGGAGATTTCCCCTTTAATTCAACAGGCGGGAGGCTGTGCTCTTGGAGCAGAGGATCCAAGCTCTAGCCCTGCTGTTGCTGGGGGGTCTAGTAGTTGCAGCCCAGTGATGGGGGGGGGGATTCTAGCTGGATTTGGATTTCTTACCTTAGCTCCAAAGGAGGCACTCCCTTCCCTCTCAGTGAGGGCCCCTTCTTCGCCCTTTCATAGATTAGACTCTAGACTGGAAGGGACTCGAGAGGTCATCAAGTCCAGTCCCCTGCCCTCATGGCAGGACCAAATACTGTCTAGACCATGCCTGATAGACATTTATCTAACTTACTCTTAATATCTCCAGAGATGGAGATTCACAACTCCCAAGGCAATTTAGTCCAGTGTTTAACTACCCTAGTTAGGAACTTTTTCCTAATGTCAACCTAAATCTCCCTTGCTGCGCAATTTAGTCCAGTGTTTTAACACTACCTCTATGACAGTTAGCGCAACTTTTTCCTAATTGTCCTAATCCTAAATCTCCTTTGCATGCAGTTAAGCCCATTGCTCTCTGTGTTGCTAATCAGTAGAGGACTAAGGTGAGACCCAAGTTTTCTCCCTCCTCCTGATGACACCCTTTTAGTACATGCCTTGAACACTGCTATTCGATGTTCCTTCTCAGTCTCTGCTCTTTCCAACTAAACAACCCAGCTTCTTTCAGCCTTCCTTCATAGCTCATGTTCTCCAAGACCGTTTCATGTTCATTCTTTGTTGCTCTTCTCGGACTCTGCTCACGGTTTTCTCACACATCTTTCTTGAAATGTGATGCCCAGAAACTGGGGCACCATAATTACTTCCAGTTGAGGCCCTAGACTTCAGCGCAGAGTAGAGTGACAAGAATGACTTCTCGTGTCTTGTTTTACAACCCACCTTAATTAATGCATTCCCCAGAATCACTTTGTTTTTTTTTTTGCAACAGTATCACATTGTTGACTTATATTTAGCTTGTTGTCCACTACTGACCCCTAGATCTTTCTTGCAGTACTCCTTCCTTGACAGTCTCTCTCCATGTCTGTACGTGTGAAACTGATTGGTTCCTTCCTACGTGGAGCACTTTGCATTTGTCTATTATTGAACTTCATCCGGTTTACCGTCAAGACCATTTCTCCAATTTGTCCAGATCATTTTGATTTTGACCCTGTCCTCCAAAGCAGTTGCAATCTCCTCGCCAGTTTGTATCATCTGCAAACTTAATAAGTGTACTTCCAAACCTGGACTTTTGCGTCCAAAATCTGGGGCTTACCTAAAAAAGAATCATCTCTGTTCTCTTGTGGTTGAAGTTTTTTCTCTAGTCACTCTACGAGAATCAGGAGGGGTGAAATTTCTTGTGTGCTAGCTGTGAATAGCTGTGAATGCATAGCCTCGGGGAATGCTAGATTGCCTCTCTGGTTGCATTCAAAGAGTGAAGTCCCTAGCTCGACCGGCTAACCCAGGAAGGGGGGAAGCTGGGAGAGAAGAGAGGGAACCCAGGGCTCTGGGTCTTCGGGGTCCCCC
Organism: Chelonoidis abingdonii; assembly: GCF_003597395.2. Classification (NCBI taxonomy): domain Eukaryota; kingdom Metazoa; phylum Chordata; order Testudines; family Testudinidae; genus Chelonoidis; species Chelonoidis abingdonii. Next base: position 12,058,060 of record NC_133769.1, on the reverse strand, counting down.
AGGGACACGTTGGGGTGACTCGGGGGCATTACTAGGAACCCCCAATAGTCCTAGTTGGTCGCTAGCGAGAATATCCAAGCGGTAGTGAGGTTGGGGGAGTTTTCAGGTAGCCCCCAGATTTTGGACGGCAAAAGTCCAGGTTGGGACAGGTGGCATTACCACAGAGCAGTACTTAAAGAAATCATCTCAAACACTTAGGAAGAATGGTAAGGTGATAGGGTAGCCACATGGATTTGTAAAGAACAAATCGTGTCAAACCCAAATCAGATAGCTTTCTTTGATAGGATAACGAGTCTGTGGATAAGGGAGAAGCGTGGATGTGGTAATACCTAAGACTTGTAAGGCATTTGATATGGTCTGAGGATATCCTTTTTCGTAAACTAGGCGAATACAATTTAGATGGGGCTACGATAAGGTGGGTGATCTGGCTGGAAACCGTCTCAGAGTGTTAATTAATGGCTCCCAATCCTTGGAAAGGGTATAAAGTGGGTTTCCACAGGGGCTGTTTAAGGACCCGCTCTGTTTTTTTTTTTTTTCCCAAAAAAAATATCCCCCTTTTCTCACGACTTAGATGTTGGCATAGAAAGTACACTTATTAAGTTTGCAGATGATACAAACTGGGAAGGGATTGCAACTGCTTTGGAGGACATGGGTCAAAATCAAAATGATCTGGCAAATTGGAGAAATGGTCTAGGTAAACCGGATGAAGTTCAATAGACAAATGCAAAGTGCTCCACGTTTAGGATAGGAACCAATCAGTTTCACACGTACAGAAGGAAGAGACTGTCAAGGAAGGAGTAGGCAGAAAGATTAGGGGTCATATGGAACAAGCTAAATATAAGTACAATGTGATACTGTTCAAAAAAAAAAACAAAGTGATTCTGGGGAATGCAATTAAGGTGGGTTGTAAACAAGACACGAGAGTCATTCTTCCACTCTACTCTGCGCTGGTTAGCCTCACTGGAGTAATTGTGCCCCAGTTTCTGGGCATCACATTTCAGAAAGATGTGGAGAAAACCGTGAGAGGTCCAGAGAAAACAAAGAATGACAAAGGTCTTGGAGAACATGAGCATGAGGAAGGCTGAAAGAACTGGGTTGTTTAGTTGGAAAAGAGAGACTGAGAGGACATGAATAGCAGTGTTCAAGGCATCTAAGGGTGTCATCAGGAGGAGGGAGAAAACTTGTTCACCTTAGCCTCTACTGATAGAACACAGAAGCAATGGGCTTAACTGCAGCAAAGGGAAGATTTAGGTTGGACATTAGAAAAAGTTCCTAACTGTGTGGGTAGTTAAACACTGGACAAATTGCCTTGGGAGGTTGTGGATACTCATCTCTGGAGATATTTAGCAGTAAGTTCAGATAAATGCTTAATCGGGCATGGTCTACGGACAGTATTTGGGTCCCTGCATGAAGGCAGGGGACTGGACTTGATTGACATCTCATGGGTCCCTTGCCAGTCCTAGAGTCTGAAATCTATGACAGGGCGAAGAGGGCCGTCATGAGAGGGAAGGGAGTGCCTCCTTTGGTAGCTAAGGTAGAAATCCAATCCAGCTAATCCCCCCCCCCATTATGGGCTGCAACTATTAGACCTCCCAGCAAGCAGGCTAGAGCCTTGGATCCATCTGCTCCCAGAGCAACAGCCTCCAACAACTGTTGAAATTAAAGGGGAAATCTCATTGACTGCTAGCATCGTGAAGCAATGAACACGACGGAGAGGAGCGCAGGCATGGATTCCATCGCTCTGTGCCCCGCGGTGTTATTTTCCCAACATATATCTGGATAGTTGAAGTCCCCCATTACCACCAAATCTTGGGCTTTGGATGATTTTGTTAGTTGTTTAAAAAAAGCCTCTTCCACCTGGTTAGGTGGCCTGTAGTAGACTCCTAGCACGACATCACCCTTGTTTTTTACCCCTTTTATCCTAACCCAGAGACTCTCAACACTTCCGTCTCTTGTGTCCATCTCCACCTCAGTCTGAGTGTGTACATTTTTAATATATAAGGCAACACCTCCTCCCTTTGCCACCATTTGTCTCCATTGTCACCTCCCGGCCTTCTCATGCACTGGGGCATCTTTGATTCTCCCTCCCACTGCGCCTTGCTCACGAGATTTCTAAAGTCCCTCCATGTTTGCTTTCCCACACCTGGCCCCCTTTCACAGCTCCATTTTGTGACTCCACACCCCACACGTGCTCCTTCCGAGGGCGTCTTCATGGCAAGATCTCCTGGCTTCCCCACTGCTTGCAGTGGTTGTTTGGCTCTTTAGCTGTGCGCTGCTCCCATGTGCAGCTGTTACTTTGGATGTCTTAGCGTTGGTGTTTCTTGGGGCCGGCCCCTTCGTCCCTCCAGTGTGGCTCAAAGCAAAAGGACTAAAGACCAACATAGACGTTGGCCTGCTGCTAGACTCACCCCCTGCGTGCCCCCTATCAACCCCCATGGCAGACTCGCAACCATCCCTTGGCCTCCCGTGTTCACAGCCCAGGGCCTGAGTCTCTCCTGTGCAGCGCTAGACTCATCATGAACACCTGTGCAAAGTGAGGGTGCACCACCAGCTGGTTGGAAAGGCCACACCCTACCTTGCACTAGCATAAGTGACAAGCCAAGGTCCCGGGCCCAGCAGAATCAGGCCCAGGGACCCCCAAGACACTTTGCACAAGTGACTGGCTCAGCCCCCTTACACTCCTTGGGATCAGGATCACGATCCTAGTACTACGGGAGGGAAACTGAGGCAGTGCATGGCAAAGTGGGCTGCCCCAGCTCAGCAGCAGATCCAGGAACAGAACCCAGCTACCCTCACACCCAGGTCTGGGCCTTAATCACAAAACTACCGGGCCCCCTACAAGGTTTCCAATGGGCTGTCTGTGCTCTGAGCTAGCCTGGCCTTGCCCTGCCCTGTTAGCTGAGAGCAGCTGCGGGAGGGGGTTTCTTGATCACCATGGTGTACCGATTACGTGAGTCAATAGAGTGATATTGGGCTGACAAACAGCTCAGAAGAGCCCCCCCGAGCTCCATCTCTGCGAGCTGGGGCGTAACCTCTGCTCTGCCCATTGCCAGCATCCGTGCTTCCACCCGCCAGGCCGGAAACCTTGGCAAAGGGGGGGTGAAGGTGGCAGGTGGCTGTTCTGTGTGAGTTGCACACGCAAATCAAGGAGTGGCTGCACCCCCATGCCGGAGAGGGAAGCGACCCTCAGCGCCTGCCACCAGCGGCTGCTCTTTACCCCGGGTGGTCCCTCCTGCGGGCTGCTGCCCCATGTATGAGCAGTGGCTCTGGGCCAGTGCAGCCACCCCATTGCACAAGTCCCTCTCACTGTGCAGAGCAGCTAGCAGGGGGGTAGGCTTGCCAGGAGCGTGGTTTTCAACCAGAACACCAGCTCAAAAAGGGACCCTGGTGGCTCCAGTCAGCACCACCAACTGGGCCGTTGAAAGTCCGGTCGGTGGCACAGCAGGGCTAAGGCAGGCTCCCTGCCTGCCCTGGCTCCGCTCAGCTCCCAGAAGCAGCAACATGTCCCTGCAGCCCCTACGTGCAGGAGCCAGGGGTGCTTCACGCGCTAGCCCCGCCCCGAGCACCAGCTCCACAGCTCCCATTGCCCAGGAACCACGGCCAATGGGAGCTGCAGGGCAGCACCTGACGGTGTGGTCAGCACAGGGAGCCCCCTCCCATACCCTGAACCCCTCATTTCTGGCCCCATGCTGGAGGCCACACACCCAGCTGGAGTCCTCACCCCCTCCCGCACCCCAACCCCGTGAAAGTGAATGAGGGTGGGGAAGAGTGAGCGATGGAGGGAGGGGGCTGGAGTGAGTGGGGCAGGGCCTCAGAGAAGGGGCAGGGTCAGATGGGGCTTTTGGTAAGGGGTGTTCGGTTTTGTGCAATTAGAAAGTTGACAACCTTACAGGGAGGTTCCATCTCAATGGGCTGCAGCCGGGCTCTGGCAGGGGTGGGCATCCGGCTGCAGAGCTCCTGGGGGTGGGGGGAGAATCGCTCATGGGTGGCGTGAGCCCCCTAAATTTGCCTCCTGTGGCCTGGGGCTCTGTGCTCACAGCCAGTGGAGTCCCTGGGGCCTGTCTTGCATCCTCGCTCCTGCTGAGGGAAGTCCAGCTATATCCCTCCTTCCCTGGCATGGGCCCTGGGCAGCTCCTGCTTGGAGCACAAGGGTGGGCCCAGCCAGGGCCCCCGAGCCCACACACAGTCTCTCTGTTGGGGTCCTGGGCCTCTTTCCAGGGCTTCCTGCCCCTGGGGTTGGGTGGGATGTGTCCAGAACATGGAGGGAGGTTGGGGGCAGAAGGTTGTTAAGGGAACAGGAGATGGGTGTTTCTTTTTGTGTGCACCTGATGCAGTAATGAGTGGGAGGTGAGTTGAACCAGGGCCCCCTGTAGCCATGGACTTGGCTGACCTGGCTCTGCTGGGAGGGAGATCCCAGCCCTATGTCCTGCGAGGGCAGGGGGACCCCAGGGGCTGAGTGAGAAGCAAAGTATGTTCCCCACCTGGCCCACCGCAGAGGGGCCAGGGCCAGGCAGATTCCCTGGGCTGGCGGGGGCCGAGCCATGTGGGCCGGGCGCTCCCCAGGGGCTGGGAGCAGAGAGGTCACAGGGGAGGGTGAGGGGCAGACGGCCGGAGAGATGGGGCCATGCAGGGCTTTAACCACCGTGCTCTTGTTATGAACTCAGACCAGGTCAATGGTGTTTCCCACCGTGTTTAATAATCAGAGCCTCACAGTTCTCTCAAGGAGTCGCTGGACAGGTGAGCTGCCCAGCAGGGGCCAGGCGATAAGAGCCAGGGCTGTGCCCGCTGGGGGGCTCCACATGCAGGGTAGTGACGCTGCCTCTGGGCGGTTCTTGGCAAACTCTGCAGGGGTCTGGCCTGGCTCCAGAGCAGCTAATGTCCCCTAAACGCAGCCTAGGGGGTGCATTAACAACTGCCAGGCACCTCAGCCCCCAAGCAGGCGTGGGTCTGCTCCCTCAACATAGCCTGAGCCCAGTGCCTGGGGTTGAGCCCAGCCAGGCAGACATTTAGGCACACGAGATACGCGACTCGTCTCCCAGGGCAGCCCTAGAGCACGCGCTTGGCTCAGGCCCCACGAGGACAAGTCTCTCGCCCATAAAGTGCTTCAGACTCAACCTACTTTCAGTGCTGACCTGCGAGGTCCCTGACACCCCCCACCACCCTCAACACTCGGATCCCCCACCCTGGGCAGCTGCCCCCAGGCCCAGTGAAAATTGGGTGGAGGGAGGACCTATGTCCTAACTGGTCTTCTGTCGCCCTCTGATCTAATGTGAGAGAGATCCCATCCCTTTGCGCGTTGTCCGAGGTGGGGGAGGGCGCCTTTGCCCCCTGTCCTACACCCAGGCGTGCCGTTGTTAAGCCGACCTAACCCCGGTGTAGACGTGGATGGGGTGGTGGCAGAATTCTTCCGTCATCCTGGCTACCACCTCTGCGGGGTGGATTAACCACAGAGCTGGAAAAACCTCTTCCACCACTGTAGGGTGTGTCTGCACTACGGACACTGCAGCGGCAGCCATGGCGCTGCCACAGCAGCCTCTGGGGTGCAGACTAGTCCACAAGCTGCCTGGCGCAGGAAATGCAGTGCTGTTATCTAGACCCCTGCTCCAGGTTCCACCTCCTCAATAATAGGGCAGAGAAGAATGGGAAAGGTCCAAAGTAGGAAGAGGCACACAGGGGTTGGTCTGTGCGGGGAGAGGAGAGATGGGCTACAAGGTTTGAAAAGGAGGAGAGAGGTGAGCAGAGCCTGATGCAGAGAAGGCTGGTCAGGCTGCCTACCCCAGCAGGTATGAGCAACAAATGTCACATGGTAGAGAAAATGCCCGTAGCAGAGGCTGAGTCACCCGTGGAACTCGCTGGTGCAGGAGATGGAGGAGATAGCACCAACAGTCGCCCCTATGACTTGTCTACAGAGAAACCAGCTGGAGTGAAAGTTCCACGGGCCGGCCGTCCAGCTGGAGCTCAGCTTCTCAGCAGATCCCAGCTGGGAGCAGGAGAAATTCTGCCCGTTTGTGCCCTAGGATTGCAGACCCAAGCAGGTTGCCTGCCTTCCTCTGCAGCAGCCGTCGCTGGAGGCAGGGTAGGGGGCTCTCGCAAGGGATGCTGAGCCCAGAGACCACCTGAGAGCACCTCCATGGGGCTCTGACCAGCACCTCCCCTCAGCTCACCTAGGGCAAGGCTCCCTCCCAGTCCAGCAGGCAGACTGGCTGCCTGGCATGGAGCCCAGTTAGGCTCTCAGCTGGATTTGTCTCTGGTCCCCAGCAGCCAGGAGATGCCCCATGGCAGGGTGGGGTGGCAGTACCCCCCTCCACAGCTGACCCAGGGGAAGGACCCTGAAGCAAAGCAGGGTTGGGAGCGTGGAAGGGGAGTCCAGGGGAGACAGGGCCAGGGCGGGCAATGGCATGACAAGCCGAGTGACAAAGCAAGAGGAAAAGCAAACAAAGCAGCAGTGACCAGGGGCTTCATTGCCCAGGCTCAGCTCCCCGTGTTTGCAAAGCAATTCTGCAACGGCCTGTAATCCGTGGTGTGTCCTGAGGCTGCCATGGCTAATCCCCAAGGAGAGCCCTGGCTCCCAGGAAAGGCAGCAGAGCTTTGTCCTTGGAGGACACTTGCCTTTCTCAAGTCAGCGCCATCCCTGCCCCAGAAACACCCCCCCACTGCAAGGCCGGCGCCAGCGGCCCATGGCCACGGCTCAGCCTGGGGCTGAGGGAGACTGCACCAAGCTGCACAATGCGGGGCACGTGGGGGAAAGTGGTGCTCAGCCCCTGCCCTGGACAGCAGCACCCACCGTCCTGCTCCAAGCAGCCTGCCGTGCTTCCCCGGGTCCCCACGCCCACTGGGGGCTGGCGGGGTTCAGGGAAATGCCTTCTGGTGCTGGGGCACAGGCTGTCGTGTGTGGCACAGGGCCTGGGGTGCTGCTGGCCACAGGAGCTGGGGACGGGCCATTGTAAGCCTAGATGGGGGGGGTACCGTGGGCCCTGATGCAGCGGCGCTGGGGACTGTGGACCCAGCAGAGCGGCCCCAGGTCCTTGCCCTCGCCTGTTGTGCAGGAAAGCTGCTGACTCAGAGGGTGAGCACAGCCAGCGGCTCGGCCCTGCGCTGTCTGCTCTGCTGAGCACTTGCACAAGTCCTCACTGCTGCTTCAGTCAGCAGGACGAGTCACGGCCCAATTGCCCCTTGGACCCAGGGTCGCCGTCCTTGTCTCTGCTCGGGGGACCAGGCCCCAGCTGGTGCCACTGCCCGCCAGCACTGGCCATGGACCTGCCAGGGCAAGTCCTCCCCACCCAACCTGAGCCCCCAGCCCCTTGGGGTCAGGCTGGGGCTTGGGGACGCCTCTCCCTGGATCCCCCACCCATAGCAGTGATTCCCTCTTGGGGGCTGATGCTTATTCTGTAGCTCTAGATATGCCAGGGGCCTGGGGGACCTATGACAACTCTGCCTCTGGGCACCCCTTGTGCCCATGGTGGAACCCAGCATGCCGCTGCCCCAGGACCACAAGCCCCACCCAAGCTCCTGACTCTTAGGAGGGGTTGGGGCACCCCAGAGTTCACCCTACCGCAGGCCAGGGGCCTCTCTGACTAGTGCTGCCCCCTGGGGATGGCTCTAGGCACCTGGAGCCAGCTGTGCCCCAGGCCTTTCCAATGGCCGCTCACTCTCGGGCTCTCTCTGGCCTGTAGAGGAACTGGCCCAGCCCCTGCTCTGCTCTGACCTGGGCTCAGGGCCTCCCTTGGGGCCTGGGCGCGGGACGCGGCAGGAGCTAGTTACCCATTAGCGGGAAGTGGCTGCGCTCTGGCAGCCAGCCTGGCCTCGTGATGGATCCCGGCAGGCCAGTGAAGCAGGACACACTGCGGGGGGCATCTGGCAAGGCACAGCTGGGACCCTGCAGCCTGCATTCTCCTGCATGCCGACCTGAGGGATCTCAAAGCACTTCATGCACCGCAGGCTAAATCCTGCCCTGGGTTACGCCACTGGGTCCACAGAGCCCTCTCCACCCAGCACTGACGTGCAGCCACCTCTGAGGTGGAGCCCAGCAGCTGCCTGACAGCGTCCAGCAATGCTACAGCAGAGTTTAGGAGCGGCCGTGAAGGGAGAAGCACAGATCCAATCAACAGAAGGGACTTTGGGGAGGTGGAAAGTAATTCCCAGAGCTGGGACATGCTCAGGACACCCTGAGCATTATGAAAAGGGTGTGGGAAATCTTCCGTCACCATGGGCATCAGGCCTTCAGCTTCATCTCTCCCCATTTGGGAAACGTTTGGCTGCTGGGCCCCTGGGAAATAGCCCCCCCAAATACCCTGCTAGCCACATGGCCTCCCCCATCCAGATTTAGGAGGCGGGGCATATGGACAGAGACAGCCAACGTCTCCTTCCTCTCCTACATCCTCATTGCCCTTCTCCTGATCCGCAGTGGGGCAGGGTCTGCTCCTTCCCCACTGGCCACACTGCTCCCCTCTTCCCTCAGGACTCGGCATCTCCACCCTCTTGGCACCTGCCAGACCGGCTGTCCCCTACCCCACAACCCCTGCCCTTCCTTTAGGTCACAGCCACTGGCATCCTCTGTGCATGTCTGGCGGGCTGGAAACCCACTGCCCCTCCCCGCGTCTATGCACTGGGCTAGGCCACCTCTGCAGCCATGGGGGCTGCAATCAATGCTGTGGGTGGCAGCTGTCCCCTTGTGCTGGGAGCCCAAGGTCCGAGCCGGCGCTGCATGGGACCAGAAGACACAGAAAATGGGGGGTTGGCTCTGGCAGCACTTTAGTAAAGGCTCCTACACAATGTACAGAGGGGGTGGCCACCCCCAGCAGCACATGGGGCGAGGTCTCTGCCCGAAGCAATCCAGTCCCAAGTGCTTGTGCCCCACTGTTGTCCCCTCCTTCATCCATAGCTGTGGGGGCTGTTGGGGTTCATGGGTGACGAGTCCTGGCGGCCTGACTGGCCCATCAGCTGCCAGAGGCGGTGCCCGAGGTTCTGTACCTGGCAGGTGCCCAGGACGCAGCCCACACGCATCAGGTGGGCATGGTGGCGGCGTAGGGCCGCATGGCGCTTGGCACGCCAGAGGCCAGTCAATGAGCGTAGTGCTCTGCCTTTGGGGCTGGCCAGGGGCTGCGGCAGGGCCCCCCCAGGCTGCTCCCAGTCCAGCTGAGCTCTCGCAGTGCCAACCCAGAGCAGCTCCACCGTTCTCCTCTTCGGGGGCCGATTCCCCAGCAGCGCGGCGGCTCTCCTGTCCGGGGGCTCCCTGCACGGGAAAAGCACAAAGGTCAGGACGACGGCCTGGCTCGGACCACCTATATCCCCTCAGGTGTGCAAGAATGTCGGAGCAAGGCTAGTGCAAGGGCCCCGCTCTGGCCTCTCTCTCCCTGCAGCACCTGGCGCCTTCAGGGCTCAGCCTCCGTGTGAAACAGGCCAGTCGGTCTGGCAACATTGGCCTTCAGACGCTCTGAGCAGCAGCCCCTGGGAATCGCCCCTTCCCCACCTCCCAGGCCTGCTGCCAGTCTGTGAATGTACCCCTGGGTGAGCCAGGTCCTGGCTGGTGATAACAGCCTGAAAACACGGCCAGGGTGGAAAGGCCAGAGAGGCCAAGGGAGTCCGGGAGCAGAGCCATGGCATGGAGTTAATAGGCTGAGGCTCAGGGACCGAGCCCCTGATCTGGAAGCCTCATTGCTTGGTGCAGTTTGGATCAGACTGGACCAAACCCTGAAGACTAGACTGGAGGGACCACGGCTGGGACCTCGCTATCAGCTGGGCCCAGCGGCACAGCCCGTGTCCCAAAGGCTCTGCCTGTCTCGCAGTGGCTCCGGGAGGCACAGCCAGTGGCACACTGCCTGGCCATAGGGCGAATGCCCTGCCCAGCTACAATGAGAGATGTCCTGCCTTTGCTCAGGCCGCAGATGCCACCCACATACTCCCTCCTGCAGCAGGGCCTGACTGAGGTCTGGCAGTGGCACAACAAGCCCTTTGAGCTAGATCCCGCAGTGGACAGCAGCTGCTGGAACCAGCCCCCAGCTTTCCAAGGAGCAGATGAGCCAGCCTGGCCCACAGCACTCCCCAGCCTACGCGGGGACGTCCTTCAGGAGGGTGGGAGGGGATGGAGGTAGGATTCCAGGCAAAAGGGAGAGAAATCTGCTACATCGAGAAAATGCAGCCTGTGAAATTATAGAGCGAACTGCCAGGGCACTGCTGCAAGGAAGCTCACAGCAGCAGCAACAGACACAGAAGCAGCAGGGCACTGTTGCAGGGAAGCTCCCAGGGCAGGGACCAGAACTAGGTACTGCTGCCAGCCGGGCAGGCTGGAAGGAGGGCAGCTGAGAGGAGGAGGAGGGGAGGGAAGGGGAGGGAAGGAATCTGGAGCAGGAGGGAGTGGAGCGAATGGGCTGGAGGGGTAAGCACGTGAGGCTCCAGCACTGTGGGAGCCGGGTGGAGGAGCAGCTACCTGCTGCGGCACACGTACTCTCAGGAGTCACTCTGGGCCGGCAGGGAGGTGCATGCGCTGCATCAAAGGCCCTTATCCCACAGACATGCCAGTTCTGGCTCCTCCAAACAAGCCAAGCCAGAGCCTCGCCTCCGAAGCGTCATGATCCCACCGGCGGTTGGGAGCCTCAGGGGAAAGGGCGCCCACTCTCTGCCTCTGCAAACACCGGCCCGCAGCTTGCGACTCAGGCGTGCTGCCTGCCTTTGCCAGGGCCGCCCTGCCACGTACCTGCCCGCCGGGCCCCCGCCCCCGTGGGAGCCCCATGCTACGTGCCACATGCAGCATGGAGTCATGCAGTGCTAGCTGGGCTTGTCCCAGCCTTTACCTCCAGAAAACCTCTCCCAGGCGTCCACCTCTCCCGGGCTCCAGGACTCCCAAAAACCACAGGCCACAACATGGGGCCCTCCAGCTTCCCCTACGCACACGGAGCTCCTGAATGCTCCCCCAGCTCCCGCCAAACCCTAATCCCCCCAACGGCCCTAAAACGCAACCCCTCACCCCAACTCCCCAGCCCTCGCCAGCCTGCCCCACAGGGGAGAGTGTTCCAAAGTGGGGGCTCCCTCCTGTATGTCCCTGGGGGCCCCAGCGACCACAGCTGCAGCAGGAGATGGCTCTTAGCTAGGGGGGTCCTCAGCGCCGGATTGCTGTATTGGGCCAAACCAGCCCTGAGCCTTATGGATAGGGTCTGGGGATCTCCCGTGCCCACCGAGGTCAGGTCCTCACCCCGGCACTGGCTTAGCTTGGGGAAACTACAAGTGCGAGCGTGAGCGGGCAGACCTGGGGATTCAGGGGAAGAACCCTCCTCAAACCGCATAATCACAGGCCAGGGGGACTGGAGACGGGCTAAGGGAAGCTCACATCAAACAGGGGAGATGGTGACAGATCTGCAAACAGAGCCTGGCTCAGCTGCCTCCCAGGCCAGGGCCTTAACCACAAGGCCAGACTATCTGGACTGGGCCCTGCCCTGATGGCCCCACTCATCCCCCCAGCACATGGCCCACAGCCAGTTTCAGGATCACTTCCCCAGAGGAACCTCCCAGTGGGTGCTGACTCGGGGGGCATGCCAATAGTTCTGCCTTTTCCACAAAGGTGTAGGGTTCCACGTGCATTCACACCTACATGCACACACCCGCGTGCACTCATACCCACGTGCACTCACACCTACATGCACACACCATGTGCCCCCTCTCGTGCACCCACGCTTGCATGCACATACCCGCATGCACCCACACCTGCATACACACACATACACCCATGTGCACTCTCTCAGGCCCCCACCCACCCATGTCTGCATGCACAATCCCTCATGCCAACCTCCCTGTGCCCACCTCCCCACCTCCATACAACCACACCTACATTCACATCCCCACACTCCAACCTGCCCTGGCCTCATCTGTTCATCCCCACCACCACCATGTCGACGTGTGCCAACACACCCCACAGCACATACACACACCCGCCTGTACACCCCCGCCCCCTCGCATATGTGCCTCTGCAGCTCCCTCTAACTCCTCTGTATGCACGATGGTGCCTCGCCTGACTCTGTGTGTCTGGGGAGGAGAATTTCGGAAGGGGACAGGGGCGGCTCCAGGCCCCAACACGGCAAGCGCGTGCTTGGGGCGGCAAGTCGCAGGGGGCGCTCTGCCGGTCGCTGTGAGGGTGGCAAGCAGGCTGCCTTCGGTGGCTTGCCTGCAGAGGGTCCACTGGTCCCGTGGCTTTGGACCCTCTGCAGGCAAGCCACGCAAAGCTATGCTTAGGGCAGCAAAATGCCTAGAACTGCCCCTGGAAGGGGGGACATGCTGACACGCACAGCCCTCTGGGCATGGTGCGGAGTTGGGCACGGCAGACCCCCAGATCCATCACGGGTCGGGTCGGGGCCATGCACACCACGCAGAGAGGACCACCCAGAAGAGACCTCGCGCAGGAGCTGCCATGAGCCCCCTGCCACTGCCACAGCCCAGAGGGCCCTTGGGCTGAGCGTAGGAGGGGTCAGTCCTGAGGCAGAGGCTGTGATATGAGGTGGGGCAGGCAGGGGAGCAGAGCCCTGGCTCTGGAACACTGACAGCGTCCAGACGAGAGTGTCGAACAGGCCTTCCCTGTTAGGCTTCCCCCAGCAACAGCCCCCGGGGGCAAGGAACAACCGGACAAATTCCTACAGCCCAGAGACAGAAACAGTCGCCTTGAGCCAGATCCTCAACATTGGTCCTTGGCTTTTCCTGGATGCTGCCTGGGGCTTAGACAGCGGCGCCTGGCCCCCACTGATGTACGGACAACTCGGGGCACAGGACCACATCCCCAGCCCACAGGCTTTGTCGGGCACAGCGCCCCCTGCTGGCAGCACCATGGCTGCATATGCCACCGTCTGATTAACATAAAAATGAAAAACACCCTTGGCTAGATTTCCATAAGATTGGTACTGACTGTGCAGTTCCCCTTCTGCCCCTGGGCTGGCTTCTCTTCTCCCCTCCCGCCCCATCCCCACTACCGGCTCTCCTGGCACTTTGTGAATGTCTCGGCTGGCGGATTAGCTTGATTAGACTCCAGGGCAAGGCAGCCAGCGCTGTGTGGCTGAGTCTCTTGTTCCTAGTGCTGTTAGGTGCACGCCGGCTGCATTGGCGCCCACAGCCAGGCTAGGGAAAGCAGGTTTACTGAGGCCTGTAATTGCTGATGGTTAACACACTGAATGCACGCAGCACCCAGACCACCTACTCCTCTGCAAAAGGCCTGACTTGCTTTGCCACAGAGAAAGGACTTGTACTGCAAGTGCACCAGAGCGGGCACTGCCCACAGGCAGGCTGAGCACTTGTGTTTCCTCACGTGTGTAGGCTGCAGCGGTCCTGGATCATGGCACATGTGGGAGCTGGAGCTGCCAATCCGCCTGTAACCCTGAAAGTCTGCACCTGCCTTTTTGGGCCCAGGGTTACACGGCAGCTTGGACCGTCCATCCCCCCTTGCAGCTCCACATTGCTCCTATGCTGGGCTGGGGGCAGCAGGCACAGGGCAGCACCTGGGAGCAGGGCCATCTGGGGGGCTGTGGGTGAGGCATCAATGCCCCACTTGCAGGAGAAGCTGGCGGGCAGAGGACGCTGTGCCACGGCCTGGCACTTCCTCCCTGTGCAGGATGCACAGTGTTGTCTGCTCCACTGCAGCAGAGCAGGGCAGTGTTTCACCGTCATGCTCCAAACATTCCCACTATGTTCAGGGCCACCTCCTCCTTGAGAAACTTCCCTTGGCCACGGCCCCTTGTCCTGTTCCTCCTGGCGCCGAGCCCCCAGACTGCGCCTTTCCCAGCACCCCGTCACACGAGACAGCGTCACACCCCTGCTGGCCCCTTCCGTGGGTCACCTGCCCAACACACACACACACACACACACACCCCCCGCAGGACACACGGGCTGGCTCAGCCTTCGCCCCCAACAGGTGCTCTGTCCTGCCACAACAGAAACAGACTCACGCTGAGCCAGCTGAATATGAATCAAGCCAAGGAACCCAGTCAAGCCCCTCTGCACTGCAGCCCCCACCCTCTCCCAACGGCTCCCCCCAGCCCCGCTAGCCATTATGACCCTAGTACAGGGGTACAGCCACAGAGGAACAGGGGGGTTCACGGAGTGGAGGGAGCAAAAGTGCATTGCTGGGAGCATGTGTGCACACGCATGTGAACACAGGGGATGGGGCTGCAGCAGTCGCTCGCCCTCGGGCTGCATCCACTGGGGTCCAGCGAGCTGGGACAAGGGGGGACAATCTGGAGGCAGGGTTTTTAGGTAGGGGGAAGCGGGGTGAGCCAGAGCAGGCACCAGAGGCAAGGAGGGGAGGTATAAATATACTGCACCCTGGGGATGGGTCACTCGATAATTGCCCTGGTCTTTGTCTGATGCACCTGGCGCCAGCCACTGTTCGAGCCAGGTTCTGGGGCTAGATGGACCATCGGTCTGGCCCAGCACGGCCCTTCTCATGCACACACACGCGACAATGCACTCCCGGCAACCACGCCACCTTGTGGCCAGTTACATTAACGCATGCTGAATATTCCCCCTGCATCCGAGAGAGGAGCCAAGCCCATCTCTCCTGCCCCAAAGGGGGGTAGCCCAAAGGAGAGCCCTGGCGGCCCCTCCCCCAATGTCCCTCCCATGAGAGACCAATTCAAACTATTCATACAAAGCTTGGGTGGAGCAGAACAGAGCAGAGAGTCTGGCCCCGGGGGCCGCTCACCTGCTGAGCTGAACAGGACAGGCCCATGCTGCCCAGGGAGCTGCCCAGCGCACGGATCCTGGTTTGAATCCCAGACAGCAGATACTGGAAGTGAGACCAGCACAGACGCCCCTCCAGGGCCCCAACACACCAGACTGGGCTGCTGTCCTCTGTGACCAGCACACCATGAATCTCCCAGGGGCTGGCACACGCCATCTGTTCCCCAAGCTCATCATCACTAGCAGCTTCTGTTCAGAAAGTGCTTTGAGATCTCCTGATGAGAAGCACTGTCTGAGAGCTCCCAGCCCCTTCATAAACATTCATTTGTTATTTGACCTCTCAGCACCTGGGGGAGTTTACTAAGCACCTTTGTCCTATGTCATGCCTGGGAAAACTGCAGGATGGAGGCATAACAGCTTGCTTCAGGTCACACAGCCAGGGTGTGGCAGAGTCTGGAATAGAATCCAGGAGTCCCAGTCCCAGGATCTAACCACTAGACCATTCTCCCTCCCTAGCCACCCAGCAGGCTGACACAGAGAACCTGCCAGTCCCCATAAGCGCTGTTGCACCCAACCAGGTAATGAGAATTGCCCATCTTGTCTCTAATATCCTGGGACTCCAACAGCTACAACCACACGGCCATGGTGTAATGGCAGCCTGCATCCAGGACACAGGCACACACCGGTCCCCACCACCAAGCCCCTGCCAGCACACTCCCTCCCTTCCCCCAGAACACAGTCTCCGCAGCAGAGCTGCATGACAAGGCCGCAGTGTCTCTGAGACTCCCCGGGCAGGGGACCATGTAGCCAACCTGCCATGAACACAAAGGCCCTTCTGTTCCAGGGAAGGGGAATGCCTTCTCACCCTATCCCATGCACCAGATCTCAGGGCAATCAGGACACGCTGGTTGCAGGTTGCAGAGCATGTCCTGGGCTTGCCTAGAACACTGAAACCTGGTCACGATGGGTTTGCTAAGCTAGCCAGGGCTCTGCTCCAAACGGGATGCCACCTGGGCCATGCCCAGGCCTTACGAAGGGAGGTCTCCAAGGAGCCAGCCAAAGGAAGAGAGAGAGAGGGACCCAGAATGCACCTGACAACGTTGGTGGGCATCTTTGTAACATCTCCTTGGCTTCTCAGTAACACGAGGGCCCTATGCAAAGGCCCCACTTGCTACAGCCCCTAGCAGCAGAGCCTTGTGGCCCCACCTATGCTGCTCCTGCTCTCCTCTCCCGCCTCCCCTAACACAGGCTTGGCTAATCTAGTGTCAGAGCCAAAAGAGAAGGATCTGAACCTCCTCTGATTAAATCCGCCAGGCAGGGGACCAGGCAGGGATAGCAGCCAGAACTTTCCCGGACAAAGAGGCACCAACTTTGGGGGCCCAGCTTGGGAGCCCTGGCTCAGACTGTCACAGCCACAGCTCCAACGGGAGACAGAGTCCCATGGCAGCCGTAGGAGCACAGCCCAGCTCAGCCTCTCTCTCCCGGGAGGCTCCGACAGACCTTTGATCTGCAGGGCCGCTGGATTTGGAGGCTGGCCCCGGCTCCCTTGCAGCAGGTGGCGGTGGGATGGGGACGGTCGGGGCTGTGTGAGGCGTGGCCGAGGCCGGGCGAGCAGGAGACGGGCAGCAGCGGTCGGTGCTCACCTGTGTTTAGGCAGCAGCAGGGTGCGCCCCGCAGGCAGCGGCAGGGAGGCAGGCAGCTGCAGCAGACACAGCGTCAGGCTGATGCAACCCAGCGCAACCGGAGGCAGAGATTTCATGCCGGGCTGGACAGGGAGATCCTGGGAGCGGGTGGGGAACCCCGGGTGCCCGGGGACTGCAGGTGATGCGGCTCCGGAGGCTGGAAAAGGAGAGCGAGAAGCACTCAACGCGCTGCACAGAGGGGCCCGAGGCGGGGCGGGGGGT
Source organism: Chelonoidis abingdonii (assembly GCF_003597395.2). Lineage (NCBI taxonomy): Eukaryota > Metazoa > Chordata > Testudines > Testudinidae > Chelonoidis > Chelonoidis abingdonii. The sequence goes on along the minus strand of NC_133769.1, from coordinate 12,041,504 downwards.
ACCAGTGGGGAGCCAGTCCCAGGGTGGTTCGCTGGATCCCCCGAGCAGCCGGCTCCCTGGAGCCAGACTCTGGAGAGCGCCCGGCTCCCGGAAACCTCCATTGCTCGACGGCGAGTGCGCCGGGCTGCCGCCCCAGGAGCGCTCCGAGCTCCCCTGTCCTAGAGCGCGCCGGGCTCCCCGCGCCCCTTTCCCCTGGAGCGCTCCGGGCTCCCCGCGTCCTCTGCCCCGGGAGCGCTCCGAGCTCCCCTGTCCTGGAGCGCGCCGGGCTCCCCGCGCCCCCCGTCCTGGAGCGCTCCGAGCTCCCCGCGCCCCCCTGCTCCTCGAGCGCTCTGAGATCCCGTTTTCCTGGAGCGCTCCTGGCTCCTCTGTCCCAGGATCCTCTTTCCCTAACTCAGCAGAGAACCGGGCTGCTGAGAAGTTTCCGATGCCCCTGGGATCCCAGTTCTAGAGCCCCGGTCGTTCCAGTCCCGAATTCTCCGCCAGCTGGCGGATACCCGACGCCTTTCCCAATTCCAGTCCTTATTTCATGCCCGGGGCGGGCGGTTCTGTACCTGAGCTCTGCGCCGGGTCGCGGCTCTGGAGTCCTGGTCCCGATCCTGGGTTCTGCAAGGTGCCTAGGGCTGGCGCCCGAGGGGGGTCGGTTCTGTGCCCGGTCAGCTGCAAGCGTTCAGCCGCCTCCCTAAGTCTGTGCGTGGCCTCGGTTCGGTTTTACCGGTGGATTCTCTCTGGCACCTGCCTGGTCCTGTCCGTGATCCCTTGTCCGGACGGCTCCGGGAGGGGCTGTGTTCCGCCCCTAGGTCCCCTTCTGGAGAGATTCGAGTTTGCCCCAGTATTCGGGGTCTGGCTAGTCCTGCCCCGGGTGTGGTTCGGATCTGCCCCGGCCTTCTTGTCCTGGCCCCGGTGAGGTTCTGCGCCTGGATTCTGGCCCGAACCGGCGCGGGTGGGTGCTGGCGTGGAGCGGCTGAGGACCCCTGTGGCTGGGCTCAATCTGGCTCGGTCTGTCGGAGTCTGTGTCTCTCGGCCAGGCTCCCAGGTTAAATATTCCCTTGGCGTCCTGTTAGCCGGGAGGAGCTGGGCTGGGCTTCCCGGTCCAGCCCAGCCTCTGCGCCGGGGGAGGGACAGCAGCCCAGCCGCCCGGCCCCTGCCTGGAATTTCTGCGGCCCAGCCCCTGCCCCGGCCCGGCCCCCCCGGCCCAGAACACCTGCCCCGAACCCGCCACCGACCGACACTGCAAAGCCCGGCCCGGCCCGGCCCGGCCCACCCAGGAATCCGCTGCCCCAGACACAGCCCGGCTGGCAGCCCAGAGACCTCAGCCTTCCTCCTCCGACAGCTCCTCCTCAGGGGCATTGGGGGGGTACAGGGAGAGGGAGAGATGGGGTATGTGGAGATTAGATAGATAGATAGAGGGGGTGGATGGGGATAGATAGATAGAGGGGGTGTATGGGGTAGATTAGTAGAGGGGTGGATGCGGATCTAGATAGATTAAGAGGGTGATGGGATTAGATAGATAGATAGATAGTAGAGGGGGTGGAATGGGGATAGATAGATAGAGGGGGTGTTTGGGGATAGATAGGTCTATGGGATAGATAGAGGGGGCGGATGGAGATAGATAGATAGATATAGGAGTGTATGGGGATAGATAGATGGATGGATGTGTGGAGAGAAAGAAGAGAGAGAGAGAGAGAGAGAGATTCCTCTCTTCCACACTCCTCTTCCTCCTCCATTCTCATACCCTTCTCTCATCTCACTGGCCTGCCTGCCTTGCAGTACCTCTACCGTCCAGGTGAGGGCGGCTCCACCCTGGGACTCTTGCCTCTGGCCTTCCTCCCTGGACTCCTGTTCTTCCTGAACTCTCCCCAAATACCTGATCCTAGCTCATCCTGCTCCCTGCCCGCACTCCTCTGTCCTTCACCCCAGAGGTACACAGACCCCTCTCTTGCCTGCCTCGGCCTGCGTGCCCTCATCAGACAGTGCAAAAGGGGGGGCTCGCCCCCAGGAAGCGCAGGATAACGGAGCTGGAAGGGCTGGCGAATGTCACACCCACAGCCCCAACTTTCAGCGCTCTATTTTGCCCATTTTTTAAAAGCTAAATGCAGGTGGTTGGGCTGGCGGGGGGCAGGGAGCTTGGTTTGTGGAGTCATTCACCTGTTCAGTCCTAGGTTGTTAAACGGCGGAGAGCTGTTCCCCTCTGGGTGGCTGACACACTGTGTCTTAAAATGAGCGGATGAACTAATTTCCCCCCCGGCTTGGTCGGCTCAGCAGGGCTGCCACTCACTGAACGGGCCAGAGCGACTGAGCTCCCGGCCCTTCCAGTCAGGGCTGACACAATTGTAGGAGAGCGGGGCGGCAGGGTTTGTGTAGCTGGCATCGCTGTACCAGCTGCGGGTATAAACAGACCAGTGTGTCCCAGAACCTTGTACCAGGGCTAATTTAGTTTAATGTTTTTAAACATCAGCGTCTGGCCTTTGAGAATAATTGAAAACCTAAATCCCATGAAGATCAGGTCAGGACAAAAGTTCACCCTCACCGAGTCGTCCTATTTTAGTTTCATAGTGAGACTGCCAATAAAATTAGGTGAACAGAGGCTCAATTCATGCAAATATTGTTCCTATTTACATATATTAAAAGACGTCTCCCTTTCCCTGGGGCTGAGAACTCCAGCCACCAACTAACACACACAACACTGTGATCCCATTCACTGCTTTACAGTGTCCTTCACACCCAGGGTCACAAAACACTGCAGAGAGCGATAGGAAGAGAGTGGGACCCATAAACTAAAGAGAAGAGGAAAGGACAGATGCTGGGAGCACTCCAGACAGAATGAGAACAGACCCAAAGTGTCACCTAGAACCCAGCCCTGCCCAAGCAGGAAGCACCAGCCCTCGTGGGGGTAAGGCTGCTCTCTGTTTGCAAACTCTAGAGGTCAGGGAACGTTCAGACTTTGGGAACCTTCTTGGGGTGACCAGACAGCAAATGTGAAAAATCGGGACAGGGGGTGGGGGGTAATAGGAGCCTATATAAGAAAAAGACCCAAAAATCAGAACTGTCCCTATAAAATTGGGACATCTGGTCACTCTAGACCTTCTCCAAGCACAGCAGAGCACTGGGACCTTTGTGAGGATCGCTATAGCTAGGTGACAGGTAGAGTGACTCCATGGTTTGAAGCAGGAAGGAAGAGCGTTCTCCTGAGAAGGGGCTGCCCCAGAGTCAGAGCAGCTCTCAGCCCTGGAGATGCAAGGGCAGGCCAGGGCTGGAGGAGTGCGAGAGAGCACTGCAAACAGAACTGCATTCAGATATGGCTGCGAAGCTGGTGCACGGGAGATAGGACGGGAGTGGGGAATGATTCAGAAGCAGCGGTGCTGAGTTTGTACTAGGACTCACCCAGATACAGTGCCCACCCAGAGCAGATCTGAGACCCCAGAGCACCTGCACTGCTCCAGCAGCCTGGCTCCCAGCACAGCAACCAGAACTGTGATGGTCAGTCTCTGGGTGCAGCCACCCTCCCTCTGCCACCTTCGCTATGGTGCCTGCGTGTGGGCCAAGACCTGCTCCCCGTCTTGAGCCTCACTCACTGGGGCTGCCTGTTTTTGCACCAGGGCCCTCTCTAACAAGGAGGTTATTGAGGGGAAAGAGCCCAGAGGGAAGGGGGCAGGCGGCCCAGACAGCAGGAGGAGGACATGGAGGAACCCCCCCAACCTAGGACAGATTGGAGGGTGGGGGAAGTGGAGTGCTGCCCAATGTCCCCCTGAGCTGGCAAGGGATGCAGCTAGCAGCACAGGAACCTGAGAAGGACAATGGCCCAGGGATGGAGATAGGAAGCCCAAAAGAGGCAGGGTAGGGTTGGAGGACAGAGGGCTAGGGCTGGCCCAAGGAGGGAAATGAAGTTCTAAGTACCCCTAGCTCTGGGGTACCTGAGCCCCCTCCTCAGAGCTCCCCTGAGCCCAGGCTACCCGAACCCCCTCCTCAGAGCTCCCTTGGGCCCGGGGTACCTGAGCCCCCTCCTCAGAGCTTCCCTAGGCCCAGGCTACCCGAGCCCCCTCCTCAGAGCTCCCTGGGCCTAGGCTACCCGAGCCCCCTCCTCAGAGCTCCCCTGGGCCCAGAGTACCCGAGCCACACCACAACACTGTGATCCATTCACTGCTTTACAGTGTCCTTCACCACCAGGGTCACAAAACACTGCAGAGAGCGATAGGAAAGAGGTGGGACCATAACTAAGAGAAGGAAAGGACAGATGCTGGGAGCACCTCCAGACAGAATGAGAACAGACCCAAAGTGTCACTAGAACCCAGCCTGCCAAGCAGGAAGCACCAGCCCTCGTGGGGTGGTAGGCTGCCTCTGTTTTGCAAACTCTAGAGGGTCAGGGAACGTTCAGACTTTGGGAACCTTCTTGGGGTGACCAGACAGCAAATGTGCAAAATCGGGACAGGGGGTGGGGGGTAATAGGAGCCTATATAAGAAAAGACCAAAAATCAGAACTGTCCCTAATAAAATTGGGACATCTGGTCACTCTAGACCTTCTCAAGCCACAGCAGAGCACTGGGACCTTTGTGAGGATCGCTATCGCTAGGTGACAGGTAGAGTGATACCCATGGTTTGAAGCAGGAAGGAAGAGCGTTCTCCTGAGAAGGGGCTGCCCAGAGTCGAGCAGCTCTCAGCCCTGGAGATGCAAGGGCAGGCCAGGGCTGGAGGATGCGAGAGAGCACTGCAAACAGACTGCATTCAGATATGGCTGCGAAGCTGGTGCACGGGAGATGGACGGGGTGGGGAATGATTCAGAAGCAGCTGGTGCTGAGTTTGTACTAGGACTCACCCAGATACAGTGCCCACCAGAGCAGATCCTGAGACCCCAGAGCACCTGCACTGCTCCAGCACCTGGCCTCCCAGCACAGCAACCAGAACTGTATGGTCAGTTCTGGGTGCAGCCACCTCCCTCTGCCACCTTCGCTATGGTGCTGCGTGTGGGCCAAGACCTGCTCCCCGTCTGAGCCTCACTCACTGGGGCTGCCTGTTTTTGCCAGGGCCCTCTCTAACAAGGGGTTATTGAGGGGAAAGAGCCCAGAGGGAAGGGGGCAGGCGGCCCAGACAGCAGGAGGAGGACATGGAGGAACCCCCCCAACCTAGGACAGATTGGAGGTGGGGAAGTGGAGTGCTGCCCAATGTCCCCTGAGCTGGCGAAGGGATGCACTAGCAGCACAGGAACCTGAGAAGGACAATGGCCGGGATGGAGATAGGAACGCCAAAGGGCAGGGTAGTGGTTGAGGACAGAGGGCTTAGGGCTGGCCCAGGAGGGAAATGAAGTTCTAAGTACCCAAGCTCTGGGGTACTAGAGCCCTCCTCAGAGCTCCCCTGAGCCCAGGCTACCCGAACCCCTCCTAGAGCTCCCTTGGCCCGGGGTACTGAGCCCCCTCCTCAGAGCTTCCTAGCCCAGGCTACCCGAGCCCCTCCTCAGAGCTCCCTGGGCCTAGGTACCCGAGCCCCCCTCAGAGCCTCCCCTGGGCCCAGAGTACCCGAGCCTCCTCCTCAGAGCTCCCTGGGCCTAGCTACCCCAGCCCCCTCCTCAGAAGCTCCCCTGGGCCTAGTACCCGAGCCCCTCCTCAGAGTCCTTGGGCCCAGGGTACCTGAGCCCCCTCCTTCAGAGCTCCCTAGCCCAGTCACCCGAGCCCCCTCTCAGAGCTCCCTGGCCCGGGGTAACTGAGCCCCTCCTCAGAGCTTCCCTAGGCCCAGGTACCCGAACCCCCTCCTCAGAGCTCCCTTGGGCCCGGGGTACCTGAGCCCCCTCCTCAGAGCTCCCTAGGCCCGGGGTACCTGAGCCCCCTCAGAGCTTCCCTAGGCCCAGGGTACCCGAACCCCCTCCTCAGAGCTCCCTGGGCCTAGGCTACCCAAGCCCCTCCTCAGAGCTCCCTTAGGCCCAGGCTACCGAGCCCCTCCTCAGAGTCCCTGGCCCAGGTACCCGAACCCCCTCCTCAGAGCTCCCTGGCCCGGGGTAACGAGCCCCCTCCTCAGAGTTCCCTAGGCCCGCGGGTACCCTGAGCCCCCTCCTCAGAGCTCCCCTGGGCCCAGGCTCCCAAGTCCCCTCCTCAAGCTCCCCGGGCCCCAGTACCTGAGCCCCCTCCTCAGAGCTCCCCTGGGCCCAGGCTACCCAAGTTCCCTCCTCAGAGCTCCCCGGGCCCAGGGTACCTGCGCCCCTCCTCAGAGCTCCCTGGGCCCAGGCTACCAAGTCCCCTCCTCAGAGCTCCCCAGCCAGGGTACCTGAGCCCCTCCTCAGAGCTCCCCTGGGCCCAGGCTTCCAAGCCCCCTTCTCAGACCTCCCTAGTCCTGGGGTACCCAAGCCCCCTCCTCAGAGCTCCCCTGGGCCCGGGGGTACCCGAGCCCCCTCCTCAGAGCTCCCCTAGCCCTGGTGGTACCCGAGCCCCTCCCAGAGCTCCCCTAGGCCCGGGCTACCTGAGCCCCTCCTTCAGAACTCTCCAGGGTACCTGTGCCCCCCCCCAGCTCTCTTAGACCCCAAGTACCTGGGGCCCCCCCACCCAGCCCAAGTGCCCTCCTCACTGTGGTTTTCCATTCTCAGGCCCCCCTTGCACGGAGAAGCCAGTGGGCTCCACATGCTCAGAATTGCTCAGATTCTTCTGCATTATGAAGACACAAAGGCTTCAAACACTTCACATTTCCCTGCAAAGGGAGGATTTAGAGCAGCACCTGATCATGTGTCAGCGGCAGTGCCTTGGACCAGCCAGGGAGGGCTACTGGGGCCCAGAGCCAGTGGGGAAAGAGGCTTTGAAGTGGCTCCACTGGGAGGAAAAGGCTGCTGGGTAAAGCATGAGGCATCTTTGCTGGAAAAGGAGGTGAGAGCGACTTAGGGTCACAGCAGAGCACCAGATCTGCGGGTCACAGTGAGTTTGTTTTCATTCTTAACTGAAACGGAGCAGCAATCACCCAGGGCCTCAGCCCTGTGCCCTGGTCTCTCACTCGCTCTGAACTGTCTCCCTTCGGGGGAATGTTTGTGGTATGCCACATTCTTTCATTTGTTTGTGGCTGGATTAGCTCAGGGACATTGACACAGGCAGAAGGGGACTCTGAAAAACATGCACACACTTAAGAAAACTGGAGCTCGAATACTCGGGCTCCAGGAGCCCTAATACTCGAGCTCCAGGAGCCCTGCCCTGCCTTGATTATCCTGAAGCCCAGGGGGCACTGCCAACCCCGGCCCTGCATTCTCTGCTACCTCCAAAGTCCCTGGGGCATCCTCCCCGGTCTGGGGCTGAATTAGAAGGAAAGGACTGTCTAGTTTCAATGGTTTCCCACACTGAGAGAAAGGCTGAATGTCCCAGCTGCAAAGTGCATTTGTGTTCCAAACCCCATCGTGCTGGGTCCTGCCCCAGAGAGCTTCCAGGCTAGAAACCAGCACATAGGAGGTGAGAGAAGCAAGCGGGTCAGGGCGGGGCTGGGAGAGACAGGGTTACACAAATACTAGGATGAGCTCAATCCTTATCCCGCCTGTGGTAGTGATCACAACCCCCTGGGGAAACAGGAGCAAGCTGCACTCATGCAAACAGAGGCTTTGCCTGTTTACACTAGGGATTGTGCCAGTGAGCTACACTAATGGCCGCAATTGGGCCAAGTTGCCCATGCGGCCAAGGTCTCAAATAGAATAAGGGGCGTCGCTCAGACTCAGCGCTCAGTGTATGATATGATCATGTTCCTCTCTTTCTGTCCCAGGCTTTGTCTACACTTACAGTTTTGCAGCGCTGGCAGTTACAGCTGTGGTTGTACAGCTGTGTACGGCCAGCGCTGCAGTGTGTCCACACTGACAGCGACCAGCGCTGCAGTGTGTCCACACTTGCACCAGTTGCAGCGCTGTTGTGAGTGGTGCATTGTGGGCAGCTATCCAAAAGAGAGAGATAGGAAAGGCTGCTGGGTAAAGCATGAGGCATCTTTGCTGGAAGGAGGTGAGAGCGACTTAGGGTCCGCAGAGCACCAAGATCGGGTACAGTGAGTTTTGTTTTCATTCTTAACTGAAGGCGCAGCAATCCCCACGGGCTCAGCTCTGTGCCTGGTCTCTCACTCGCTTGAATGTTCCCTTCGGAGGAATTCTTGTGCGTATGCCACATTCTTTGCTTTGTTTGTGCTGGATTTAGCTCAGGGAACATGTGACACAGGCAGAAAGGGCTCTGAAAAACCTGCACAACTTAAGAAACTGGAGACTCCGAATACTGGGCTCCAGGAGCCTCAATACTCGAGCTCCCCAGGAGCCCTGCTGCCTTGATTTCCTGAAGCCCAGGGGAGCAACCCGCCCTGATCTCTGCTACCGTCCAAAAGTCCCTGGGGCATCCTCCCCGGTCTGCGGGTGCTGAATTAGAAGGAAAGGACTGTCTAGTTCATGGTTCCACACTGAGTGAAAGGCTGAATGTCCAGTGCAAGAAGTGATTTGTGTTCCAAACGCCATCGGCTGGGTCCTGCCCCAGAGAGCTTCAGGCCTAGAAAGCAGCACATCAGGGGTGAGAGAAGCAGCGGGTCAGGGCGGGGCTGGGAGAGCAGCGGTTAACAAATACTATAAGGATGAGCTCATCCTTACGCCTGGGTAGTATCACACCCCTGGGGGAAAAGGAGACAAAGCTGCACTCTAGACACACACAGAGACTCTGCCTGTTACACTAGGATTGTGCCAGTGAGCCTACACAATGGCCGCAATTGGCCAAGTTGCCCATGCGGCCAAAGGTGCTCAATAGAAATAAGGGGGCGTCGCTCATTAGACTCAGCGCTCAGTGTAGATATGATCATGTTCCCTCTTCTGTCCCAGCTTGTCTACACTTACAGTTTGCAGCGCTGCGCAGTCTACAGCTGTGGTTTGTACCAGCTGTGTACCGGCCAGCGCTGCAGTGTGTCCGCTAACTGACAGCGACCAGCGTGGGCAGTGTGTCAGCACTTGCACCAGTTGCAGCGCTGTTGCGAGTGGTGCATTGTGGGCAGCTAATCCCACAGAGACTCGTCCCATTTTGGTCGCTGTGGAAGGGGAGGAAGGGTGCGGGTCATTCCGCTTCCTGTTCCACATGAACGTGCTGCAAGGGAATCGGACCGCCACGCCTAAGAGGCCCGCACCTTAGGCCCTTTTTTTTATTTTTATTTATTTTTTTTTTAAACTTCCCTGTCCAGTGCGGTCTGCTCCATGGCCCGCTCCTTTGAGTGAAGCGGGCGGGAGCGGCGGCATGGCGCTCTCAGCTAGAGCTCCAGCCGGGCTGCGGGCCTTGCGGTGTGCGCTCCGCCAGGGCTCGCCGGCCGGGAGCGCGGAGTCGCGGAGCTTGCCGCGCTCTTTCATATCCGGGGCTCCAGCCCGGGAGAGATGGAGCTCGCGAGATTGCGCGCTCCGGCTAGAGCGCGCAGGCGGCAGCTCGGCCCGGAGCACGGCAAAGCCGGCAGTTCCGCCGGAGCACGGCAAGGCCGGGGCTCTTCCCGTCTGGCTCCGGTCAGAGCGCGGCAAGCCCGCGACCGGCTTGGAGCTCTCGGGCCCTTTAATAGCCCACCTGAGCCTGGGGCAGTGAGGGGAGTATTCAAAAGTCCTGCGGGGCTGTATCCAAGCTGCCTCTACCATCCCCGGCTCCTTCAAATACGCCGCCGAGCCCGCTCCTGCTTGCATCTCCCAACAGCGCGCTCCCGCGGCTATTTAAAGGTTCCCGGAGTAGAAGGGGGTTTGGGGGCTACTTAAAGGGCTGGGGTCAGCTGCCTCTGCTGGCACCCATTGACCTGCCCACCAGTCCAAGCCCCCTGCCGCAGCCAGCTCTGCAAACACTGTCCTGTCCTCCAGCCACCCCTGCCACACCAACCCCTGCGCCCTGCCACGAGCAGCGCCCCCCCGCACACTGCTGCCCGCACCAGCTCTGCGCACTCTGCCCAGCGCAACCCCTGCCTTGTTTCAGTCAACCTTGCTGGCACCACTGCTGAGCCCAGCCCTGCCCTCACAACCCTTGTCTTTCCCAACGCAGCCCACATCCCTTGCCTACCTGAGCAGACCCTAACCTCAGTCAGCCCCTGCCTGCTTCAGCCAGCCCCATGTCCACTGCAGGCCTGCAGTTCCAGGGCATTAACCCTGCAGGGAGAGCTGGAACGCAAAACATGTGCACACCCACAGGGAGTGGTGGGACACACATGTGAATCACAGCATATATGATGAATGTTATAATGATTTATTATCATATAAGTTATGGAAAGTAAAATAATACACTGAAAGAAATGAGAGGCTTTTTTTTCCCCAGGCCACTTCTTCTTAAAGTCATGCCCGTGCCGATCCTGTTGCTTCCTCTTGGTACGTCAATACTTTTCTTGGCAGCCTTCTCTTTTCTGGCAGCCTGTTCCTTTTTCATGGTTTCGCTATCCTCCAGTCTTGACTTTTTATTCTTCTGTGGAATAGCAGAATCATAACTGCTTCCATCTCTTCACCTAGTCTTTTCCTTGGTTTTTTTCGTAAGCTTTGCAGTCTTCAAGAAGTCTGCATGATGGAGCAGTATTCAAGGTCACTTTAAAAAATCAGGAGAGAATAAGAACTGTTATCACAGAGCTGCATTGTTTTAAGAGTTTTGAGCATCAGTTACACATCTGAGCTGCACAGAGAAGGCCGCGAAGCTGCGATAGAGAGGGAGTTTTCCCCACATAGCGGCTACAGTGAAGGGGGGCTGCCATCGTGGCTCACCTGGGAAGGGGTGGGGTGCTTCACTGTGGAGCCCATGGGTTTCTGTGACTTCCCCCCCACTCCCCCCCCCCGTGGGAACAGCAAGAGTGCAGCTACAAGGGAAATACTAACTGACCCTACACCCCAGACATTGCCACAGTCTCAGCTACCTCCTGTAGCCATCTTGGCACACGCAGCTCACCTGGAAGGGGTGGAGCTTGCTTCACTCTGGAGCCATGGGGGGTTTCTGTGGCATTGTGGCAAACGCAAAAGAGTCAGCTACAGGGAAATCAATGGGCCTTATTCCAGTCCACGATATAGGCTCCTCGCAGAGCAGCCATAGCCCGCCTGCTCCGCAAAACCTTGCATCCTTATAAATAACAGCTTCTTACAGGACCAAGGCGTCCTTCTGGTTCCTCACTACCAAGTCCCTAATGCAGCTGTGACTGGCTAGCTGTTCCTGGCTGGAAAATAGCTCCTGCCTGCTATGACTCCTGGGAGTCTCCAACTACTCAGTATGCTCCCTCTCAGGTATCCTACTAACACTTCCCCCCTCTCCAGGCTCTGGAGCCCAGAGCAGTGGAGTGCTAAGCACTGACATGAGAGCTTGAAAAGGAATGCTGGGATAGTCCTAATACTGGAGACATAAAAAACGCTGGTGCGTGTCCACACTGATGACCAGCGTGCATCCACAGCGCTGGTCTCGCAGCCATAAACCAGGAGCAGGCCCAGGTGTACCGCCAGCACTCGCAAACAGGGAGTTGCACCGCTGGCTGAGCTTTTAAGTGTAGACACCTGCTAAGTTGCAGCGCTGTAACCCCCTCGCCAGCGCTGCAACTTGCAAGTGTAGACAAGCCCCCAGGCATGCCAGCTTTCCTCTGCATCTCTGCAAGTGCCCCCTAGTGGCCACACACCAAACACTGGGACAGCTTAAAACCCCTTCATTCGCAATAGAACAGGGCCCAGGTGTTGGACACACTGGCATTGTTCACATCCTCTCAGGGAGGGGAGGTTGGGCCAGAGGCAGATCAGCTGCTGCTACATCTCAGACTCTGTTTCCTGCTTCTAGCCCAGAACTGAGGTGTCTCGGAGAACCCGGAGCCAGTGCCCTATCAGAACCAGCCACCCAGGAGAGACAGCCTCAGTTCCCCCACATGTCCTGTGGATAAATCCAGATCACCAGGGAATTATCAGTGTTATTAGTAAGCTCTGGGAGCACAGGAGCCTGGGCTGGATTGTGGAGCTTTGGTTAATTAATGATAGGCTAATTCAGGTTGTTTTGTTAGGGAGGGGGTGACCAGCCCTAGATGGGGAGAAGGCCCTTCGTTTCCCACCCTGTAGAATTGGGCTGCCACGGGGGATCAGAGACGTAGGGCAGGCGCTGGGCAGAATGGAATGCTTATAACAATACATTGCCCCTCTCATCCTAGGATCTCAAAGTCCTTTACAAATGCTTGTTAAATTAGGCCTCTCAACGGATCTGTCAGAAAGCGGAGTAATTTCCCCATTTTACAGATGGGGAAACTGAGGCACAGACAGGGGAAGGAACTTGCAACGGTTACGTAGTTAGTCGATAGCAGAACTAGTAAGAGAACCCAGGGATCCTACTGCCCACTCCCTTGCTCTAACCACTAGACCACACTCCCCTTCCAGAGCTGGAACAGAACCTAGGAGTCCTGACTTCCAACCACCATGTAATACTGCTTCCCTAGCTACTCTGCGTGACACCTTTCACAACTAAACACAGCTGTTTCCTCAATAATCAGAGAGTGAGCAGAGTTAATTGGTTCTGTATTGTTTTATAACCTTGGGTTTAACTGCAATCATCTCTTGTGCAGGAAGGTGAGTCCTGGAGGAGATAACATGAGGTGGAGACGGTGGCTGCATTCCACTTCTGTTCCATCACTTCTGTCAGCCACATGTCCAGGCAGGGCCGGCTTTAGGCCAATTTGCCTGATTCCCCGGAATTGGGCCCCGTGCCTTAGGTGTGTTTTAAATTTTTTTTTTACTCACCCGGCAGCAGGGGGGTCCTTTCCGGGGTTTTAGGCAGCATTGCAGTGGTGGGGGGATCTGCTCCGGGGTCTTCGGCAGCATTTCGGCAGCGGCGGGGTCCACTCCAGTGTCTTCAGCAGCATTTCGGCAACAGGGGGGGTCCACTCTGAGGTCTTCGGCAGCATTGCGGTGGCGGTCCGCTCTGGGGTCTTCGGCAGAATTGCGGTGGCGGGGGGGATCCACTCCGAGGTCTTTGGCAGCACTGCGACGGCGGTGGCGGCGGTCCACTCCGGGGTTTCGGCAGCATTGCAGCGGTGCGGGGAGGTCCGCTCCTGGGTCTTCGGCAGCATTGCAGCGGCGACAGGGGGATCTCCTCCGGGGTCTTAGGCAGCATTTCGGCGGTGGCGGGGTCCGCTCCGGTGTCTTCAGCAGCATTTCGGCGGCGGGGGGGTCCGCTCTGGGATCTTCGGCAGCATTGCAGCAGCGGTCCGCTCTGGGGTCTTTGGGAGCGTTGCGGCGGCAGCGGCGGTCCACTCCAGGGTCTTCGGCACCATTGCGGCGGTGGGGGGATCTGCTCCAGTGTCTTTAGCAGCATTTCGGCAGTGGGGGAGTCCACTCTAGGGTCTTCGGAAGCATTGCGGTGGTGGTCCGCTCCGGGGTCTTCAGCCGAATTGCGGCGGTGGTGGCAGTCTGCTCCAGGGTCTTCGGCAGCATTGCTGCAGTGGGGAGGGGGTCCGCTCCTGGGTCTTCAGCAGCATTGCAGTGGCGGGGGGGGTCAGCTTCGGGGTCTTCGGCAGCATTGCAGTGGCGGTGGCGGTCCAGGGTCTTCAGCAGAATTGCGGCGGTGACGGCAGTCCACTCCGGGGTCTTCGGCAGCATTGCAGTGGCGGTGCAGGGAGGTCCACTCCAGGGTCTTCAGCAGCAATGCACCAGCGGGGGGCGGTCCGCTCTGGGGTCTTCGGCAGCATTGCAGCGGTGGCGGTGGTCCGCTCAGGGTCTTCAGCAGCATTGCAGCGGAGGCGGCAGTCCACTCCGGGGTCTTCAGCAGCATTGCAAGCGGTGAGCGTTGGTATCGAACATTCAGGGTCTCAGCAGCCTTGCAAGTGGGGCGGTCCGCATCCGGGGTCTTCGGCCAGCATGTCGGCAGTGCGAGGAGCTCCGCACCGGGGTATCAGCAGCCTTGCGGTGGCAGGGCGGCAGGGCGGCTCTAGCACCAGCAAAGCAAGCACGTTCTTGGGGCAGCCCATGTTACAGGGGCGGCAGGGATCCAGCCTGAGAGCTGAGAATATAGGGGGCCCTGGGAGCTGTAGTTCTTGGTAGTTCTCTGCCTATAAAGCCAGCCCTGGAGCAGGGAAACAACTACATTTCCCAGCAATTCCCTTGGCCACCACCAACTGGAAAGGAAGGAGGGGACCTCATGCAGTACCATGCTGTGAGTGAAGATTGCACTGTGAATGTAGGGAGACCATATTTTAAACATTCAAAAAATAGACACTCCGGGGGAAGGAAGCCCCACCTGCCACCATCCACTCCTCTGACTGCCTATCATAAGCCTCTTCCCATATCTGGACCTTAGCGTCCAAAATCTGGGCTTAGCATGAACCTCCAAGCTTAATTACCACTTGGATCTTATCTCGCGCCACCAATCAGGATTCTGAGTACCTGATAAACTCTTCTGGTTCCCCAACTTTCCCTGGGGGACACCCCCAAGACTCAGATTTGCCTGAGCCTCCACAAAGGAAATACCCCACTTCCCTTCCTGCTCTTTACTTCCTCCCAGATTTCCCGCCCTGGATTTTTGATACTAGGTGAGATTTCCCTGCTTTTCAATCCCTTGAAAACACCAAAACAGAGAGGACGATTTACCCTTCCCCCCTCTTCCCTCTCCCTCCCGTCGCCTGTCGAGGCTACCTTTCCTGAGGAAGACAGTACTCATGAGACAAATTCATTATCCCCATTGCCCTCTTAACTATGGAAAAGGAAAATCAACAAGTTTAAAAAGAAAGATTTATATAAAAAGAAAGAAAAACACATGACATGATCACTGCATCAAGATGCACTAACACGGGCTATTGCGTTTAAAAGAAAATATGAATAATCAAAGCCTTATTCCAAAGATATCCAATTTAAACATATTCCAGAACTCCACACATGTAAAACAAAAACAATAGAAACCTGTTGCTTGTCCTTTTGTACTCACACTTGGGAACAAAGGGTAGAAAGAAGCTTGGAATTAGAAAAAAAAGCTCTTCCCTGTTACCGAGAGAAAAAACAGCAGAAACAAAGACAAAAACCACCAGAAGTTCCCTCCCTCACTATTGAAAAAATCCGGTTTCCTGATTTCTTCCTACGGTTCAGGTGTTTGTTCCCTTTGTATAACGCCAATTACAGTGTATAAATAGAAACATTTAACCCTTAGCTATCGTTTATGAACTGCCCCCCAGAAGAAAACCCAACCATCCAAACTCCCCTTTCCTGTCCCTCTGATCACCTCCTCCCGAACCACTGCCCCTACGCTTGCTCCCAGGACCCCACCCCCTAATCTAGCAGTCGACCGTGCTGTGGTCCTTGTCCCCTGATTCCCCCTCTCGGACCCTTGCCCATAAACTGCTCCCCTCACGAACCCCCCCCATCTGAACCCTCCTTTCTCCTTGTCCCCAATTGCCCCTCCTAGAGACCCCCCCAACTTCCCCATTAGGACCGCAACCCCTACCGTCCCTCGACAACCCCTGGTAGACCCATGCCTATCCAACTGCTGCCCGTCCCCGACTGCCCCCACCTGCTGACCCATATCTAACCCCTTCTCTCCTGCCCTCGACTGCCCCCGACCTCCACTTCCAATCCAACCCCACCGTGCTTTCCCTGTCCCTTGATTGACCACCCTAGAACCTCCCCCCTTTCTCCAACCCCCAGCCCCCTTACCGTGCAACTCAGACGCATGATCCTGCTCCGAGCAGCTCCAGACCGTGCTGCATACATGCTGCCGTGCTCCCTGTGGAATCCCACTAGGCCCCCCCCACACAACACCAATGCTCAGCAACCTGCTCTTCAGATTTGGAACACCTTAAAAATTCAGGAGTGTCAAGCCAATTTGAAGTCAGCTGTTACTTCATTTCTCCAAGTCAAATAACAACTGATCCGCTGTAAACTTGCTGTAGAAAAGTAGGATAAAATTTGAGCAAGAAAATACTTCCCCAAGTGGTTTTATCAGGAACTGGGAATTGCCATTTTCAAAAGCCATTTGTATTTTTGTTGTTAAAATGAAGACAAGTGATTATCGCATTATTCAAAATTCCCGAGAAAACAAAGAGTGGAACAAAAGACTAATAAAGGCACTCAACTTTACCTCATTTATGAGGACAGTCGTTATGATATGCATCCAGATATCCTCCAATCACACAAGTTGATGAATTTGTTCACTTTACTGCAGCTCTGTAACACATATTGGGAAACCAATTCCTGTCTGTTGTTTTGTGCACATCCAAAATTCCTGCTGAATGACACCGCCTGGGTGAGACGATATACCAGTGACCCAGGGACTGCGCAGGAAAGGAAGGGTGCATGTGTTGGGTGGGACGCCCGGGCTGGGGCTAGTCAGGAGTGGTGTGTGGGGCACTGGGTGGGGGAAAGGGGGGATCGAGCCCAGGGCTGGGGCAGCAGGGGTTGGGGGGAGGGAACTAGTGGGGGGAAAGGGGGAAGCCCAGTGCCGGAGTGGCATGGGGTGTGCGGGGAGGAGAGTCCAGGGCTGGAGCAGCAGGGGTATGCAGGGGGGAGCCCAGGCCTGGGATGGGGGGCAGCCAAAATTTTTTTTGCTTGAGGCAGCAAAAAAACTAGAGCCGGCCCTGCAGGGGGGTCTGCTCCAGGGTCTTCGGCAGCCTTGCGGTGGGGGGGAGTCCACTCCAGGGTCTTTGGCAGCATTGCGGTGGTGGGATGGTCTGCTCCGGGGTCTTCGGCAGCCTTGCAGCAGTGGGGGGGTCTGCTCCAGGTCTTCGGCAGCATTGTGGCAGTGGGGGGGTCTGCTCTGGGGTCTTCGGCAGCATTGCGGCGGCGGTCCGCCCCGGGGTCTTCAGCAGGCATTGCGGTGGTGCAGGGAGATCCGCTCCGGGGTCTTCGGCAGCATTGCGGCGGCAAGGGTGGGGTCTGCTCCCGGGTCTGCTGCAGCATTGCAGCGGTGGGGGGATCCTTCGGTGCCGCAGAAGACCCGGAGCAGACCCCCCCACTGCCGAAGTGCTGCCAAAGCCCCAGTCTGCCACCGAGTATTCAAATTGGGCCCCGCAGTTAATAAAACCTGCCCTGTGTCCAGGGGACATGCAGCCAAACAGTGGGTGATACACAGAGACCAGTCGAGACTTCTCCAGATCTGCAGTACAAGCTGCTGATGATCAGCAGCATCGCTCTCTTTCCCTGCCAGCATTGTGCTGCTTAAGGGGGGAAAGGCCTGGCTTGAAGCCATGAGAATCACTTGCTAAGATTCAATTAACTTAATTACCTCATGGCTAACCTGCAGGGGTAGGCTGGGAGCAAAGAGCTGTTCAAATACATTGGAACTCCAGGACTAGATTTTCAACAATATGCGCTTAAAGTCAGGCTCCTAAATCCTTCTTTAGACACCTAAATAAGTGGTCCAGTTCTCAAGTGTGCTGAGCACTCAGCGGTTTATGCCAAAGTCCATGGGCACTGCTGGTCACTCAGCTCTTCTGAAATCAGTTCACTTATTTGGGTGCCTAAGTATGGGTTTAGGAGCCTGACATTAGGCCACAACTCCTGGAAATCCAGACTCCTGCGTGTATAAAAAGCACTGTCAATGTGTGTGATGATCCCCATCTGTGGCTGTCCACGGAGGCCATGGGTCTGTTATAGAGCTCAGTGTACAAGCCTGGCTCATCAGCTTGTGCTTTTAGCTCCGTTCAATCCTGAGTGTCAGCCACTCGTCGCATATGCACAATGCCTAGAGCACCCCAAAGGGACTGTCACAAAAAAGGATTGAAATAGGCCAGGCTGGCTCCCAATAGCCAGCCCAGGACAGCCATCTGCACCCTGAACATGCACAGTCCAGGGCTTTGCTGTCTAATCTGATGAAAGAGACTGGCCCGTTAGCTGTGCCGTGAAGTCTGGTCACCCTATCTCATCTGCTGCCCCTGAACTGAAGGAGCCTGACTGATTTACAAGGAGGGAAAACCAGACACAAACCTTCAATCCTCATTCAAGTCCAGCGTGGGGTTCCCTGTTTTCGGATCCAAAACCCCTTCTCTCCAGAGCCAGAGCCTGGCCTGCCTCCCCCTAGTGCCCTTGCCAATTTCATTGCCAATAAGCAATGAGGCTGGGGTGCTCAGATACCATGGTGAGAAAGAAAGAAAAAATTTTCCTGTGCCACTGTCATGCCACCTCCTAAGGGCACATCCACTTCATGGATCCCAGTCTCAGGTGGTGAGGTTTCCTGTCCTCTCTCAGAGCTGGAAGGGAACCTGAGAAGTCATCAAGTCCAGCCTCCCCTCTTCACCAGCAGGATCAAGTACTGGTTTTGCCCTAGATTCGTAAGTGGCCCCCTCAAGGGTTGAACTTACAACCCTGGGTTTAAGCAGCTCAATGCTCAAACCACTGAGCTATCCTTCCCCACACAGGGCATCCTACCTGGGAAAGCTAGGAGCCTGTGAGACAGCTAACCTGTTTAATGACGTCTCAGAGAATGCATTAAAGGCAGATTCATCCCTCTGACTTGATGGCATCAGATGATGAAAAGAGAGCAATATTTAAGGAGATGACCAAATTGGTCTCTCTGAGTGGAATCCCATACCCAGCACACAGCCTGAGTAGCTGGGCTCTGCACAGAGATCTGCATGGGAACCCTCCTCCACCGGTCTGCACTGGTGATGTTCTACCCTTAGGGCTCTCCCCTCTGTCTCTGTGCACCCCCATGGGAGGAGAAGGAGAAACTACTGGTGAGCCACACAGTTGTGGATCTCCTGGCCCCAGACGAACTTCTGCCCGGCCACATTTCCATCCTGCCCCAACAACCTGTCTGGACTGCATAGGCACAGTGGGTCATCATGAAAGTGTACTCAGCAAAGGCAGAAGATGCAAGTGGGCTCCCCAGATCCAGCTCCCCGTGAGCAGCACAACCACACCAGTGGTGCTGCATCTGCACCCACCAACTTTCCCATGCTGCTGAAGGAGCAGGATTCACCTGACTCATGCCACTCTGGGAATCCCCAGGGTTTGTTCCCGAAGGTGATTTTCCTTTTGTGGATGTTGGGACAGTCCCTGGCTCTGAAGCTGATGCAGAAAGTTGGGTTATGCATGAGTGTCTGGCCGCTCCTTGTTGTTCATCATGGGACACCTCAACTGCCACTCTACCTCGGTTGACTTGAGAGAAGAACAGAACCTGCCTGCCTGCCCACCCGTACTTATCTCTGTTCCACCCAGTTAGGCAGAGGTGACCAAGGCCATCTCAGTGCTGGGAGGAGGCCTTGGTCGGTGCTCTGGGATTCATTCTTTCCTTCTAAATTAGCTCCTGCTATTTTCTTGTTGACTTAGGCTTTGTGCCTATTGTGTGGTAACTACAGGTGTGTTTGGACTGGTTGGCTTTGACTAATTCATGATGTAATTAAGCAAATTAACATTTTACAAGTGATCCTCTGTGGCCCTGGGCCAGATTTTTTTTCCATTTAAGCAGGACAAGGAGGTCTGCTGGGAAGAGATGGGGTCCACCCGACCAAGAAGGTGCAGCACCTCTTCTCGCACCAACTCACCGGTCTAGTGCAGAGAGCTTTACACGAGGTTCAAAGAGGGCTGGTGACAAAAGCTAGTCTGTAACCTAAATGATGACAATTGGCATCACAGAGACTTGATGGGATAAGTCTCATGACTGAAGTACTGGTTTAGAGGGGTCTGGCTTGTTCGGGAAGGACAGGGAAGGGGAAAAGGGAGCAGGTGTCGCATTATACACCAAGAATATGTCCACTTCTTGTGAGGTCTGGAAGATGGTGAAAGGCAGACCAGTTGAGAGTGTCTGGGTAAAGATAAAAGGGGTAAAAAAAAGTGGTAATGTAATAGTAGGTGTCTACTCTAGACTACCACATCTGGAAGCGGAGGTAGATGAGGTATTTCTAGAACAAATAACAGAAATATCCAAAACACAAGACCTAGTTGTAAGGGGGGGACTTTGACTTCCCAGATGTCTCTTGGAAAAGTCATACAGCAAAACATAAAATGCCCAAGAAATCTTGGGCTGTACTGGGGACAACTTTTAGTTGCAGAAAGCAGAGGAAGTAACCAGGGGAACAGCCATTTTAGACTTGACCAACAGTAAGGAATTGGTGGCACGTCTGAAGATGGAAGGCAATTTGGATGAAAAAGATCATGAAACTACAAAATGGGGAGTAACTGGCTAAGTGGTGGTACTGCTGGAAAGGAGCTGGGGGTTCCAGTGGATCACAAATTCAACAAGTCAACAATGTGATGCAATTGCAAAAAAGGCTGGTATCGTTCTGGGGTGTGTTAACAGGAGTGTCGTATGTAAGGCACAGGAGGTAACTGTCCCACTCTGCTCAGCACTGGTGAGGCCTCCGCTGGATACTGTGTCCAGTTCTGGGTGCTGCACTTTAGGAAAGAAGTGGACAAATTGGAGAGAGTCCAGAGGAGAGCAACAAAAATGATCAAAGATTTACAAAACCTGACCTGTGAGGAAAGGTTACAAAAACTGGGCATGTTCAGTGTTCAAATATGTTGTGAAGAGGACTGTGATCAATTGTTCTCTACATCTCAGATGAAGGCAGGACAAGAAATAACAGGCTTAATCTGCAGCAGGGAGATTTAGGTTAAATATTAGGAAAAATTTTCTAACTCTAAGGATAGTTAAGCACTGGAACGAGCGTCCAAGGCTGGCTGTGCATTCCCCACCATTGAAGGACAAACACCTGTCAGGAAGGGTCATGCGGCCACCAGGGGCTTTTCTTGTGGCCACAGCCTTCTGGGCTGTGATGGGGAAGAGCAAAGTAGAACCCCCTCCCCCTCTGTGTTGCTCCTGGATGTTGGGGCCAGCGGCAGGGATTGGGCCCTGCCCCGCTCTGGAGATACCTGGGGCACAGCTCTGGAGTAGCAGGCGGCCAGTGAGTTCCCCACCTTCCCAGGGTGGTGGAGCTCAGGCTTTGAGCTTCAGCCCTGGGGTAGCAGGGCAGCAGGCTCTGGTCGTGGGTCTTCGGGCTCCAGCCCTGGGCTCTGGCTGCACAGTGGCAGGACCCAGGCCCCGGCTACATGGCTTCAGACTCCATCCCTGGATCCCATCCTCTGGCCGCAGCGTTTCAGGCTCCAGCCCCCCACCCCGTCTCTCTTGGCCCCCACTGCCTCTCTCAACCCTCCATCCAGGGCTTAATTTGTCCCCAGGCTTCCCAGGGCTGAATAAATCTGCTGTGAAAAGTGATACTTTGTATGTTTGTAATATCACTTTTCACAACAGACGTACTAGCTAGCAATAAATTAATTACAATGATTTGGCTGTGTCTATGGGCATATTTATTTGGTTTTCCTAAAGCTAATCAAGGATTTTAGGAAAAAGTGTGAGAGCAAGAGTTGGTGGCCGCACTCTGAGGCCACCAAAAAATGTGTCCCGAGACCCCCTAGTCTAGGTTTGCGTAGTCCTGCCTCAGCGCAGGGCGCTGGACCTGATGATTTCTTGAGGTCCCTTCCAGTCCAACATTTCTATGATTCTATGACAAGGAAGGGAAGGATCCGTTTATCTAACTATGTATTGAAGTGGTTCCCGGCGACACAGGAGATGAGCATCTGGAGCTGGCTTTGCCAAAATGGGTGCGTTCATCTTTGCTAAGATTTCATACTGTTTATTTGGTACAGTTTACCAAGAGACATGTTGGAGTCTCCATCCCTTGAAGTCTTTCAAACAAGACTGGATATCTCGTTCTAAAGACGCCCATGCTCTGGCTCAACCACAAATATGGGCTGAGGGCAGGAATTGTGGGCAAGACTCTGGCCTGTGTTATACAAGAGGTCAAACTAGATCATCATAATGGTCCCTTACGGCCTTAAAATCTATGACCAGATGTCTCTTTTGTTGTATTAAATGTTGTGAAAACATTTCTCATGTACAGGAACCCCTCTGGGGTGGGTGAGGTTACCCAGAGTGAGACCAAGAAAAGGAACAGTCAATTACTGTGAGCCAAGAGACACCGGCCTGGGTGAATGGGAGGGCGCTGCAAGACAGAACATCTGTCTGTCTGTCTGTCTATTACAGTGTTTCTCAATCTTTCTTTTACCAGGAACCAGCTTGCTGCCTTCCTAAATCGTGTAAGGGAGCTACCCGGGACTGGCACCGGTCCATAGGCTGGTCATTGAGCAATACTGATCTATCAGAGTCACAAATTCCAAGGTCAGAATCCTGTATTATACAGACCAGAGAACTTCCTCGAAACAATACCTGTCTGAACTAGAGCAAATCTTTTAGAAAAACATCCAGTTTTGATTTTAAAACATCCAGTGATGGAGAATCCCCAAATGTAGCGCAGCCTCAGGGTCCAGGCAAGGATTAGAGCCCCATTGTGCCAGACACCAAATAAACAAGTAACAAAAAGAGTCTCTACCCCAGATAACTTACAGGCTACTTGGAACTTCCATGCAGCCGTTGTCCAGAGCTTTTCTTGAGTGTGTTATAAGGACAACTGCTTTGCTAACCAGCGCACACTAAAGCAAATCATCCTGCCAGTGGAGGAGTCCAGCAATAGCACTCAGGAGGGTCCACTGGCTCCACCCAGCCGCTGACACTTGTGGGTAAAGAAAGGGCTGGCCATGATGCCGGGTAGCGCACCAGCTGCTTACTGAGCAGTCCTAGCAACTGCAAGGAGCATCCTGAGAAACAGACCTCCCTGAGGGATGCTGGGACAGCACATAATGGGTTCCCTATTTTCATGATGGGGAGACGCGACTTCCCTGTGATGCGTATGAGACAGGAAAGTTCCAGGGGAGACAGCACCTATCATCCTATCCAAGGGCCTGACTTGGAACCTGGCCAGCAGCTGGGACACACCCATGGAGGCTGATTCGTTCACACCAGTATTACAACACTGGAACTCCACTGACTTCAGCTGAGTTGCTCCTGATCTACACCAGGATCAGTGAGAGGAGCGTCCGGCTCCAGTTATTTACTGAGCCCCGCTCTCACCAGCTGGAGTGGAGAAATATGCGGCTGTGTTGTAAAGGGGTTGGGAAGTTGCCGGGAGGCCCCATGGGGAAGCACTCGTCCCATTCTGTGGAAATGTCTAAATTCTGCAAAATCTTTAGAAATTCTCCAGGAAAATCAATCTGTGGAAAATGTTAAAGAGCGTCCCTCTGAGCAATGGGGGAACCAGTGATAAACTCTTCCACAACGGAATGTCTTTACTGAGTCACTTTAAACAAAATGGTCTTTCTGATTTCACCCTTCCTGCTCTGCTTATATTTTCCAGGATTCCTCATAGCCCTGAGAATGCTCATCCATCCTCCTCACTGCTAAGATATCCCCTACTTCTCCCTCCAGAAACCTTCCAGTCTCCTGCCTAGAATGATCTGTCCTTCCTTCTCTCTCAGGCCCCCAGCCCCTTTGCCAGAAAAACTTGGACACAACCCAACTGCGATGAGTTGAACCTCAGTTATCCCAAACACACTTCTCGCTGACATCCCCTGGTGTCTGAAAGTTGCACTGAAAATGCTCTGGATTATTGGAAACCGCAGTTATCCAGGTGGATCCAGTGTGCATCCTTACACTGAGGTAATTGGGATCATTCAGTATTCCCCAGGGAAGTCCATTGTTTGCACCTTTATGGTGGACATCCCTCATCCCCGTGAAACAGGCTTCCCCAGGGGGCCAGGCACGCTGCAGAAATAAAGCCCAGGAGCCGTATGTTTCTGCTGAGACAATCAACAGTCACAGAGTCAACAGCACTGCCCTTATGGCTCAGTTATGCAAATAGGAATGGAGGAACTGCTATATTGCTTATGGTCCATCTAGGCCAGTATCCTCTCTCAGACAGTGGCTGGCACCAGCGACTTCAGGTGCAGGAAACCTTGGAGAAGGCAGTTCTAGAATAAGCTGTCCCTTGGGGAAGCTTTTTCCCCCTAATTCCATTAGTTGGAAGTTGTGTTAAGGTCTGAAACAAGAGGGTTTATATCCCTTCCAAAGCTCTTTCTTATTTTTAATCCTCATTATTTGAACTCCAGAGATCCTTGTTAGCCACACAAATGTCTAAGTCTTTTTAGAATCCTACTAAACTCTCATCCTCAATGATATAATGTGGCAAGGAGTTCCACAGGCTAACTGATGTGGAGAAAGTATTTCCTTTCATCTAATTTAAATTTGCCACCTTCTAACTTAATTGAATGACCTCAGTTTTTGTATTATGAGACTTCTCTATCCTGCAATATTTTAGGTTCTTTTCTCGATTCCCCCCTTTTCTATCTCCTCTCTAAGGTAACCAGTCCCAATCTTTTCAATCTCTCTTCCCAGGAGAGTATTTCCAGGCCTGCAATCATTCTCATTGCCTGTCTCTGAACCCCCGTCCAGTTCTGCAATGTCCTTTTTGAAATGAGGGTGACCAGGATGGACCCCCTATTCCAGGCCTGGCTGTCCCATTCGTGGATATAATGGCATTAGAGAATTGGCATAGCATGGGGCGCCACTCCACAGACAGAGCCCGGTCTGCCAGAGGATGAGAAAACAGGAGAAGCCGTACCCGCCCCCCCTTCACAGAGAACTAGCAGGAAATCTCACCCCCCCCCATCCAGCTGCCTCTCACCTCTAACTGGAGACAGGGATGGGCAGGCAGCCAGAAAGGGCTCAAGAGAGTCTGAGCTCCGGGCTGTGGGACAAATTTAAGGACCAGCCAGAGCGTGCGGGCCTCCATGAGCCAGCACCACACCCAGACTCAGCCACTGCCCAAAAGAAAGGAGACCCCTTGTCACAGAGTGGACTGGGCCCTTTAAGAGGAAACAGCTCCAGCCCACCTGTGGGTCATGAACAGCCTTGATGGGCCCTAGTGTTCCCCATAAAGAGCCAGAGGGGAACAGGCAACATGTGGCAGAGGAGGAAGGAGCAGGAGGCTCTGTCTGGCCGGAGAGCCGGCCAAGGGCTCGGAACATAGGTGATAAGTTATATGGGCATATGGGCCGTGGTGCCTGTGTTCCACCAATATTCAGGAAGGTGGGCTCAGCTCCACCAATGTTTGGGCTTATATTTTCAGAGTGGTCCCTCCCAGCCCCGTGCTTTTTGGGGCCCCATGCTTCAGGGGAACGTGGGGTCCAGGGCAGCCTGGGGAATTAGCAGGGGGCCTGGTCCCAGCCCACCCCAGTCTGACCCACCCTATCGGCTCCCGCCCCTGCTCCACCCCTTTACCCAAGCCCCCCACCCCCCCGCCCCGCCGCTTTCCGGCTTCCGTCCCCTCCCCTGAGTGATGCCGGGAACCAGCGGGGCAGGGCAGGTTGGGGCCAGGGTGATCCCTGCTGCCGGTGCCAGGCTCCCCGCTAACCCCCCAGGCCACCCTGGACCCTACGTCCCCCTGATATGTGGGGCCCCCCAAAGAGTGGGCCCGGGGCCGTTGCCCCAGTCCTTCCTATGGATGGGACGGCTCTGCTTGGACCTGTTCTCGGCACCACCACAAATTATATAAACCTGACACCCATGGCTTGGAAGCCAGAGCCAGACGGCAGCTCCAGGAAGCCCTGGGAGTGCCTTCGGGAGCAGCCTGAGACAGAAGAGAAGTTCCAGGCATGACAGATGCCAGCGCTGTGTCTAAGCTTTTGTGCCGTGGTGATGGACGTTATTCTGGGACCTTGGGGGTTGCATCTGAACCATTTTTTTTATGGAACAAGCCCCAGGCAGGGGTGAAGTTAGCCATGGGAAGGGCTGCATGGAGTTTTTAAGGGCCCCGAGAAGGGGAAAGAGAGGCAATGCACCCCAGAGCCACCCCTAGCCAGGAGATGGTGCTCAGGAGGCAGCTGACCTTGTTACACCCCTTATCGGTGACTGAGGGGTGGAGGCTGGAGGGCACCAGGGCTGTGTGTCTGCTGATCAAGGTGACGATGGCTGATTGTTTGTTCCTGGTAAAGGTGTTGGTGTGATTGCTGGGTGAATTCCTACCTCCCCAAAGGCTGCAGGAGGATTCACCACCACAGGGCAAGGAGTGGCTGAACACCAGCCAGGGGAACCGTCAGTGCACATGGAAACGGTTCTCACTCACTTATCACTGGCTTTCACTAAGGGACCTGACACAGCTTACGAGGCACTTGCTGAAAAGGGCTTCAGAACGGGGAGAGTTTTCGAGTGCGGACGCACATCATCAACAGGTTTCTCAGCTGATGCACTGTCGAGATCCCTGGGGCCATTCCCACCTCTTTGAGCCTTTGTTGCATGCCCTCTGTCTGCAGACTCCGGTATCCAGCCTGTTTCTTTGCAGCCCAAACCCTTGCTTCATTCCTTGAAATGGCAGCTCCCATTCTGGAGAAAAGCATGGAAATACCAGGAAGCTGCAGAGGAACCTCACAGCCACCCTGCTGCATGGAATTTCCATTGGCCAGGCACAAAGGAAGGTGGAGCCTGCTATCCATGCAGACGGGAATGGAACTGTAACCTGGAGAAGTGAGCGAAAGCAGCAACCTTCCTAGCCATGGAGTTATCTGAGCAAGACGAGGAACCTGTGGAATGGGGCACTCTCCCTTCTTGTGCTTGGCACCCAAGGGACTGAATGGCAGTGACAGAAGGGCTCCATGTTACATGGGATCTTGCGAGAGACTGCAGGTGCTACATCTCTCACAGGCCTGGATGCAGCACTGAGGAGATCACGCCAGTGCATACCTACGTGTACAGTACAGCCACTGTGGGCAGCAGACCAGCAACAGTGCCACAGCTTTGCCACTGGGCACCTAGTGTCGGCATTTCCTACCTTGCTGCAAGGGGCTTTCCCATTAATGTGGTTCATCTGCCTCTCCTAGAGGTGGTAGAATTCTTCCATCATCCTCCACCGGAAGTTAGGTCGACCTCGCTATACTGCACAGGGCACGGACATTTTCACAGCCCTAAGCAGTGTAAGTAGGTTGATCTAATTTTTAATGGTAGACCAGGCCTGTGTGTTTAACTCCTTTTTGGCGTCAGAGTCCTGCCTTGCAGAAATGGTATTTAAGAGAGGCTCAGGCTGACAGAGGCCTCAGGCCATGTCATGCCATTCCAAGAACCCTAGCAGTTCCAAGCATCTTTCTCTCTCTAGCTGCTTAAGGTATTTGTAGGGCGCAGATCTCTGTAGGATCTAGGCACTGTTATGGTACAGCCTGGATCTTTTAATGGGTGCTTGGTCTGCACCACAGCAATGTAGCCTCCTTCGACTTCATATATGCCACGGCTGGAATTTAAACTCTGCAAGACCAATTCTCCTCTCAGTTACTCCAGATTTATTCTATTGAAATCAGTAACGTGACTGGATTTGCATGATTGTAACTGAGAGCAAATCTGCTTCTGTTTGCTGTTTGCTATCTATCCAAGCCTAGATAGTCCCATGGTGACAGACACTTAGATACCAGGATGACAGGTGCTTAGATAACAACGGTGACAGGCGTTCAGCTCCCTGGTGATGGGCACCTTCAAACAAAACTAAGGCAGACAGACAGGTAGATACAGGTCTACCCATAACGGGAGGGAGCAGCCAAAGGAGGTTACAGATATAGGGGGTATTTACATTGTTCCTAAGAAGTGAGTTACACAGTGTTCCAGAGAGACACTTAAGGAGATTTATAGTCAGTCCCTTTTGGGTCTCATCTCATCTCTCCTCACAGCAGGGGTCTGAGGGCCTCTGCAGTCCATGGGAGCAGGAGAGAACAAGGTTTTCGCTATTCAAACCTTTTGGGTTCATGCCCTCTCTGCCCAGGAGGAAATATCTGGCTGCAACTCCCACAGGTGGAGCTTAGTATTATCTCACTCATTTAGCATAGTGAGCACCTCCCATGGTGGGCAGGTGCATCTTCTTAACAAGTTCCCTCCTTTGTCCATGGACTGCCCAATCCTGATGGTGCTTGCCTTGTAATGACTACCCACTCTATCTTTCTGTCGGCTTGAATGTGCAGTCACCTACCTGTTGTGTCTATGGACATCCAGGACTGAACCTGAATCACAACCTCCCTGGGTGCCCATGTCAAAGGCAGATCTGTGGGAGGGACCACGCAGAACCCAATGTCTGTTGAAACTCCATCAGTGTGATGGCAGCGCTGGATCCACCCCAGGGAACTGTTTAATTGTGACTAAGACTTTATCCAGCATCTGGGATGAGACACTCAGGACTCGTCTACACTAGAAAGTTTTAACCAGAAAAGTTTCTGCTGGCAAAGTGCTTTCTGCTGGGGGTGCTGCACTGTGAGTCAGCGTCCCACTGTCCTCTATGCTGTCTTCAGACATACTTACCTGGCAGGAAATTTTCCCTGTGTAGATACCTACACTCCTTCTCAGGGCATTATGCGAATTTGGGGTCAACAGCTCCGTCTGTTCCATTCAGGCCCCACGCTGGCAAGGAGAGAAGTTGACAAGGGCCAACTGGCCCTGCTCCACTACACCTGCAGCAAATGTCAGGTGTGGAGCGGGGAGTTTGAAGGCGAAGGCCCAGGCCAGTTTGGGGCAGCCCAGGAAGGAAAGCAGGACCTGGGGAGGGAAGCCTGCTCTTAGCCAAGAGTCTGAAACTGCTTGCTGCCTGGACAAGACTCCTGGTGGATGGGATGAGCTGGGCCTCCGAGAAAAGGACTGGCTCCTGGAAGAAAGGCCCTCAGCAGACATGCGGGGTCCTATGAACCTTGTTTTGGGTTCATAGCATTCCTTTATGTTGGGACTTGAATACTCCAGAAGGGGTTGGACCTCACCGTAGCCAGAGGGCTAAAGCACCACTGCTCAGATCCAGTGAGAGGTGTCAAACCTCCATCAGGACAGGGTGAGTAGTGCCTTGTTTGGCATCCCAGCAGCCGGTCCCACCCTACACTGAGACAGGTGAGCAAACTGAAAAGAGGATTTTGCTGAGATGAAACCTCAAACATGCTCTCCAGCAGCTAACTGGCCAAAAGCCGGCTCTGATGAATATGCCTGTTACACTCCCCTGCCTTAACCTGTGCTCATGATGGCTTCTACAGTTGGCAAGATCTCCAAGGATTTGAACTCAGCTGGCACAAGCCTTTGGATGCACAGGATGGGGCACAGCTGAACAAACCAGCACCACAAAGGAAACCACCTGCATTGCTGGGTCATTCCACTGACTGACCCGTTATGCCCATATAACAAAGTCCCAGCAAAACCGTGAGGAACACCCCAGGTATTCACTGGCAGGACTGAAGGATCCCAGAGGACTCTCACGGACCGTCTTTTTGTCCTGTGTTTGGAGAGGACCTAGCACAATGGGGTGGTGCTCCACAGCTGGGCTCCCAGGTGCTACAGGAATACAAATAATTCAAAATAACATGGGGCGAGTGTGGTCTGGGCAGAGCTGCCTGTGATTTCCACTTCACCCCTCAACTGCCATCTGCCGTGCTTTGTGTCAGAACGGTCTGTGCCTGATGGAAGCTGTAAGCTCCTGGGAGCAGACAGGGACCTCATCTCCACTGGGGTGAAACTCAGTCTGGTGCAGAGGGCCAGCATAAGGTCTGTGCCACCCCCTAAATCTCATTTAAGTGGGTTAAATAGGTCTTAGCTGGAGCCTCGGCCTTGTCTTGATGCTCCGCAGAGGGACAAATCTCCCCCTGTGTTTGTACAGAGCCAAGTACACAGTGCTCACACGGTGGTAATAATAATGAATTTCACTGGGTGGCACAGGTCTCTAGGGTATCAGCGTGCAGACGAAAGCAACCGCTACCGAGGAGACTCCAACAATGAAGTGCAGGCTGGGATCCCTCCTGGGCTACTTTTCCAGACAGTGTCCGTCCTGCTTCTGCGCTTGTCAGCAGCGTATTAATTAGAACAGCTGTAATTCCTAGTCACAGTGTGATTTGCACATTACTGCTCACTCCTTTAGTAAAGGCAGCATTGTCCCAGCAGTTAATGAAGCAGCATGTTTCTGCATGTGCACACACACACAGATTCCTGCTTACGTGGCCATGAGCCTTTTCCATCCTGTCCATTGTGGAGATGATTCTGCAGCCTCACGTATATCACTGTCAGGACACTTTTTTATTCCAGATATTCAACCAGGTATTTTCCCCTTTTTCATTTTCCTGTCATTACTCCTGGTCACACCCCTGTGGCTCATACTGTGCAATTCCTCTCTTGCGCCATGTTTCAATCCTTGAAATATTGGCAGAGTGTTATTACATCTTCTCCCGCTAAGGCACAGGTTAGTCTGGCTGGACAGATGTATTATCTGTGTGTCAGGTTCTGTACAGAACAGCGGGGAATGAATGGTCCCATCCCAATAACATTTAGCTCTTTTCATCTTTCCTCCAGACCCCTGATGATTTGTGTTGCTCTTCTCTAAGTCTCCTCCAGTTTGTCAATATCTTTCTGGATATGAGGACAATCCCAGAGGAGCAGTCATGCCAGACCATAGCAAGCCAGAGTGTCCCCTCCCTGGTCCATGGTGTTATTCCCCTGCAGATACAGCCCCAAGTTGCATTGGCCTATTTTCACTGCAAAAGTACATTGCCAACTCATGTCTAGTTTGCTGCCCAGTCTTCCCACTGGGTATCTTTCAGCCAGTGCTGATTCCCAGGTTCCTCTCCCTCAGAGTTATTTGCCTTTCAGAGTGTTTTTCCTCAGGTAGATTAACTGGATTGCTCCAAACTGAATATTTGTTGCTCATGTTCCTACCCTGTGTCTGTCCCTGTGCCTGCCTGTGTGTGAAGGGAGGTGCTGAGCCGTTCTGCTGATTCACCCTGATAGCCAGACCAGGTGGGTCTTTAGCTCCAGCTCAGGGATAGGAAGGGGCAGCTGGACCCAAAGGAAGAACGCCTAGATACAGAGCAAGCTCAGGAAGGAGCTCAGTCTAAAGCAATACATGGGTAAATACAGTCCCTATTTAGGGCTTTGGTATTTAAGTGAAGACCTACAGCCAACCCCAGAAAGGAGAACTTTGGCCAGGACCCTATTCTGTTTGTTTTAGACAGGGAGTAGCAGAGGAACCCACCTATTCACAATTTCTTTATCTTATTTCCCTGTCCTAACCCGTGTTTGCATCTCCTCTATCTGCACCATTGCAAATCCTAGTGTAGATGTGGGGCATTGGTGAAAATTACCCCCATGACAAGCTGCAGTGGTGCAAGTCGTGGTTTTCCCCAGAGCCGCACATTTCCTC
Source organism: Chelonoidis abingdonii (assembly GCF_003597395.2). Taxonomy (NCBI): domain Eukaryota; kingdom Metazoa; phylum Chordata; order Testudines; family Testudinidae; genus Chelonoidis; species Chelonoidis abingdonii. Next base: position 12,010,565 of record NC_133769.1, on the reverse strand, counting down.
TAGGGATTTACAGCAGTGCAGCTACACCCGGGCAGACAAGGCCTTTGCACCATCCACGAATCTCATGCATGTCCCCCGATTCCCTCTCCCAGCTCCATAAGAGATTATTATTAATTAATTTTAATAGCACCTCATCATGGACCAGGACCCTACTGTGCTAGGTCCCTACCCAGGGCCGGCGCTTCCATTTAGGCGAACTAGGCGGTCGCCTAGGGCACCAGGATCTGGGAGGGCGGCAGACTGCTCCGGTGGACCTCCTGCAGGCATGCCTGCAGATGATCCGCTGGTCCCGCGGCTCCAGTGGAGCATCTGCAGGCAAGCCTGTGACAGGTCCACTGGAGCCGCGGGGCCGGCGAGCCGGCCCTGCGCCTAGGGTGCCAAAAACCCGGTTCCGCTCCTGTCCCTACCCAAAGAGCTTTAATCTGTGCTGCCCCCTGCCAGTATCCGTGGGGACCTCCCCCTCTGAGTCAGCACATGCCCTTTCTCATGGCGCTTTGCTTACAGCCTTTGGTCTGTTTGTAGGCCAGGCCATGTCACATCCATACTTCCCTGGATTATGTTTTCATGGAAGATTTAATGAGAAGCTTTATCAAGTGCTGCCTGCTCTGCTGAACTCCCCCTGCACTGCTCCTGGCTCGTGTTTCCATTTTCCTTGGGATGTTTACAGATATTTTCTCTTCTTACTCGTTCCATTATGTATGAGGGATTGCGGCAACCACAAGGGCGCAGCTTGAGTCATCCAGCCCCCGTGTCACTGTCATGCTGTCCCCAGGCTGTGTGTTACACATTGTACAACGATGCAATCCTGCAGCAAGGAAAACATGTTTTTATTAAAACCCCCTTGGAGAGGATCTTCCGTTCTCAGTCTGGATTCTTGGATGCAGATTGTTTACTTGAAAAACATAGGGGGGGAAATAAAGGGACAGGAGAGAAGCATGCAGGCCAGTTAGTCAGGCCCCACAATTCCCGTATAGATGAGGATCTAGGTGTTCACAGAATCACAGTGCAAGACCCACCACTGATGTGTATAAAGGAAAGTCCCACTGTGGTTGGGCAGCTCTACAGAGGAGACACCCTGCAAACCACGGAGTGGCCACAAATGGACAAAACAGCAGGAACGACTTGATTTACTCAGATTAGTGGCTATAATGCCTCTATGAGTTTGGACTGGCACAAGGAACCACAGAAGGCCCAGTGGAAACTCTCCGGACAAGCTTGTCCAGAGGAGCCCACTGGCTAACACGTGCCTGAACTTGCAGAAGAACAAATCTACAGGCCTGACCAACTCCAAAGAGACATTGTGTGGTGGAGTCCCCCATTCTCATTGTTTTTGGAGATTGCAACAGCCGTACTATTGACTCTCTGAGACACTGGTCAGAGACCCCATCTCTCTGTCTGCTAGGGTTTTCTCCCAGGAAATAAGCCACATCTCGAATACTGCGTGCAGATCTGGTTGCCCCTGTCAGGGTTCCCTCCCCACTCTGAACTCTGGGGTACAGATGTGGGGACCTGCATGAAAGACTCCCTACACTTATTTCTACCAGCTTAGGTTAAACCTTCCCCAAGGCACAAATTCTTTCCCTGTCCTTGGATGGTATTGCTGCCACAACCAAGTGATTTAGACAAAGATTCAGGAAAAGGACACTTGGAGTTCCTGTTTCCCCAAAACATCTCCCCAAGCCCCTTCACCCCCTTTCCTGGGGAGACCTGAGAATAATATACCAACCAATTTCCTTTAATAAAAGTACAGACCAGACCCTTTCTTTAGGACACTAAAATCAATCAGGTTCTTAAAAGAAGAACTTTATTATAAAGAAAAAGTAAAAGAAGCACTTCCGTAAAATCAGGACGGAAGGTAATTTTACAGGGTAATAAAAAGATTTAAAACAGAGAGGATACCCTCTAGGCTCAACTGTAAAGCTACAAAAAAGAAATAAACCTCCCTCTTAGCATAGGGAAAATTCAAAGCTAAAACAAAAGATAATCTAACGCATTTCCTTGCTATTACTTACAATTCCTATAATTTTAGATGTATCATTTCAGTAGGAGCTGGCTTGGTCTCTCTCTTTGTCCCGAGACAGAACAAAACAAAGAGCACAAACAAAACCTTTCCCCCCTCCCCCCGATTTGAAAGTATCTTCTTTCCCCATTGGTCCTTCTGGTCTGGTGCCAACTAGGTTAATTGAACTGATCAACCCCTTACAGGTAAAGGAGGGATTTTCTGCTACCCTTAGCTGTGTGTTTATAACAGCCCCATCTCAAAAAAGATATAATGGAATTGGAAAAGGTTCAGAAAAGGGTAAAAAAGATTATTAGGGGTATGGAACAACTTCCGTATGAGGAGAGATGAATAAGACTGAGGCTTTTCAGCTTGGGAAAGAGATGACTAAGTGGGGATATGATAGAGGTCTATAAAATCATGACTGGTGTGGAGAAAGTAAATAAGGAAGTGTTATTTATTCCTTCTCATAACACAGGAACCAGGAACCAAACAATTTAATAGGCATCAGGTTTAAAACAAACAAAAAGACGTATAGTAACTCCTCACTTAATGTCGTCCCAGTTAACGTTGTTTCATTGTTATGTTGCAGATCAATTAGAGAACATGCTTGTTTAAAGTTGTGCAATGCTCCCTTATAACGTTGTTTGGCAGCCACCTGCTTTGTCCACTGCTTGCAGAAAGAGCAGCCCATTGGAGCTAGCTGGTGGGGGCTTGGAACCTGGGTGGACCGGCAGCCCTCCTATCAGCTCCCTTCTCCCCTAAGTTCCCTGTGCAGGAGTGAGCAGTTATCAGTTGCCAGCAGTTCAGAACTCTGTCCCAAGGACCCCACACTGCATGAGCGTGCTCCTGCTCTGCCTTGGAGCTGCTCCAGCCTCCTGCTTGCTGTACGGGGCCGAGGAAGAGGGAGGCTAATGTCAGGGGTGTTCCCTCCCCCTGCTCTGCATCTCCAATATAGAGCGAGGGAGGGGACACACTACAGGCTCTCAGGATGTAGGGAGCTTGCTGGCAGCAGCTAGCTGCGTCTCAACTCCCTACTTAAAAAGACAGCGTACTTAGAGTGGTGTCCGCGATTCTTAAAATGGCAATCGCACTTCTCTCTCTCTCGTCCATACACACGTGTTGTGTCTCTGTCTCTCTCTGCCATGCTGTCTCTCCTCTCCATTCGTCAGCTGCCTCGTAGAGCATGAGGTAACATTAACAACAATGTGTAACCCTTTGAGGGCTCATCCGAGTGCTAGTTCATCATTAGCAGTAAGGCATTCCCTGGGAATATCCCACCCTCTTCCTCTTGCTGAGATTCCACCACTCAGCCAAGCTTACAATCATCATTGCTGTGTACAGTAATTCATTTGTTTAAAACTTATACTGTATCATATATATATATAATATGTCTTTTGTTCCAGTGAAAAAAATTCCCTGGAAAACCTAACCCCATTTACATTAATTGTTATGGGGAAATTGAATTTGCTTAACATCGTTTGCTTGAAGTCACATTTTTCAGGAACATAACTAGCAATGTTAAGCGAGGAGTTACTATATTTCTTCACACAAAAACAGTCAACCTGTGGGACTTCTGTCAGAGGATGTTGTGAAGGACGACCACTACCAGGCTTGAAAAAAAAGAACTAGTTTGCTAGAGAACTAGGTAAATTCATGGAGATAGGTTCATCAATGCTATTAGCCAGATGCAGGAATGGTGTCCCTAGCCTCTGTTTGCCAGAAGCTGGGAATGGGTGACAGAGGATAGATCACTCAATGATTATATGTTCTGTTCATTCCCTCTGAAGCACCTGGCATTGGCCACTGTCAGAAGACAGGATACTGGGCTAGATGGACCATTGGTCTGACCCACTATGGCCGTCCTTATGTTCTTATGTAATCACAGGTTCCTGCCACGCTGTGAGTCACTCACTGGATCTTATCTTCAGTATGGACATTGATACTGATAATGCAAGAATAACACCTGTGTCATGCTCAGATCATTGCCTTCTGTGAATAGATACCTGTGCCCTTCCTTTCTCATGACAAGAAGGCTAGACAGAATGATCTGGGCCAGAAGATTTACGGCCCCAGCAATCCTTAGAGAAACTGATACCCAGCCACATGGTCAGCATGTAGAAGACTTTAGGGTTTGTCTCCACTGCTGGGTGTACCTGTGTCCAGGCTCATAGTCATGCAGGCATGTGCTAGCCCAGCCTACTGCCTAGCATCCGCCCTGCAGGGCTGCACACAGCCCATCCACATCCACACTGGCACTGCAGTTACATAGGTGTGGCATTAGGCTTTCTGGGGGCAAATCCCAGGGTTTTTAGTGCCTCACTAACTGGAGCAGCTCCAAGAAATGTTTTACTGTGTTTGTAGCAGAACTTGTCTGTCCTTCCCAAGCCCCTGTGGAAAATGGTCTTAGCCCCACAATGCACTTACCTGAGGCACTTCCAGCTCTGCACAGGCTATGCTTCTTTCCACTCCAGCTGGGACCAAGCCACAGATCCAGCACCACTGGATGAGCCGTTCTTGCTTGTGGCTGCACCGTGTTTGCAGCGGAATAGATATTCTGCTAGGTGGATGACATTTCAACAGCTGTCTGTGAGCCAGGGAAGGTGGCGGAACTTGGACGGGGAGTCCATTCGTGGCAGACCAGAGACATCCGTCTCTTGGTGCGATCACTGCGGAGTGCTCATATGCAGACCAGCATTTCTGATGCAGGACAGTTAGTGTGGTGGGATCACGTCGTCATGCAGGCCTGAGATGACCAGCCGTGGCTCCAAAACATCTCTCTGAGGAAGCAGACCTTCACGAAGCCACGTGAGGCACTTGTCCTGACTCTTCAGCACTGGGACCTGCCTAAAAGACAGGCCACACTAGTGCAGAAGCGGGTTGCGATCGCTATGTGGAAGCTGGCTAATCCTGACTGCTACACGTTCATGGCTAATCAGTTTGGTGTTGGCAAATCAACTGTTGGCACTGTGGTGGTGGAGATTAATGAGACAGTTAACACTGTGACTTACCCATGGGTGGGGGGCATAACTAGTGTGCCAGGAATCATAGCTGGCTTTCAGAGAACAGGCTCCCAAACTGTCCTGGGGTTGTCAATGGCCCATATTTGCCCTCCACAAGAAGCGAGTACACCAACTGCAGAGGGTACTTCCTCACTTCGCAGGCCGTAGTCGAGCACAGAGGCAGGCTCCTGGACACTGATGTGGGATTGAATGGCAAGGGGAATCATGCCATGGTGCTGAGGGGATCTGATGCCTTCTGGTTGGACAAGCAGGAAGCTTATAACATGGTCACCCACATGGTATCTGCGCCCACTGTTATTTTAGGAAACACTGCTTACCCACTGCATGTCACACCCATACAGCCAGCACTGGACACATGGGCATCCAGCTGGTTCTGTGGGCAGCGCCACCTTGCTTTGATCCTGCTGAATGTGAACTTCACCACCATCCTACCACTGCTAAATGCGCGATTAAACCTTCTTCTGCAAGGCACGCTGTCTTTCCCCTGGCTGATGGGATTGTGCAGCGGTGGAGTGCACTGGGGATGTCTGCCCTGTCCAGTTCAGGGACTCGTTCGTAACCTAGTTTTCCAAGGCTGCGTTGGCTGCAGGATGTGGTAGCATGGAGGGAAATCAGCAGTTGCTGGCGCTGGCCAGGTGCTCATCAGAGTTGCTCAGACAACCCCAGGTCCTGATCCCTGTTCCTCTGGTCATGCTCAAGGAATATGGTGACCATTCTCTCCTCTTGCTTGCTGTCCTGGTTTTCCTTCCCTTGCTGGTACCTCAGATGCCCGTCTTGCCTGAGTCATACAACAGGTCATCTCTGTCCCTCTTCCTTTCTCAGGGCAACAGGCTGTAGCAAAACAAGCACACCCACACTCAAGTAACACACTCAGCCTCTCATAGACACTCACACAAAACCACTGCTCTCAAAATAGAGCCGAGACTAGAGAAGCTCTAACAAATCCCACCTACCCATGCACATGGGGAGAGAAAGGGCACAACCGGCCTCTGGGCAGGCTCTGCCCTTCAGTTATTTACATTTTAAGTGGTGCTCAGATGCCATGGCCTGAGAACCCAGACAGAACAGGTTAGATGAGAAGAGGCACCTTCCCTTGAACTGGAGATTGGCCAGGAAATCTGGACATTTGAAAGGACAGGATTCCCTTGGCACAGCTGGGGAACCCTTCAGGAGCAGGGTGTGGGTGGGGGGTATGGAGCTGGGGCAACAAAAATGAACGTCGCTCAGAGCCATCCCAAACCCAACCTAAAGTCCTCCCATCGGGGCCGTGATTGAACTACCTGATCTGCAGCGGAGGAAATGATGAGTCATCAAGCATTTTCATGACATGACAGTTCTCTAGCGCTGAGCTGCACACACACACACATGCAATGCGTTCCCAGATGTTTCCTGCTGAGAGAGGAAATTTAACCTCAGAGTCTGGCTTGTTGGCAGTGTTCCTCAGCCATTTCTTACCACAGATACATATCGGAAAGAGTGCTTTGGGCCTGGCCATTAGATATCCTCCCAATCTACTCTAATGAGACTGGTTGACCCTTAAAGTGACTTGTGCAGCTCAAAGCTTTCTCATTGCTATGCACAAAAATGGGTCATAAAATACTTCAGTGGGAGGAAGTGTGTGCAGCTCATTGGGAAAGCACACGCCCACAGGCCTGCAGCCACACCTCCCGGTGCTGGATCCTGTCTGATCTCGCAGGCTAAGCAGGGCTGGATCAGGTTAGCACCTGGATGGGCAGGGGATGAGTGCTGCACGTAGAGGCACTACCGATTCAGTAGGTGGCAACCAGCATTACTCCAGGGGCAGTCGTATTTCTGGAAGTGCCATTGTGCCGATTCCTGGCCCTTTGTGGTCACTCCATATTTCGCAGCACTTTCACAAGGGCAGAGTGGTTTACCCAGTGCCCTGGCCAAATTCAACTTGGTTAATTGTGTCCTGCTCCCCTGTTACTTACAGTCAACACTAAACTGGTGTGCAATGTTGCACACCCGTCCCATTCCAGCCCAAAAGTGGTAGCATTTCTGTGTTGGGTGAAGTGAACTCTTTATAGCCCTGTTTCAGGGGGCATGAAGTTCGCTTGATTCCTGGGTGTGGAGCACTTTGAGATCCTTCAGCTCAGAGGCGTGAGGGGCTGCCAAAGGGGTCCCAGGGTTGTAAATACCCTGTTATCCTGGCAGCTTGGAGTCTTTGCTGAATCAGATGCTTCCAAACTGGAGCACCCTGCGCTTCAGCCATATAGTTCTCACTTCCCCCCGTCAGCCCCAGGACTGCCATGTCCCAGAAAACCTTTCCAGCATGAGTCTGAACTCACCTCTGCAAAGAGAGTTTGAAAGCTGCAGCTACAGACACGTTGGCTATGGGAGCTTGCTCAGTTCTAAGGGAAGTGGAAGAGGGAGTGAATCTGGATTTGCCCCACCTGCATCCACCAACCCGGAGCAGCCGGGATTAGGCATAGAGTTTAAGACTAGAAGGGACCGTCAGATCATTTAGCCTGACCTCCTGTGTACCACAGGCCACTAAACTCCACTATTCCCTGAGTTCAGTACATTCATTCCTCCAGAAGTTCTGAACACCCTAAAGGAGTCTCAGCCCACGACCTGTTCCCCTTCCCAGCAGGTGACAGAGAGCCATGAGCAGCTGGAGCCACTCCAGACCAACACAGCCCAGACTTCTTACTACTCCTTTCTCTCAGCCCTGAGAGCGACGACCAACTCTCTCTCCGTGCAGCTCCCTTTCTGCTGTCCTCTCCCTGGCTTTCTACAAACCCAGCCTCTCTCAGCTTCCGGTAGGGCCATGTGTCAAGCTAACACCCCACTCAGGTGCAGCCCATCCTGGCAGATAGCCCCCTCTGAGTCATTTTAACCCCTTCAGGGGTGAACATAAGAACATAAGAACAACCGTACTGGGTCAGACCAAAGGTCCATCTAGCCCAGTATCCTGTCTACCGACAGTGGCCAGTGCCAGGTGCCCCAGAGGGAGTGAACCTAACAGGTAACGATCAAGTGATCTCTCTCCTGCCATCCATCTCCATCCTCTGACAAACAGAGGCTAGGGACATCATTCCTTACCCAGCCTGGCTAATAGCCATTAATGGACTTAACCTCCATGAATTTATCCAGTTCTCTTTTAAACCCTGTTATAGTCCTGGCCTTCAGAACCTCCTCAGGTAAGGAGTTCCACAAGTTGACTGTGCGCTGCGTGAAGAAGAACTTCCTTTTATTTGTTTTAACCTGCTGCCTATTAATTTCTTGGTGGCCCCAGTTCTTGATTATGGACAACTAAATAACTTTCCTTATTCACTTTCTCACACCACTCATGATTTTATATACCTCTATCATATCCCCCTCGTCTTCTCTTTTCTAGCTGAAAGCAGCGAACACCTCAGCACACCATGAAGCCAGCCCAAGGGAGGGCTGCACCCCAAGGTCGATAGCAGAGTCCCGACTGGCTGCTTGTGCCTTGCCTACTTAAGCCAGCAGCAGAACAGGAGCTTCTGAACAACTGGCTCCATCGTGCTTCTGCTCCCCAGCTCGATTCCTGACATCCCGACCACCAACTCCTGGCGTCTGACTCTGGCTCTATCTACAGTTTGTTCTTGCCTCTGACCTCCAGTAACCTGACCCAACCAACTTTGATCCTGTTCTGATGTGGCTTGGTCTCTGACTTTCTGGTTAGTCACAAGAGACGCTGTGTAGCTTCTTAGACTCAGTGAGCCTGCAGGGCAGCCTGTCCGAAGAAGATGGTACCGAGCACTACTGCCCAGCTCGGCACGCCGCAGCTTCCTCACCTGATAACGAGGGCCTCTCCCCGGTGCTCAGACTGCAGCATTGTTGGCAGCTGACCTCAACAACGCGCTGCGGAACAAGGAGGGAGCTCAGTGCTGGAAGTGATCATGCTTCGATGTCTGTTGGCAGCCAGTATCAAGCAGAGCACTCGGGATGCTCTGGGGCGGTTTTGTTTCGCCTCTTAATAATGATCTGCTGACGGATGAATTCCCTCAGCAGGCACAGAGTTGACGACTAGATGGGGGGAGAGTAGATTCGCTGGGCGGGTGTAGGATAGATCCACTGTGACCTAGCGTTTGGTGGCATTGGCTAAAAGATTGATGGGTCAACAAGGGTTTCTTATTATATATTAAGGGTTGCCTTAATATTAAACTGTACACTTGATGAGAGTGAGATGGATGGTAGGAGACGAGTGTTTGAGAGTCTGTTAGGATAAAAGGGGTAAAACAACGGTGGATGGTCGTGCTAGGGTCTACTACAGGCACCTAACGGTGGAAAGGTGAGATGAGGCTTTTTTAACAAACTAACAATCATCCGAAAGCCAGATTTGGTGTTGATGGACTTAACTATCAGACTATATGTTGGGAAATAACGCCGCGGGGCACAGACTACTCAATAAGTTCTGACTGCATTGCAGAAATTTTTTATTTCGAATGAAAAGCTTACTGGGGGAAGTGTTCTAACTTGATTTTAACAAATAGGCAGGAACTCTTGAGATTGACAAGTAGAAGAGCTGGGTGAAAGTGTAGAATCTAGTTTTGCAATCTAAGGGAAGGGCAAGGAGACAGCAAGCATAGAGACATGGATTGTCGAGGTGGGATTTTGGTAGGTCGAGAGCTGATAGGATAGGTCCATGAATCAAGACTGAGGGAAACATGAGGGAGTGTTGGCAGTTTTCAGGGACACCTTTTAAGGGCCCAAAGGAGCTATTCGATGTGTAGGAAATGATAGAATGTGCAAAGCCACTGGCTTACAGCGAATTTGCATGCCTCAAATAAAAAGGCGTCATAAAAATGGACTAGCTCAGATTACATAAAGTGATCTAGGCAAAACCAGGAAATGGGGCAGATTAGGAAAGGCCAAGGCACAAAATGAGCTGCACTAGTATGGGAATACAATGAACAAGAAGACGTTTTTATCAATACATGAAGCGAGGAGACAAGACAGGGGTAGGCCACTGCTCCGTGAGAAGGAGGAACAGTATGGAAACTTGGAATGCGGATATTATGATTTTTTTTCGGTCTTCACTGAGAGCTGAAGCAATCTAACAAGGTGATGCTTGGGAAGGGCTAGGTTTAGAAGATAATAAAAAGAGCAAGTAAATCACTTAGAACGTTAGATGCCTGCATCAGCAGGCTGGAAATGATTCTAGATACCACAAGAGGTAACAAGGCGAGCGTATCTGGCCTCGTAGTATTATCTTGGGAAATATGAGCGGTACGGGAAGAATTCCGAAGACTGGCAGCGGCAAATATAGTGCCCATCTATACAAGGGAAATAAAAACCAGAACTACAGACCGGTTAGTTTATTCTGTTGCGGGAAGTAATGGAGCAAGTATTTAAAGAAATCATCTGCAAACCATTGGAGGGTAAGTGATGATAGCGATGGATTTGATAAGAACAATTGTGTCAAAACACCATTTGATCACTTTCTTTGCATGATAGAGATCTTGTGATAAGGAGAGCGTGGATTGTGGTATCCTCAGACTTTGTAAGGCATTTGATACGGGTTCGCAGATATCCTTACGATAAACTGGGAGCGACACATTTAGATGGCTACGTCAAGGTTGGGAGTACTAACTGGTGGATACCGTATATATGTTGTTATACTGGCTCCTCCGGTGCAAGGTTAACAAGTGGTTCCCAGTGGTTCTGCAGTTTGGGACCGGCTCTGTTCAATCTTCGTCACCTAGATGTTGGATTAGAGATACGCTATTAAGTATTGCGCGTACCAAATGGAAGGATTAATGCTTTGGACAGGACAGGGTCAAATTAATTGATTAGACAAATTGGAGAAATGGTTGAGGTAACCGGATGAGTTCCACAAGACAAAGCAGTGCTCCACTTGGAAGGAACCAATCAGTTTACTACATACAGAATGGAGAGATGTTGGAGGAATGCGACAGATCTAGGGGTCATTAGTGGACACATCTAAATATGAGTTCAACAATGTGATACTGTTGCAAAAAGCAACGTTGTTCTGGCCTGCCATTAACAGGATTGTGTTGTAAAGACACGAAACGTCTTCTTGCCGCTTACTTCCTGCTCTGGGTAGGCCTGCACTGGTAGTATTTTGTCCAGTTCTGGGCACGCATTTCAGCGTGTGGAGAAATTGGAGGAGTCAGGAGAGCACAGATGATTCAGGTCTTGGCACTATACTGAAGGAGCTGAGAATTGGGTTTGTTTTAGTTTGGCAGAGAAGACTGAGAGGGGACGTGTCGCGTTTTCAGGTTCTGAAGGATGTATGAGGAGGGAGAAGACTTGTTCCTTACCTCTAATGAATTAGGACAGAGCGTGGCGCTTGGAACTGCGCAAGGGATTTTAGGGTTGGACTTAGAAAGTTCCTATTGTGTCGGGTGAGTTGGACCTGGAATAAATTGCCTAGGGAGGTTGTGGAATCTCCATCTCTGGAGATATTTAAGAGTAGGTTAGATAAATGTCTATCAGGGATGGTCTAGACAATATTTGGTCCTGCCATGAGGGCAGGGGACTGGACTCGATGACCTCTTGAGGTCCCTTCCAGTCCTAGAGTGTATGAATCTATGAATCTATGAACACATCCAAACTTACACTGGCTTCCCCGAGAATATAGAATCAGGTGCAAGGTCTTGGTCCTTATCTTCAAGGTGCTCAGTGCCCTGGGTCCAGGATAGCTAAGAGATTGGCTAAAGCTCTGGGATGAAGACAATGGATGAAGACCAGCTTTGCTCATCTGGAACTCTCTACAATAAGAGTAACATTTGTCTGTGCAGGTGACAGGCCTTTCTTGGGGGCCAGTCCAAGACTGGAATGAACTTTCCCAGCAACTAAGGACCATCACACACCTCACCACCTTCTGTTCTAAAGTAAGGTGCATTTCTCTGACCTTTTATAAGACCGACCATGCTGGGTCAGACCAATGGTCCATCTAGCCCAGTATCCTGCCTTCTGACACTGGCCAATGCCACGTACTTCAGAGACAATGAACAGAACAGGCAAAAAGAGAGTGATCTATCCCCTGTTGTCCACTCCCAGCTTCTGGCATTCGGAGGCTAGGGATGCCGGTAGCACAGAGTTGAGTCCCTGAACCATCCTGGCTAATAGCTATTGATGGACCTGTCTTCCATGGCACATCCATCCTCTTTTAACATACACATACGTTGTTTTCTCTCTCTCTCTCTTTCTCTCTCTCTCACTCTGTGTGTTGTTATTGGGCTTTTTAAAATCCCAAACAAAGCACTCTGCTGCACACACGTCTCCCCTGGGGGAGAGGATGAGAGAACAAACGCATGACAGTTGTTGGTAGTCATGTTGCTTAGTGCATGACTGGAAGGGGCTCAGATGATAGTGAGCCGCAGGGTCAGATCTGATGTAGAACAGAACAGAAATCCTCTTTGCCATTTAAGGAATATCATTGGTGGGCCTCCTCCACTGCATGGCTTCAAGAGCAGTGGGCTAAGCAGAGGAGCATCTGTCCGCAGGTAAAACAAAAGGGCTATTGCCTCTGAGAGGACCCAGCCTCTTCTTCCTGAACGCAGGAAGCCCTCTGTCCCCTGAGTATTCAGGCTGAGGTGTACCCAGAGGTGGTCTGCAGACCGGGGAGCAGCATGTGCTGGCCCAGAGAGCTTTCAGAGTGAGATCGGCCACCTCACAGCTGTGTGGAGGAGCTTGACTGACAGCATGCAAGTCCTCCAGCACTGCGTGCAGAGCAAGCGATGCTGCAAGACTGGAGAGAGGCCAGGCCACTCAGCACGCTCCCCACGTCCCGTATGGGAGAGGATGATTTATCCACACTGACTCATAGCTCTGTTCCAAAGAACACAGTCATATTGCTGATGCATCGGCATACTGGTCCCAAGCACCAGGGAGCATCATTCTGGCACTGGTGCCCTATGAGGCAGGGCAGGAGCAAGGCAGAGGGGTCCTGTCCTGAGCATCATTGCCCTCTGCTGGACAGAACAGGTTAAACCTACCTATCTACCATCAAAGGCCTGGTCTAACCTAAAAAGTTGTACACCTCTAAGGATACTAGTATGGTTAAAGTGGCACAGCACTTCCCCAATGTGGATGCAGTAATGCTGGTGCAGTATAAAAGTGTTTTATACTAGTATAGCTATTCCCATAGGGGAAGGGGAATAAATGGTACAGGGTAAGGCACCTTGATATCTACACTAGGAGTTGTACTGGAATAACTATACCTGTAAAAAAAAAAAAAAATACTCATCTCCATAGCTGACATTGTTCTTCCAATAGAAGACCTCTGTGTAGAGCAGACCGAAGGGAGTTATCTCACTTGCTCAAGTGCACCTCAGTCCTGTCTGGTTAGTGCGAGGGTGCGTGAGAGTCCAGGGTCTCCATGACCCATGCTGTCCTTGGTCTCTCTGATGGGACTACCAACCAGGTGGACAATTGGTGGTACTTTTGGTTGTCAGGACATAGGTCCATTAGGAATTGCACTGGGAACCCACAGTTTAGAAAAGGACTGGACATTTATATGGATAAGGAGAACAGCTGGAATTATAATACCCCTCAAGGGTTTTGGAAGGGCTATAAACCCTCCTGCTTCAGGGCATAAACCAGCCTCTCTCTCGAGAGCACAGGAAGGTTATTCTATAACTACCTACTGCAGCAGCTGGAGTCAGCAAGCCCCCATGTATAGTTCAGCACTTCTCCGTATACAGTCTGAAACATAATCACGTCACAAACGCCCCCCCGCTTTAACGAACACACCTTCCTGACTCTGTCACAATCTCCAAACCCACCCGTTCAATACCCCGCACTCTGTGAGTTTTTTTGATTCCCCCCCTCCTCGATCATCCGGTTTGCGCTCTATGTCTCCTTTTGCGAGCACCCACCCGCGCACGCACCGTCCCGGGGGCCCTCACTCCACCCCCCACACACCCCTTCATTTTGATCCCCTCCCTTGTGCTCTGTCACGCCGAGCCCCACAACTCCCCAGCTCCACCCAACCCCCGTACCCTTTCGTTCATCCACCCGCACTCCCCATCAATTGCGCGACAAAAAAGATCACAAAAAGAAACATGTCTAAATACAGCAGATAGATGACGGTTTCTAACAAGTTTTAAGCCCATGAAGTTATGCCCAAACAACTTGTTAAGTATTAAGTTGCCACAAGGCTTCATTGTTTTTACTTAAAGTAGTAGCCTAGGTATTTGTCAGGGTGTGACAACCAGAACATAAACCATAAAAGTCTTACTCTGCAGTGTAGGACACTAGCTACTGTCATTGCTAGGGAGGTGGTTGTTCCTGCACTGATGGAAGAACCCTTACATGGTGTAGGTATACTACGTTACAGGGTCTAGGCCAGCATAGATATGCCAGATAAAGTCAGAGATATAGTATATACCTGAAGTTGTCTTACATTGTTTCTATACTTTAGGTAACGTAGTAGTAGTGTGCAAACCTACCCTACTTATAACATGATATAGCACCTAGCACAATGGTCTTGTCCATGACTGTCAAGTCCAGGTGCTGCGGGTAAAATAAATAATTAAAAGAGTCTTATTTTTTTACCAAAGTATAGTTTTTACTTAGTCAGAAAGCTTTCAGGAGGAGGGTTGGTGATTAAAAAAACAACAAAAACAAACCACTATGTACACTTGTGATATACATGGTAAATCAATATTATCTTGAGTGAAGTTATACCTTAAACAAAAAAAAATATTTTCATTTTTTTCTGGGTAGGGGCTTTTAGTTTTTTAACCTTTTGGGAAATTTAATGACCCTTTTTTTTGGCCAAATCCATTTATAGTTATTTTTAACCCATTAGTTCCTGTGCGTTAGTGCTATGTAACACTCTTAAAGAAGAAATCACAACCAACATATTACTGCACTTAGATAAATATAGCTGAAGAAAATAGCAACAGATACTAGATAGAGGGTCGTGCAACATTTCATTATAGTTCCATGTACTTTTCTCCTACATTTCTTAAACCTTTCAACCTCAGTCAATATTTTATGACTGGATCCACGAAACTGAAGCAATAAACCATAAACTCTATTCTCACTTCAAATCCAGACATTACTTGCACACTTAGCACACTGAAGACCACACATATAGTTGGGACCAAGAGCAACGTTATAGTAGGTGTTGATAATCACAGGTTAACGCACGCTATTAACTAAAATAAACTCAATCATGATTAATATACTAGTTAAAATAGAATCCAATTGAATGTATTAAATTTTATGGATGTTTTTTACATTTCAATATGATATGATTAAAATTACAACACAATACGAAGTGTACAGAGACTCACTTTATTATTGATTGGTATTACAAATATTTGCATTGTAAAGATTAAAAAGAAACGATATGTTTTCAATTCACCTCACCACAAGTAGCAAGTAGCAACTCTATATTGGAAAGTGCAATGAAAAATTTGTAGGATTTTTTTGTTTTGTAAAACACATTTAATATGTACTCAAAATCAAACAATGTAAAACTTTAGAGTCTTACAGGTGGTACTCAGTCCTAACGAGTTGTAGCAGCATCGCTAAAGGAGAAACCAATTAATTGACATTAAGGGACGAGTATGACTGCCCGCTTCTATTTAGTTATGTCACTGAAAGAAGAACGATGTCTTATGGAACTTTTGTACACATTCCAAAATCATTTTCGTGACCAATATGCTAAACTTCGTGCCCCTTCATGCTTTGCCACCTATCCAGCGGACAAGCTTCCATGCTATGACGTTTGTTAAAAAAATACGTATTAATTAAAATTTGAGAGCTGAACTCCTTGGAAGATTGTAATGCTCCTACCTGGATTTTACCACATTCTGCGTTTATTTTCATGTACAGCAGCCCAGATGGTGAACCCGAGCATAGTTGTTCATTTTATGGATCACTTTCACTGCAGATTTCACAAAACACAAAGAAGTTAGTGGATGTGAGATTTTAAAGATAAGGCTATAGCACTTGGCACTCATGATTTAAAGAATCTGAAGTGCTTCCCAAACTGAAGCGGAGATGATGGTGTTGGAGCATGCTTTCAGAAGTCTAAAAGAGCCAACAGTCCGATGCGGGGAAACTACAGAACCTGAAACCTCCAAAAAAACAAACATTGAACCTTCTGCTATGACATTTGACCTCAGATGATAAAATGAAATGCATTGAGACTGCACTCTTGCGTAGTTATACATCAGAACCGCCATCTTTCAGTATGACTTATGTCCTCGGGAATGGGATTTAAGCATGAAGAGACTACAATCTTTAGACATCTGGCACAAAAATTCTTGCGCGATACTGGCTATCAACAGTGCTTGGGAATGCCTGTCTCACTGTTCAGGTGACTTGTAAACAAGAAGTGCGGCAACATCACTCTGGAAAATGTAACACAACTTGTTTGAGAATTGGCTGACCAAAGTAGGACTTGCAGTGACTGTTGGTTCCCAAAGTTAGATTCGGTTATTTTTTAAATGCAATTATTATTTTACTTAGCTATAGCATTTCTAATTCAACTTTCATAGAAGATATGCACTAATATATTGTAGTTAGGTGAAGTTGAAAATACTATTTCTTTTTATTTACAAGCTGCAAGATTTATAATAAAAATAAAAAGGACCTCTGTATACTTGTATTCTGTTGAAATAAAATCAAATATTTGAAAAGTGGAAACATTCCAACTATATTTATAGAAAATGGAGATCACGAATACTGTTTAACAGTGTATTATCACACATTAATTTTTTAATGCTTGACCATGTTATAGGCATGGCTAGAGGAACAATCTACAAATGATCTATGGCTACACCATCTGTAGACATTACACTTGAAACCCATGAAGTAAATTGAAAGGATTTTCCATAGTGTGAGTCAGCTTTATTGAGACTTATATGGAACCATAATTGGCAATCTGAATTTTCCTTCTAGTTATAGCGCGGATGGTGCATATAAGCCCTTTACATTAGTCTTATTGGGATTGGTAGATGAAATACATTGTAATAATGAAACCCACAAGTAACATTTATTAAGCAGCTTATAGTCTAATGTGGAAGGCCATAATTGCCCCTGTAGATATACACACTGTCCTTGAAGTTCCATTTTGTATAATCTGATACTTAAGTAGCTTACAGCCATATCATGCAGAAGCATACTATACCATGTTACAGGAAAAGGAAACTAGGCAATATAAAAGCCAGTTATTCAAAGAGTGAACATACCTTTATGATGAAATTCTCCACAAAATGCTGTACCCATATCTCCCTATTGGTGAAAGTAATGAATATGCAATTGGCAATTGAATTAACAGAAAACATGCAGAGTTGGAAGATCTCAGGAATCATCTTAGCTCCAAACACCTGCTTCAAAGCAGGACTAATCCCCAGAGCAGATTTGCTACCAGATCCTTTAAGTGGTCTCCTCAAGGATTATTTCACAAGCCTGGGTTTAGTACGCCAATGCTCAAACCACTGAGCTATCCCGCCCTGCCCGAATCTCTAACTTGCAGCTTCAAACCAGGCACGGTAGTGCAATCACAATCAATCAATGGAGGCAGAGACCGTTCAGTCCAATGATTGGAAGAAAAGGAACAGGCAACTCAGTGGTAGCTGCTCACACTTCTTGGCATCCAATGGGAGGCTCCTGATTGGTCTAGATTCACATGTAGGAAATTACCTGAAGGATAGATAATACAGCTTGGGCTATATTTCCTGCTCCACAGGCAGACTGTTCCACACACAGGAGTTCTCTGTTTCATAAATCATTTTAGAGAATCTGGAGCACTTAGACAAGGAAGTCCTCTGGTATAGCATTCCTCCATCTAGAGCTGCTTGGAGGAGTGGGGTTGATGCTTGAAAAGTGCGCACAGAGAGACTGCGGAGCGAAAAGGAAGCAAAGGGTGGAGCGGGGGTGAAGGAGGCAGAGCCGGGGGATGGTAATGGAGAGCAGAAAGGGATGGGGGGGGGCGGGCAGAGGGAGCCGGCGCGGGGGGCAGACTAGACAAAATCAGGGCAGGTAAGGGAGGCCCTTGAGGGATGACTTCCTTGGAGTCTCGCCTGATTGTTCGCCCGCGGGCGTGCGGGGCCACGATCCCCAATTCCCGCAGCGGTTTGCCCGCCGGATGGGTGCTCGTGCGGGGTGAGCCAACAGCCCGGCGGCGCCGCCCCATGCACGGGCCCATCCCCCATCACGTGCGTCCTTCACCACCCCCGCCGCACTCTCATCCCCCGATCACTGCACTCTCCCCGTCCAACTCCCCACCCCCACTCCATCACTGCGATCCCTCTCATGTGAGAGCCATCCTGCACGCCAGTCCGCCTGTCACTCATCCCGCCCCCCAACCCCCTTCCTCATCCCCCATTCATTGCCTCCCTCCCTGTTACCACCCCCCCATGCACTCATCCCCACGATCACTGCTTCCTTCCCCAACCCCCCGCACTCTCATCCCCCATCACGCATCTCTCCCCGTCCAGCGCCCCCAAGGAAAAAGTTTCTAAACTGTCAGGGTGGTTTGGGACACTGGAATAAATGCCTTGGGAGTTTGTGATATTCTCATCATACAATGGAGATATTTAAGAGTAGGTTAATAAATGTCTATCAGGATGGTCTAGACAATTATTTGGGTCCTTGCCAATGAGGGCAGGGAGGACTGAGACTCGTGGACCTCTTCGAGGTCCCTTTCCAGTCCTAGAGTGTATTGATCTAACTGAATCTTATTGACAATCAAACTTACACTGGCTTCCCCGGGAATATAGAATTTCAGGTGCAAGGTCTTGGTCCTTATCTTCAAAGGTGCTCAGCTGCCTGGGTCAGGTAGCTAAGAGAATGGGAAGCTCTGGGATTGAAGGACATGGATGAAGGACCAGCTTGCTCATTCTGGGAAACTCTCTACAATAAGAGTAACATTTGTACTGTGCAGGTGACAGGCCTTTCTTTTGGGCCAGTCAAGATGGAATGAACTTTTCTCCAGAACTTAAAGGACCATCACACACTCACCACCTTCTGTTCTAAGTAAGGTGCTTTTCTCTGACCTTTTTATAAGACCGACCATGCTGGGGTCAGGGACCATGCGTCCATCTTAGCCCAGTATCCTGCCTTCTGAACACTGGCCAATTGCCACGTACTTCAGAGACAATGAACGAACAGGCAAAAGAGGATCTATCCCCTGTGTCCACTCCCAGCTCTGGCATTCGGAGGCTAGGGATAGCGGTAAGCACAGAGTTAGTCCTGAACCATCCTGGCTAATAGCTTATTGATGGAACCTGTCTTCCATGGCACACCATCCTCTTTTAACTACACATACGTTGTTTTCTCTCTCTCTCCTTTCTCTCCTCTCATCTGTGTGTTGTATTGGGCTTTTTAAATCCAAACAAAGCACTCTGTTGCACACACGCTCTCCCCTGGGGACGAGGATGAAGAGAACAAACGCATGACAGTTGTTAGGTAGTCATGTCTGCTTAGTGCATGACTGGAAGGGCTCAGATGATACGTGAGCCGCAGGGTCAGATCTGATTAGACAGACAGAAATCCTCTTTGCCATTTAAGGAATATCATTGGTGGGGCCTCTCCACTGCTGCTTCAGAGCAGTTGGGCTAAGCACAGGAGCATCTGTCCGCAGTAAAACAAAGAGCTGATTGCCTTCTGGAGAGGACCAGCTCTTCTTCGCTGAACGGCGGAGCCCTCTTGTCCTGGTATTCAGGCTGAGGTGTACCCAGAGGTGGGTCTGCAGACGGGGAGCACATTGTGCTGGCCCAGAGACTTCAGATTTGAGATCGGCCACCTCACAGCTGTGTGGAGGGCTTGAACTGACAGCATGCAAGTCCTCCAGCACTTGGTGCAGGAGCAAGGATGCTGTGCAAGACTGAGAGAGGCAGCACTCAGCACGTCCACGTCCGTATTGGGAGAGAGGATTGATTATTCCACACTGACTCAATAGCTCTTGTTCCAAAGAACACAGTCATATTGACTGATTGCATCGGACATACTGTCCAGCCACCAGGAGCGTCATTCTGGCACTTGGTGCCCTATGAGCAGTGGGCAGGAGCAAGGCAGAGGGGTCCTTGCCTTGGAGACATTGCCATCTGCGGACAGAACAGGGTTTAAACCTACCTATCTACCATCAAGGCCTGGTCAACCTAAAAATTGTACACCTCTAAGGATTACTAGTATGGTTAAAGTGGCAGCAAGCACTTCCCCAATGGGATCAGTAATGCATTGGGCAGTATAAAGTGTTTTTATACTAGTATAGCTTATTCCCATAGGGAAGAATAAATGGTTACAGGGTAAGGCACGCATGATATCTACACTAGAGTTGATACTGGAATAAACATATACCTTATAAAAAAAAAAAAATACTCATCTCATAGTGACATTGTTCTTCCAATAGATAGACCTCTTGTGTTAGAGCAGACCGAAGGGAGGTCTATCTCACTATGATCAAGTCACCTCAGTCCTGTCTGGTTAGTGCGGAGGGTGCGTTGAGAGTCCAGGGTCTCATGACCCATGTGTCCTTTGGGTCTACTTGATGGGACTACCAACCAGGTGGACCAATTGGTTGGTCTTGGTTATGTCAGGACATAGGGTCATTAGAATCTGCACTGGGAACCCACAGTTAGAAAGGAAACTGGACATTATAATGGATAAGTAAGAACGCTGGAATTATTTAATAACCCTCAAGGGTTTTGTGGAAGGGCCTATAACCCTCCTGCTCAGAGCATAAAACCAGCCTCTCTCTCGAGAGCACAGGAAGGATTATTTCTAATACTACCTACTGCAGCACTGGGAAGTCAGCAAGCCCCCATGTATAGTTCAGCACTTCTCCGATATACAG
>NC_133769.1:11985867-11989743 GCF_003597395.2 Chelonoidis abingdonii | reverse complement strand
CTGTGGCTGAGCAGCCCTTCTGCCATTGTGGGACCTTGGTTTTTCCCACGGTTTGTTCCACAGTGGAGCCCTGTGTGATGCGATTCTGATTAAAATATGACCGTGTAGTATTGTGCTACACTTGTTATATAATTGCAACAATCTTGTTCAAGCGTGTGCATGTAAGTGTCTTACAGACAAAGTTTATGCATATTGCTTTAATAATGATTACACCATTATGTATGCATGTATCATTTTTGGATCTGAAGTTACGAATATTAAGCTTTAGTGTACCTGTTTTTGAATGTGTTTGCTCCTGTGGTAACACCCACAGGTTATTTTACGCCAGCACATCCTGATATAAAACCTATTCAAAGTTAATGACGCCATCAAGAAACACTTAACTCCACAAACTGGACCATGGAAGATGCCCATCCACACCCGATGGACTTTCATCGTTGAAATTTAACAGAGTATGTGTAGTGGCCTCTTGCTAGACTAAGCAATCATGCATGGACATTGTGACTTGGCCATGTGACTCCCAAATCCATGTTGTTACTGTATATTTTCCACAATTTATAGAACAATGGGTCCCTTCACTGGCAGAAGCTATAAAAGGCCCGGGAAAACCACCTCCATTTTGCCTCTTCTGCTCCAAACTTCTGGGACTATGGACTTTATATTAATGGAGCATTTAAAACCAAGGGACTGAGGAACGCTTCCAATGATTTGGAAACAACCCGAGAATTAACAATCAGCAATTATTCATCACTGGCTTCAAGTCTGATCCAAGAACCTTGCAATTGTTGTATGTATTTGATTCCTTTAACCAATTTTTAACTTGTGCACCTTCCTTCCTTTCTTCTTATAATAAACCTTTCGATATTTAGATACTAAAGGATTTTGGATACAAGGCATGATTATTGGGTGAAGATTGAGTTGTATAGTTGCCCTGAAGGTTACCTGGCTGGTCCTCTGGAATTAGAATAATAAGATTAGGGTTGGAAGGGACCTAAGGAATCATCTAGGTCAAACCCTGCTCAAAGCAGGACCAATTCAGAGAACGTATTTGGTTGAATTAAGTTGGTTTTTAAAAATAACCACTCATTCAAGTCTAGTGTCTGGGGTTGAATTCAGGACTGGATCCTTAAAGAGGCGTGCTTCTCTGACCTCTCGTTAGTCGGCAGTGTTGGTTTGAGGACAGAAGTTTATTTTTCGTTGCGTTTGGTTTTGGCATATTCATCGAAGACATTATACCATCAGTTTGTTGGTGATGATCCCTTTTTTTCCCCAGCAGCTTGTGCTCTGATTTGGTACTTCTCTGTACTCGGTATGTACCCACCTTGAGCACGCTTGGTGGACACACCGACCTGACTGACGCGTCTGGGCACGCACATGAAACAGATATTCTCAAGGCAATTACAGTCCGCGCTCTGTTCATCGCAAAGTAGGAGGGAGGGCCCTAGGTTGCCCGTTTCGTCCCTACCTCACTATAAGTCTTGTTGCTTCGTCAGCCTGTCTCACTCTTGTGAGTCATGAGCCTTGCTGTCTTCAGGGCAGTAGCAGAGCAGGTCTTAGTAGCACTTGATTGGAAAAAACAACCAACTCCTTTGAGCTGTGCTGGGGCTCTGGGCCCCCCATGACAGCCATCTGAGGCTGCATACGACCAGGGCTCCGGTACAACCACTAGGATGAAGCTAGGGCTGCTTTGGGTGCCTAGTTGGTGAGGGCACCTAAAAAGGCCCACTACAGACGAGGAGGTGGATGGAAGGAGTGAGCTGGGCAGGGGGGGATACCTGGGGAGGGGCCGCCTGCAGTAACGGGGGGGGGGGGGCCCAGGGAATCGCTTCCCGCCCAGATCACCTCCACTCTGTCTCTCCTCTTGCTGACACAGCCCCCGCTCTAAGTCTCCTCCAATCCGGGCCGGCGGCTGGAAAGGGTCTGGGAGGGGAAGGGGGGAAGCACGGAGGGACATTTTAGGGAGCGACGCAAAGAAGTGCTCCGCGAGGGGCGGAGCCGCGGTGAGCTGAGAGTGAGTTTTCCCAGGTCGGGGTAGCTGCAGGCGCGGGGGTAGCTGCTGCGGGGGAGGAGCCAGGCGGAGGAGGCAGCAGGCTCCTTGATGGGGTGGGGAACAGGTAGCGTGCTCCGTGTGGGGGGCTCCGCTCTGGTGTTGGCGTGGTCTCGCGTGGCATTTGGTTTTAGCTGCTGGGGTTTTCGGGGTTTAGCTGGCTTGCGGCGTATTGGGCGCAAGGTGGAAGTTTCGGCTGGGTGCAATAAACTTTTCCTTTGCACTGGCTCTGGCAACACAGGAGGCTATGGCACCCACTGCCCATGGGTCAATTAGGCCAATGGACAGCATGGCTGCTGCCCTCTGACCGTTGCCTGGAACCTCAGATTATCAGCAGCGAGCAAGGAGGGGAAAGGGGTGTGGTGGTTCTTCTTCCATTCCCCCATCCTCCATCACTGCATCCCTCCTCATCTGAACCACCCCGTACCCCATCCCATCACTGCATCCCAACCCCCCTGTACCTCATCCCCCCATCATTGCGTCCTTCCCTGACCCATCCTGTCCTGCCCCCTACATCTACCCATCCCAGTCCTGTACCCCGTACAGCGCTTTCCCACCCATCCTCTCCACCTCCCAGAGCCACCACCCTCCATCCCTCATCCCTGCACCCCATTCATCTCTATACCCCGCTGCATTCCCATTATGTCCCTATACACCCCTGTGCCCCTCACATCCTCATGCACCTGTAGACTTCTGCCTCCCCCAGCATCCTCATCCACCCCACATACTCCCCACATCCCCTCCTCTGTCCTTCACTGCCCCCTTTCACCCCCACCCTACTCTCCTCCTTTGCCTCTTTCCCTCCCCATCCTCTCTCCTCTGCCCCACTATCTTTTCCTCTCCAGTCCACCCTCCTCCTCCTTTCCTGGCTGGGTGATTTAGGCAGCCTCTGGAAAGTGTCTGAAAAAGTGTCTCTGTGCAGGCAAGTGTGTGCATGCAGCCATTGCATGTGTGCAGGAGACTGTGTGTCTTCGTGTAGGGAGGTGTGTGTATTGCCGCAAGTGTATATACCTATGTGAATAAAATTTGCAGCCTAACTCTTTGACTTTTATTCCTTTTGCTGGCTTGCATTCTGTGACGCTGTGCAGTCTATATGGTTTGATAAAAGTGTAATAATAAGTGAATATAATGTCACTGTAATATGCTTCATGTAAGGTATCATTACAAAGCTTATAATCTACTGAGTGTGGTCATCCTGTTTGTATAAAAGTACCGCCCTTGTATCTGAAACTAGAAATATGAAATATAACTCTGAAGGCCTATTGTAATTATGCAAAGTGAGGGCCATTAATGGGTGTTTGGAATCTTGATGACTCCCATTAACCAGGTCTATTGTCTGCAGTTGGCTGTGTTTTACCTGTAAGTCTTTCTGTATATGTGTGTTCTGGTGAGTGGGTAATGAAGTCTTGCAGTGACATATAATCATGTCACCTGAACTGGAATCCATCCTTAACCTGGTGTCTTTCCATTGAGAAGGAGTGTGTGGGAACTCAGAGAGGGACAAAAGGATTCCCGCCTTATGCAAAAGATATATAAAGGGGTGGAAGAGAACAAAAAGGGGAGAGCAGCCATCATGAAGAACCCCCTAGCTACCACCTGAGCTGGGACAAGAGCTGTACCAGGGGAAAGAATTGTGCTCAGGCCTGGAAGGTGTCCAGTCTGAGAAAAAACGTACTGAAACATCTCTGAGGGTGCGATTATCTGTATTCAGTTTGATTAGACGTCGATTTGCGCATTTTATTTTATTTTGCTTGGTGGCTTACTTTGTTCTGTCTGTTACTACTTGGAACCACTTAAATCCTACTTTCTGTATTTAATAAAATCACTTT
>NC_133769.1:11881817-11982697 GCF_003597395.2 Chelonoidis abingdonii | reverse complement strand
GGCCTGATGGAAGGGTGCAGTGGGGGGCGGGGCCAGGGGCACAGGTCGGGTCAAGCACCCAGGGGAAAGAGGGGAAGTCGGCACCTATGCTTGCAGTGAAAGTGAGCACGAGAGAGAGTGTGGGGGACAGCATGTGACAGAGGGAGGGGCAATGGAGTAACAGGGGACAGGGCCTCTGGAAGGGGTGTGGCAGGGCCTCAGGGAAGGAGCACGGCAGTGGGCAGGGCAAGGGCATTCCATTTTCTGGAATTAGAAAGTTAGCAACCCTGTCGCCACCTAGGCCTCTAGTACCCACAGGAGACAGAGGGCAAAAGTTTATCTTGTTTGATGAGGGGCAGGGGTTTAAGTTTCATGGGGCTAAGGACAGGAGTAGGAACCTGGAGGGTTTCTGTGTACGATCTTGGCAAGTCCCTTCTCTTCTCTCTGCAGTGAGGAGAATGACACTTTGCTAGCCCCCAGGAGCATCGGCTGGCACTGTTTTCAGGACAGAAATGCCTGGTCTTTTTCTCGGCATCTCTGGGATCCCAGGCAGAAAGGTCAATCGAAGTGCAGAGTAAAACACCAGCGCATTTCAGAACTGCAAGATGTGCCCAGTGAAGGGAGCTAAAGGCTTTGGGATGTCTCAGCTGAATCCCAGCCACAGCGAGCATCGCTGGGGCTGCTGTTCCTTCATATCAACCTCCACTTGATGTGAGGCCTCTGCTTCTTTGCTGGGTACTCCTGACCCTCACCTGTCTTTCACCGCCTCACCCACCCTGCAGAGTGCAGGTCTAGTCACCTCCATGAGAGCAGAAAAGGTGAGGAAAGGCCTAGAACTAAAACTGAAGCAGCACAGACCTTACTTGTTTCCTGGCAGTTTCTACTGGGTAGACGATTCCCTCCCTGCCTTGGACCCTATACTGCATTGCTGTGTCCCATTAAAACAGCTGCCACGTCCCACCACAGAGCCAGCTGCATTTCAGTGGTGAACAGATTCATGTATACAACCTGGAAAGAGTTCCGAGATATTACACACACACGGGCAATGCAATATCATTGTTGTTCTCCATAGTTTGTTCCTGGCTTGAGAGCAGAACTTTCTCTAGTAGAGATGCTTCATCCGGGGAAGAGAGACTCTAGTGCAAAAGAACCCTGAACCTGCTGCTCCACTGAAACCATGGGCTTTGGAATGGAGCATTAGCTCTCATCCGTTGGGCTCTCTTGAAGATATTCATCCCTCTTGCCCTCCCCGATCCCTGGAGATCTCTGGGGCTGGGAGAATCAGTCCATGGGGATGTGGCTTTGCACATGGTCTCTTAGGAAGTTGAAGAATTTCTACTGTGGTCCTAGCTGGGGAGTGGGGAAAATGGGAATGGGATAAAAACTCCCCAGTGCACAGCCTGGCTAGAGGTGAGAGGGCGGATGTATGGGATAATATCCTCCTCCCTGTGGCACTGCTTGTCTAGCTCTGGGGGATCTATGGTGATAACACGCCCCTTCTCTGCTTGGCTGTAGGGGTGGGGCTCTACCCGGGCAGGGTTATGGAGCGATACCCCCTCCCAGGGGCACAGTCTGGCTGGGGGAAGGTATATGGGTAATAACCCCTCCCTGTGGCACAGCTTGGCTGGGGGGATCTGTGGGGTAATAACCCCTCCCTGTGGCACAGCTTGGCTGGGGGGATCTGTGGGGTAAGGCCCCCACCCCACGGCACAGCCTGGCTGGGGGGTGTGTATGGGGGGTACACACCCCCGCCCCGCCAGCCACAGCCCGGCCAGGGGGATCTGTGGGGTAAGGCCCCACCCAACGGCACAAGCCTGCTGGGGGGTGTGTATGGGGGGGTAACACCGCCCGCCGCCCGCAAGCACAGCCCGGCCAGGGGGATTTGTGGTAGCCCCAACCCACGGCACAGCTGCTGGGGGATTGTGTATGGGGAGGTACACCCCCGCGCGCGCAGCACAGCCGGGCCAGGGGGATCTTGTGGGGGGGGGCAATATCCCCCCATTCTGCAGCCCGCGGCCTCCAGGCCCGCCCCCCCCGCGTGGCGGCCAATGGGCCATATTGTCCGCCGGAAACCCCGCCCCTGGGCCTTTCCGCGCATGCGCCCGGCTCTTGCCCGGGCTGGGGGTCTGCTGAGGGAGATGGCGGTGGCTGGGGCTCGGCGCCGCCGGTTGGGAGTCTGACAGTAGGGAGGCCGGCGCTTGCACGAGGGTTAGAAGGCCGCCCGGAATAAGCAACCAGCGCGACCGCTCGCTGCTCCCGGCTCCGGCCAGGCCTCGCCATTGGCCCGGTGGCGATTACTGTCGTGCTGGTCGGGCTACGAGTGGACAAGCGCGGTGAGCGGCCGGGGCCGGGGGGGGGGCGTGGAGAGGAGAGCGCCGGGCCGGGGGGGGCGTGAGGGGGGGATTTGCCGGGCCGGGGAGGAGGGAGCGGGAGGAGTGACGCTGGGCCGGGGGGGGAGCGTTTGGAGGGGGAGCGCCGGGCGGGGGGGGGAGCGCCGGGCCGGGGGGTGGGGGGACGGGAGGGTGGAGCGTCCGCCGGGGGAGGGAGGTCCGGACCGGGTTTTAGGGGGTGGGCTGTCGCCAGGGAGGGGAGCGCTGGCCGTGGAGGGGGGAAGCGCCCGGGCTGGGGGTTTGGGTGAGCGTGGTAGGGAAGCACGCGGCCGGGGGGGGGGAGTGTGGACGGGGGGAGAGCGTGGAGGGACGTGAGCGCGGGCTGGGCCGGCGGCCGGGAGCGTGAGGGGGAGAGCGCCGGGCCGGGTTTTAGGGGCGGTGGGGCTGTCAGGCCAGGGAGGGGAGCGCCGGGCCGGGGGGAGTGTGGAGGGGGGAGCGCCGGGCCAGGGAGGGGAGCGCCGGGCTGGGGAGAGCGCTGCAGGAGGCGTGAATACGGCGCCAGGACGGGGGAATGTGAAGGGCCCGGGGGGGCAGAATGGGGGGGCAAGGTGGGTGACAAGGCGGGAGCTGGCGGTTTGGTTCAGTCCGTTGGCGTAGCCGGGTTTGGGAGGCAGCCCCGGCCGAGGTGGGGCTTGGTGAGCCGGTCTGGGTGAGTGCCGGGGGCTGACCGTGGTGGAGGGGGTTTTAGGGGTGGGGGTGGCTGCCGGGGGGTTGGCGAGGGCAGGAGTGTGGGGCTGGCTGGGGTGTGGGTGGCTGAGTGCTGGGAAACAAGGCTCCTCACAGTTGGGCAGCGGATGCAGATGGACCCTGGCCATCAGGGGCCAGGTGGGGAAGAGGATTATCCTGTGGTTGAGCAGGGCCTGGCGGGGAGGAGTGGGCACTAGTGTTGGCGTTGTAGGGAAGGAGTGGAGGCAATGGAGAGTGTGTGGTAACTATTGCAGGATTAGACAGAAGCGGAGGGTTGGGGACAAGGTCTGGAGAGGTCCAGATGGATGGAGAGAGAAATCAAAATAGTCCATTGCATGGCGGTTCTTCTACTGGAATGGTGGAAGAAGGGCATTGCCCTTGCTGACTTCTGCCCCCACTTGTCCATATGAGTGGACTAGATCAGCTAGGAGAAGGAACATGTTAGGTTTGCTGGAAAGGTACTGGGGGCCATTTTCTGTGTGTCAGTTTACACAATTGCATGACTTTACTCTGGTTAACTCAGTGATTTCTCTTTGTGCAGATGCACGTAAGGGTCTTCCCACTGGCATTATGTCTCTAGGGCTTGGTCAAGACCAAATACTCCTGTAGGGAAAGCCTTTCATCTGATTGCCTGGGGACGTTCTGGAAAGTTCTGCCTGGAGATAAGGAGTCCCAGGCCATGTTTGTGGTAGAAGGTTGGCAAGAGACCATGAACTTTGAAGAGGGCTGCTGTACAGTGAATCCTGACAGTGCTTGGGATTGGTTTCCATTCTGACATGCCAATATCCTGCTGGATGCTGACAGAATATTTATATCTGGGGCATCCCAGCAGGAGGTGGATTGAGTTAAATTGGGTATGATGGGAGTCTGGAGGCTCTTACTGTAAATTGACTTCCAATGTCTGCTCATCCAGTACTAGTCTGCGCTCACTTTTTCTCATTGTTTGCTCTTCTGACTTTTCTTTGTCTATCTAGCTACTGCAGTGGTCTTATTTTTTTGACTGAAGGAAGTGGGCAGTAGGCAGGACCCGATGACTGCATTCTGGAGGAAGTGAAGTGTATCTGTAAATCTGGCAATATATTTAGTTTAATCTTTGAAACTCATTATAGTATGTCCATGTATGGCCAGCTCTGGTGTTTAGAGCAGAAAATTGTCTCATCAGCTTGTGCTACTGATAGCTTTGTTTGCGTTTGAGCTGGTCACTGAATTTACTTCTCAAACTGGCTCACTGAAACCATCGTCTTCTATGAGGAGGAGAACTGGGAGCAGTTTTTCAACAGACATGCTTAGAGTTTGACACTGCTCCTGGCTCTAGAGGGGCTTTTTAAGAATTGGCCTGTATGTCACTATTATAAATTGGCTGACAGATAATATGTTCAGAAAACAGACTCCTGTCAAAGGGGTTATAGCAATTCTGGTAGTAGTACACAGATGTGCATCTGGGCAGACTCTGTGACTTGGCGCCCTGAATCCTCTGGTCTCTAAATACTGTATGGGTAGACCTGGTTCTTAGTCTTGCTCTGAATGCTTAATTGTGTTTTGTTGTCCTGTACTTTTTCCTGCTCTGGAGGCTTGATCATGGCTATGTCTTCGTTACTCATTATGGTATCAGTGGCTTATGCTTCACTGGTTAGTGCTATTTTTGTGGTTTACCTGTTTGGAAATTGAGTTTTATAACTCATTCTGAAATTGTGATCTGGGCTTCTGTTTTTTTAAGTAGATGTAGGTTGTTTGGAGACAAGGTGGGGTTCTTTCATCAGAGAAAAGAGGGTTGGGTGTGGGTGGAGAGGTGGAAGGATAATAAATAACAGGTAATCAGCAGCTTGCTTTATAAGTGCTCATGAGGTTGACGCTGAGGACCTGTCAGCTCTGACTAGTTAGATGCAATCCTGCAATTCCTGCTGCAGCCTCTCTTTGAAAACAGATGGGATTCTCTGTGTAAACTAGTCAATGTGGGAGTCTGTATTTGCCTTGCCTGTGCCAAATGCCAGCTGAGAGTTGATATGATGCATTCTGTTCTCCCTTAGGCTGCACCAGTTTGTGTTAATCTTGCCTAATTCCCTTCATGGCAGAATTCCTCTCCACACCGCTACAGTCAGTAAGAAAACAGTGTCTAAAGCTGCTATTTCCTAAATAGCAGCAACCAGAGGGAAGGGAGAATCTGAAATCCCTGACCACTGCTGGCCTTGCACATTCACATGTCCTATGTTCCACCGTAGGGAGAAAGTGGCCTCTGTTCAATTACAGGGACAGTTTGAAGACCTGCATTGTATCAATTTTTAGATCAGTCTGAAATTTAACAGACCTCCAAGCTTGTATTGGCTCTTCCAAGCAGTGTCAGGGAAAATAGGATTTAATTATGCAGAGTCTTTTGTGACATCACTGAAGAAAAGATAATGCGATCATGTGGGACTAAAGAGATGGAGCTGACAAGCTCAGAGGGACTGAGATTCTATTTTTGTGCAAGCTTCTCTAATAGAAAATGAGAAGACAAATCCAGAACCTGGGAGATATATGGGAAATGTTTTGTGAGATTCTCAGAAGGGAATCCAGGTATGCTTGTAAGGGGCTTGTAGACACAATGTTGTTAAGAAACTTCATGGTTGGGAAAACACTGCAAAAAATTCTGGAACTGGAGCAGGTGTGAAGAGGTTAGGTTAGAGACTTTACTGAGTTCTCCCATCCCTCCTCTCGCTACCACTGTTTAGAAAAGGTGTAGTGACACTGTGTCCTGTGTGAAGTGTGGGGGCAAGATGATGAGCTCTATCATCTAGACAGTGAGGTGGGATTAACTTGAGATGGATCCATCAAACTGAGTGAGGAAGAGATTTTACGAAGTCCAAACTACCCATGGCTGAATCTCAGCAGGTGAAAAAGTGAGTAGTGCTGGCACATTATTTTTATTTAATTCTTGCCAAATTAATTTGATTTTTGTTTAAGTGGCTTCCTGGTAGGTGAGCCACTACATGTATTTAATATTTCCCAAGGGTTCTGTGCCTCTCCCATCTGGTTGCTTTGCAATGGATCCATTCTGAGCCTGTGTATGTTGCCATCCCTAGTTATGGCTTATGAAGCTGTCTTCACATGCTGCTTCCACCCACTCTCCTGAGTTTAATTGTTCTAGGTGGAATGAGCTTTATTTATCATAGAAAGGAGATGAATAAGCAGGGACAGGATAAAAGTATATCAGATAAATGGTGCAGAGAAGGTAGGTCAACAGTTTCTGTTCTCCCTGTATTATAAAAAATAAGGGGAGGTTCAAAGAAATCATGACAGGTGGCAAATTTCAACTGATAAAAGGAGATACTTTTTGACACAATGGAAAAAAGAACTAGATAAGTTAATGGAGGATAGGTTCATCAATGGCTCTTAGCCAGGATGGGCAGGGATGGTGTCCCTAGCCACCGTTTTCCAGATGCTGGGAATGGGCGACAGGATGGATCACCTGTTGATTATCTCTTGTGTTCATTTCCTCTGGGATGCCCGCCATTGGCCACTGTCGGAAGACAGGATATTGGGCTAGATGGACCTTTAGTCTGACCCAGTATGGCTGTTCTTATGCTTAATGCACAGTTAAACTCTGGAGCTCATTGTCATAGAAAGTTGAGAGCTAACATTTTGGATGTGCTATTAATCCTCATGATTCAGGAATTAGTAATCCAATCTCTAAGTAATAAATAGCATCATGAGATAGGCTCTGGTGATAGATTATTCCACATCTGCCTAATATGGGGTATTCACACCTTCTTCTGAACCATCTGGGGGCTGGTCGGTGTTGGAGACAGGATACTGCAGTAGGTGGACCTTAGCTCTAATCAACTATGGCAGTTTCTATGCATCTCTTCCCCCCCGCCCCCCCCCAAAAATAAAATAAAATAAAAATCTGTAGGCCAGGATTCCAAGATAAGGAATAAGAGCCTTAAGGTTGCACCTGATCTGTTGTATAGTTTATTTTCTTGTAGCACCCAGCACTTTAGTGTGTGTACATGCTCTGGTCTCCTGTTCTGTCATATTTGGCCTGTTGCTACTGCAAACCATCACATTTGACTCTGAACAGTGGTACAGTGATGGAGGTGGTGGTGCAGCAGCAGCATCTCATATAAAAAACCTGTTGGGATCAAGTCGATTTCAGATCTCCCATATTGTTGAATCCCATTGCACTGATTAGACTTGAATGTTGGTTAATGATCTTGGGTTTTTAGAATCTGTTGTTCTGGAAGTAAACTGTGTGCAGGGGTCACCTGAAATGCAGCCGCTTCTGGTGAGGAAGGTGGCAGCTGTTGACTAGAATGAAGTGACACTACGCAATAGTCTAGGGGGAAAAAGTAAAGGAGAATCTCAGTTCCAATTGCAATTGCAGGGGGTAAATTTAGAGAGGCAGAATATAATTACCTGATTTGGAATTTGGTCTGGAGAGCAGCCCTGACAGTTCTGAAAAGTATCATGAACTCTTCAGTGATCACACGTAATTGTCATTTTTGTATCTTACCTAAAATACACATATCTAGCAGCACAGCCTCCTGTAGTGCCAGGTTCAGAAGGAAGAGCTCCACCAACCTTATTCCCAAATGAACTCCAGGCAGCATACATGTGTTCCTTGTGTGATCTCCCATCCAATTACGAGGCAGTTCAGCCTTGCTTAACTTTATATCGAACAGGATCACAGTACAAGCAAGCCTCTTCAGCGGTGTAAAAAAAAAAAAAAAAAGTTACAAGGAAATGGAGAATGATTTCTGCTGTTAACTTGACACATGGCTGGATGTTGGATTTCATGGGACCTTGTTAACTGGCTTCCAGATGTTTCCCCCAAATCCTTTGTAAACTGCTGTAGAGCTGTACAGTGGCACTGGAGATGCGTAGCTTGTTCTGATATATACACAATATGAAGCTGTATGTTGAGTGGAGATGTTATCCATGATAGTGGTAAAGCGTGTCAAATACCATGGGTTGGCAGTTCATAATAAGTGCATAGACAAAAACTGCAGTTCTTAATCATATTTTCTTTGTTCTTGTTGTTTGGGAAAGCTGTGGTATCGAAGCAGAGGGAAGAATGGATGTGTAACTGTCATGCAGATTCTGTGGCTACACCTTTTGACATGCTCTATTGCTGGGAAGCTGAACGTAGACAATGCTTTGGTTGTGAAGTGTTAGTTTTTGGATGAGTGGAGTCGGGAAGGGAGAAAGAACTTGCAATTAATGGTGGCTTAGAGATCTCTAAAATTTGCTCTCAATGGCCACCTGCACTTATGTGAAATATAGATAGATTTGATGTTTAAAGTTGAAATGCCCTGAGGCTTTGGCATTCACCCTCTCTCCCGATTGTTTGGTACTGCCCAGTTAAATTAATCAGCTAATGAAGGATGCTTCAACTCAGAATGGGGATTACGGTGCGGGGGTAGGACTGTAGCTTCACAGGTTGTACTGTGTACAGGACCATGTTAACTTTGAGGATGCACATTTCTGTTAAAGATAGAGTCGGTGGCAATCTAGATACCAGCTTAGGTAGTTTAGCTCCAGTTCTGCGTGGTCTCACAGCAGACGATGCCCATTGAACTATGCATATGCTTTTGGTCTCTCCGAAACATCAGCGGACCTAGCATTAGATTCAGCAGTGTTCTCTAGTCTCCTCACTGGATTATGCTAGTGAGGACCCAACGGAGGTTGTCATACCATATGCTATGAGAAGCGACACAAGAGGGCCAGGAATTGGTTTTTCTATTGCTGGGGGATCACTTGAGGGAGGGAGATAGTCACATCCATCATACAGAGAGCAAATCTGGTCATGTTGCATTCCTTTCCAGAAACGGTGAACAAGAGTGTACTGGCCAGTTCTTGTTAAAGATCTCAGTCATTGCCCTCTAACCTCTCTTCTGGCCTGGACACTGGCAGAAAGGCTTCGCCTTCTCCTCCGCAACACGTGGTTACCAATTTGTGCAGAATACCTTGGAGGCTGAGGGAGAGGGGGCTGAAGTGACGACTTCTTGGTTTTGGCACAACATCTAATTCCACCTTTGTAAGAACCCTTTGGGACAACTTCCAAAGTATAGAAGGGTGTTTGATTTCAGGCAACTGGTTAGTGATTTTTTTTTTTTTTTTTTTGGATGGGGGGACGAGTTTGGCATTGATGTCCACTCCCCATGTCCAGCCCTGAAGGACCTCGGATGGTGGCTGAATTGGAGAATATTTATTTCATCATCTGAAAGTGACTAATGCCTTACTGATTGGATTAGTCCTGACATGGCCATAACCTGTGTGACTGGCTGCTACCATGGAGGGTGCAGCCACCTCCCTTATGAACAAAATGTGTATGTAGTGCAGCTTAGAGAGAGGCTGCATTGGCTGTCATGGAATCATGCAGACTCTTGGACTTGGGGAGAGCTACTGAGATAGTAGATCGTTTAAGAGGAGGGAAAAGGTTCTGTTTTTTTTTTGGTGAATTCCAAATATACTTGTCTTTAACTGGGCCATATGAAATGAAAGCCTTAGGTCTTATTTTGCTGCCCTTGACCTTTCCAATCCATAGAATATCCCCAAGGAAAATTTGTGGGTGTAGCTTGACTATTGTAGCTCTCCAGGGACCTGTGGGTACCAGGTGGGTTTCTCAGATGCTGCTGGTATCCCATTTTCATTGTAGTTTGTCTGAGATTTTCCAACTGCTGGAAATGTAGTGAACTGTTTGGGTTAATATCCAATGGTGGAAGGGACTCTGATGGAGGACAGTGAAAGGGAAACTTGCCTAGTTCATGAGAAATATGTTTGAAAGGATGGAGGCTGGAATAGTTCAGCAAACTCTCCAGCAAGTCTTTTTCTCTCCAGCTCTGCACCAGCAGCTTCATGGGAGCAGAAATGAAAGTGAAAGATAAACCAGTTCAGACTACTTCAGAGAGACAGGAAATGGGGTTTGGCAGCTACAGCTCTAGGCTCATTAGAGAAGTTGGATACTGCTCTCACGGAGTCCAGCACATTCAGAATGTTTATTTAGGTTTATAGTTGGTGGACAACATGAGCTTTCTAAGGGAGTCTAGTCTTGTACTTAACACATACCCTTATGATGCAGAACCATTCTGATCTCTGTAGGAACACTCTGCTGTGACATAAGGTAAAATGAGCACTGACTCTTGCATGGAAGTATATTGTCTTACCGACTAATTGTACCATGAAGTGGTCAGAAGCCAATATGGGATGCTCTGAAATCAGACAATGTGGTGATGCCCTAGGCCAGCAAGCAAAGATTCAGTTGCTTTACCTCCTGGTCAGTGAAATCTCTACTTCTGCATTTTGCACTATTAATGTTAATGTGCCCAGACACTGGATTCCTGCCCCTTTGTCAGGCTGGGGATTGTGGTCTGTGAAGCAGAATGCTGAAGCATTATAGCAAACCCAAAATCCCCCTGCAAACTGTGGCTGCATGACACTCTCTTCTAATCTGTCCAGTCACTTGTACCTTGTGATTACAGGGCCTTGCCACAGCCTGTTTGTGTGCTGAGCCAATGCCTGTGCATCTCTGTAGTGGTGTATTGTACAGATCTTCAGATGTTTTATCAGATGGTTGTATGTTTCAGAGCTTCCAGATCAGTGTTTCTCAAACTGGGGTTGCCGCCTGTGTAGGAAAAGCCCCTGGTGGGCCAGGCTGGTTTGTTTACCTGCCCCATCTGCAGGTCTAGCCGATCGCGGCTCCCACTCGCGGTTTGCCGCTGCAGGCCAATGGGAGCTGTACATCCCTTGGCCCGCGCTGCTTCCAGCAGCCCCCATTGGCCCTGAGCAGTGAACCACGGCCAGTGGGAGCTGCGATCGGCCGGACCTGCGGATGGCACAGGTAAAGAAACCGGCCTGGCCTGCCAGGGGCTTTCCTTACACAAGCGGCGACTCCAGTTTGAGAAACACTGTTCCAGATACAAGTACTCATGAGAGCAAGAATACTCCAGCAGAAGGAAACTGGTCTCATCATATGTGAGTGTTTGTATCACACTGTGCCATTGTTTGTGCCATTCTCAGTGAAAGGATGTTTTCAAATCTCTTGAGCTGTTTGCACTCAGGGTATGTCTTCTCTAGCAACGTTAAAGCGCTGCCATGGCTGTGTAGTCACAGCACCAGAGCTGGAAGAGAGTTCTCCCAGTGCTGTGTAAAACCCACTCCCACGAGGGGAGTAGCTCCCAGCATGGCTCTTAGCACTGGTGCACTGTCTGCATTGCCACTTTGCAGCGCTCAGAGTGGTGTTTTTTTCACATCCCGCCTGACAAAGTTTCAGTGCTGTAAAGTGTCTGTGTAGACAAGGCCTTAGAGTGGTTCTACTAATGTTGATAAATGGCCACATTTGACAAGCCCTGAACTCTTTGCTTCCCTTGAAGTCTTGTAGCTGAAAGGTTAACTGCAAAGCTGCTCTGTGTGTCTGACAGTCTGTCTGAGAGCCAGATCTTTAAAGGACTAGAGCAGCTTGATTCCAAATACTTATTTAACACTAAGTGAGGGCACAGTGTGCTTGACTGTACAAAACGTTGAGAAAGACATGGCCTCCTGCCCCAAGGAGCTCACAATCTAAGATACATTTCTGAATAAACCACTGAGAAATTGGCTCCTCCTTCTAGCCCTGTCCTCAGTTTACAATTTCCCCATGAAACTGTGCCCCCTCACTAACCCTTAAACCCAGCATTTTCTGACAGCTTTCTTCCCAGGGTTTAATTGTTAGTGAGGTCTTCAGCTGTTGCAGTCGGAATGCAGAATCCTGAACTTGGGGCTTGGCAGTTGAATGAAGGATGATCAGTTTTTTCAAAGGATTGGTTCTAAACTTTTAATGTGCTGTAAGCATATATTCTCTTACTAATTTGTCTTCTCCAAGCTATTTATAAATACTTTTATATGCTTTGTGGATTACCCTTTAAATTGTCTGGGTTCATATCCGTTTTTGTTCAAGTGTGAAATGCTTGGTCTTGCCCTAGTTCCTGTTCACAAAAACCACTATATGGAACAACTAGCAGTCTTTGTGCAGGGAAGATTTAGGATCAGAATAATACTGCAGTTTGGGATTGTGGAGTAGTAGCAGAGCTGTGTGCATGAGGAACCTAGAACACAACAGGCTAGGGAGTACTGCAGATCAGGGTTGGGGGGCAATTGTCAGTCTTGGTGGGAGCTCAGGACTGGAACTGCAGAGGGCATGTGGGCTGGGATTGAGGGTATCAGTACATCTGTGTGTATGGGGAGCCCAGAACTGAAATATCAGGGGGTGCTGCACTTTGGGACTGAGAGCTGTCAGAGAAGCTTGCACGCCATATACCTACTTTGGTCAGTGCTCTCTGTTCCTCATGAGCATTGAAACTTTCAGATTCTGTCAAATCCTTTCACTGCTGACTGCAGTTAGTAGTCACTGCAAATCCTTTCACATTCTGTACCAGATGACTGGAGGATAACTAATGTGACACCAATTTTTTAAAAAGGCCTGTAATTACAGGCTGGTAAGCCTAACTTAAGTATCAGGCAAATTGGTTGGATCACTTGATGATAACCTGTCTGTTCATTTCCTTTGGAGCACCTCCAATTGGCCCCTGTCAGAGGACAGGATACTGGGCTTGATGGACCTTTGGTCTGACCCAGTATGGCCGTTCTTATGTTGTTTAACTATAGTAAAGAACAGAACTATCAGACATACAGATGAACATGATTTATTGGGGGAAAGTCAAGATGGTTTTTGTAAAGGGAAATCATGCCTCACCCATTTATTAGAGTTCTTTTAGGGGGTGAAAAACATGTGGACAAGGGTGATCCACTTAGACTTTCAGAAGGCCTTAGACAAGGTCCTTCACCAAAGACTCTTAAGCAAAGTAAACAGTCATGGAGTAAGAGGAAAGGTCCTCTCATGGATCAATAACTGGTTTAAAGATAGGAAACAAAGGGTAGGAATAAATGGTCAGTTTTCAGAATGGAGAAAGGTAAATAGTGGTGTCCCTCAGGGGTCTGTACTGGGGCAGTACTGTTCAACATAATCATAAATGATACAGAAAAAGGAGTAAACCCTGAGGTGGCAAAATTTGCAGATTGTAGTCTGTTTTGGATTTAACTAAGAGTTACAAAAGGATTTCACAAAACTGGGTGACTGGGCAGCAAAATGGCACATAAATGCAAAGTAATGCACATTGGAAAACATAACCCCAAATCTACATAGCAAATGAGGGATCTAAATTAGCTGTTACCCATCAAACAAAAGGAAGTACGTCTTCAAACAACACACAGTCAACATGTGGAACCATTTGCCAGGAGGTGTTGTGAAGGCCAAAACTATGATAGGGTTAAAAAAAAGAACTAGATAAGTTCAGTAGCTATTAGCCAGGATGGTCAAGGATGCAACACCATGCTCTGAAAGTCCCTATTCTCTCTTCGACGAAAGATGGTAGTGGACAGGGGATGGATCACTGGATTGCCTGCAGTTCATTTCTTCTGAAGCACCTTGCATTGGCCACTATCAGAAGATGGGATATTGGGCTAGATGGACCATTGATCTGACCCATTATGGCCATTCTTATGTTCTAACTTTTCAGAGTAAAATAAAATGAAGAACTGTCAGCTGGGGGGAAAATACCTGGAATCAGTCAGACTGCAGGTGGAGGTGATCAGGGCCTGAAGCCTTGTCTCTGAGATCACTTGATTTTACAGAGAGATTCAATGGAGGATCTTTGTGATGCAGTAGGGAGTGGGGTGGATTGACCTGGGAATGTCGTTTAGTTTTACTGGGACTGTCTGCATGGGGGATGGTAGAGTAGGGGATGACTTTATGTGACCTGAGCCAGGATGTAGGGTAGGGAGAGTCAATACCTTTGCCTGGGAAACTGGACAAAGAGGGAGGGGGAGAGAGCCTGCTGAAGGGGTTTTTGGGCTGACTGGGAAGAGGCAGGGAACCCCAAGTCGGGGGTCTAAGATCCTTGCCCCCAAGAGGGACCTTGCTGAGGGGTCCTGGTTGTACCTATAAGCCCTGCTTGGGACTGTGTTCCTGTCGTCTAATAAACCTTCTGTTCTATTTCCTGGCTGAGAATCATGGTGACTTGCAGGAAGTGGAGCAGTGCAGCGCCTTGACTTCCCCACACTCAGTGACAATCTGCACTTAAGTCTTGAGTCAGTTGCTTGGTGAGAAGAATTTATCAGTGTGGCTGAGGGAAACATCTCTCAGTAATGGTCTAAGAGCCCTTCCAGGCTGGATTGTTGTTTCAGTGACTTACAAGGGACTGCAAATAAGAGCTTTGCTGACTTTTTAAGCAGTGTTCTCCAGGACACTCTGCTGTATTTCTGACTGCATTGACCTGCTGGACATAAATTGTCATTTTACTCCAGCTGTATATAATGTTAGAAATTAGTTCCTTCACATAGGGGCTGTTCAAATGCCAACTTCTGGTCTGAACCTTTTAATGTGTCGCCGCTAAATAAGAAAACTTCTTGGTCCTTTTTGGTTGCTGTTAGAGGAGCCTGTGTTACTAAAAACTGGTGTGGGGATGAAGTGTTTGAGTGAGCATATCTTTAACTTCTGCCTCCCTCCTTCACTTCTGAGGCTCTGTGGGAGCTATGGGCAGATGCCATGACAGATGCTTTTGCTGGGAGAGAAGCTGCCCCACAAGGCTCAGTCCTGTCTATTTTATTCAGTGTAGCCACTGGAGGGGCTGATGAGGCAACAATGTTGAAGTGCCAGCAATACATTGACACCCAGTTCTACATCTCCTTTGTGAGATGCAAACGGCGCCATCTTTGAGCTCAGTGCCTGACCAAAACCAAAGTCTAGATAAAGAACAGTTGGCTAAAGCTGATCCAAGGCAAGACTGAATTGAATCTGAAAGGTAGAGGGAATCCCTTAGGATTTGCCTCTTCCATAATATCCCCCTCTGTTGAGACCATCTAGATGTGAAGTTACTTTGCAGTCTTGGGGTCCTGGTGGACTGTCTGCCAATGGATGTCCTAGTAGTCATAGCTTTGAAAAACATCCATTTCCATCTGTGAGTGGCCACAAGATTGTGCTCCATCCTGTTGAACGCAGACTTGGCCTAGGTGACCCATGTGTTTGAGCAAGAGGCTTGGTTATTGCAGATCATATCTAGGGATGAAACCACACACCCTAGAAAAGCTCAAACTGATACAAATGGCAGTTTCCTATTCACTTAGCAACACATCCTATTCACTATGAACACATCACTCCAATACTCCACTCTGCACTTGCTCGAGTCCAATTCAGTGCCTCTCACTTGATAGTCCCATGGAGGGCTCCGAATATCTGAAAAATCATCTCTTCCACTGTTGTCATGACTTTGAAGGACTGTTATGTTCCACTGGAAATAAGAAACTTGATTAGTGGGGAGACACTCATGAGCATGGGAGATTAAACTGTCTCAGATGCTGTGTCTAGGCTATGGAACTCATTGCCACAATGGATAAAAGACCACAAGTCTCTCAGTGCTCAAAACTCAGCAGTGAGACTTAGTTGTCCTGCAACTGGTTCCACATACACTTATGCAAATTTAAACCATTCGGGTTTACTTTGAGAAGTGGGGAAGGAAATCTGTTTGGTACATTTTAATACTTGAGTGATGTCCTAATACTGTGCAATAGGTGCCTGTCACGGGGCATGCACACCCTGTCCCATTTTGGGATGGGGTAAGGGTTGCTGTAGTCCTGAGGCTAAGTCTGTGTGACTGCTCTGAGTCTCAGGGTAGTGTGGCCTAATGGCCAAAGTAGTCTGACTGCCCGTCTACCAGGAAGGGAGGCCTTAGGGCCAGAGTCGGTGCCGCTGCCTGCCCTATCAGGGCAGGGTGGCCTTACAAGGGATGTAAAATATGAAACAGTTAACCGGTAAATATCAATCTTACCTGTTAACACACCCTAACCGTTAACCCCCAGCCTTGCTCTGGCCAGCCGGCCCAACCCGGGGGTGGCTGACCGGAGCAGCCCCAGCCTCATTCCCTTTTATCGGTTAACTGATTGAACAATATAATTTTAATAGTTTAAAATTAACTTTTTAAACAATATTTACAGCCCTAGGCCTAACAACCACAGTCTGTATAGCCGCTCTCTTTATCAGGGCAGAGTGGCCTAACGCTCAGAGTCAATAGAGTTGCCTTTTCTGTCAGAGCAGGGTGGCTTAGCGGCCTGAGTCAATAGGATTGGTCAGGTGACCCACCACTCTGGGCTTGGTGGCTGCTGGGATAGGGGGGCCTGGGCCCTCCCTTTCCACCAGTTCCAAACCCAGGGCCCTGATGCAGTGGCAGGTTCCTACTGAAACATGCAGAGAGAGTCTGTGGTTCTATAACCAATTCTCTGCAAAGTTTCCCTGGGTCACTTCCTACCCATTTTTCCACAGTGTGCCGTCTTGGCGTTCCCACGGTCACTCCTTCTGGGATGCCCAGACTCGGGGTTTTGTGGGTCGTCACCATTTGGCTGTCCTCTGTGTCTTGAAGTGCTGGCAGTCCTTCCACAGGAGCCTTCAGTGTATCCCCTTCCTCTCTGGCAGTCGGCCCTGAATGAGCTGAACTGCTCCCTTTTATGTCTGGTGTCCAGCCAGAGCATGTCCAGCAGAGTCGAGGGGACCTGGCCTCCTTG
Organism: Chelonoidis abingdonii; assembly: GCF_003597395.2. Taxonomy (NCBI): domain Eukaryota; kingdom Metazoa; phylum Chordata; order Testudines; family Testudinidae; genus Chelonoidis; species Chelonoidis abingdonii. The sequence goes on along the minus strand of NC_133769.1, from coordinate 11,966,075 downwards.
GCTTAGAGAGAGGCATTAACCCCTGCAGTCTCAGTGCCATATAAGTACCTGGAGAGAGAATGTGACCTCAGTAAAGGAAGGGCACAGGTTGTAGTCTGCATCTGCCACTGACAGGGCAGCATTTCACATTTCTATTGCCGTGCTTCTTGAAGTACTTAGGAGCCCCGGTCTTGGTTCACAACCCCCATTGTGCTAGGTGCTGTATAAACATGGAACAAACAGACCTTGCTCTTTGAAAAATCCATAATCCTGTTATGGTGAGATGGGCATGTGAATGAGTCTTTCTGCTGTTATAACAGTTATACGTTAGAAATCCCAAAGCTCCACTATCTTGATGGTTTAGTGCAGTACTGGAAAATCTTCTTTACCCCCTTACCTTGGGTAAGCAACTTTCTTTTGGTAGGGCAAATAAAATCCCTTTTTTTTATCATTGTGGTGAAGATGAGTAGTTTTTGAGCCTGGGCTAACACATTTACAGAGTAATGGCGTGGCTGGCTTAACGGCCCAGAGTACTCCTTTCTTCCCTTTCATGAGAGAGAGGATTTCCTATGGAGTTCGCTGCCAAAAATTCCTCTCAGCACAACAGTATGACTGGGAACAAATTACAGTATTTATATAGTTGTGTTCCGTGTGTGTTTGTTTCAGAGCACTGCAGGAGCATTGAGGAACTGTCAGCATGTTCGCTGTAAACAAAATTCTTTAACTGTATTGCTGATATCTTCATTTATTGCTAGTGAGAATTCTGCAAATCTAATTTATGTTTCTCTGATGCTTTTTGTTTACTTTTTGTATTTTTCTGTTTGGACAATGAAAATCAATGAAGTTAGCCACTTTGTTTCCAATCAGTTTAGTTTTCAGGTTCTTACTGCAGCAATGTTTGAAATTGAAATTCTGTTGGGGTAGATATATTTGTATAAACATTCCAGTGAAAGCAGTTTTGAGATCGTGGAAGGGCTTCGGTTTTGTAAAAGTTTTTCACCACATTTAAACTTTGGGCCAAATTTAAATTGACTCACAAACCTCCCAAATCTCAGTTTAATAAGCCTCCTCATTTAGATCCTTGCTTAAACTCCTTTTGTGACATGTTAGTTAACCATACAAAACACTTTAATAGAGCCACCAAAATGTGCTTGAACCTTACCAGAGTAACAACGTGAAAGTATTTTTCTGACCTTTGAGCTGCTTCATCCCATCTTCCTTCATTGTAACTCTTCGTGCTTTGTAGAAAATTAGGTTATAAGCTTTTTGACAAAGGGATTATATCCATGTACTTTCTTTCTAGTGGCTCTCTCTTTTGGACACTGTAAATAACCTTATACAGCAAATTACAGTATTTTATAACTTGGGAGTCTTTAGCTTCAAGACTTGTGCTCAGACTCCTATTCCATGCTCGTTATGACTAGGTGGGGTTGCAGAGCAGTCAGAACTAGGGAGTTGTATTCTTGCACTGATTAAAATCAGATTTTTATTTACAATATGGTCCCAAAGCAGCCACGTGTCAGTTTGTGGGGAGCCGCCTGCATATTTGGCAACTGCTTGGCTGCCTTGTTACTGTGATTTGGTCAGTGCTGCATGGCTTTTTTCTGAATGAATTTTTCTAATGAAATCTATATAGCATTGAATGTTCAAGAAAACAGACTGCTTGGGTGTCCCTTCTGCTTGCTGGAAAGCTGGATTTTTACACTGAAGGTAGCTGCAGGAAGTGGAGCAGAGTCCCAGTCAGGCTGCTTCACCTCTTTTCTATGCATCCTCTTCCTATTTTGCTCTGAGGCCGTAGCTCTCTGAAACTTGTTTGTTACCCAGATATGAGTGCTGTTCTGTCTGGCTGAGTCACTTTTCTGGAAAAGTGAGATGCACTGCTGCTTTTATATAGGTGCTGTTCATTCTGCCTCAGGGACTGACAGTTCCTAATTTGAGGGATTTATAACTGAAACATACCAACCTGTCTCAGACTGTAGCTTGGAGCCCATACCTCAGTCCAGGAGGGGAGTGGCTGCTTCTTCAGAATCTCGCTTTGCTGATCACGATGCTGGTGCTGAATGGATTTTGTGCTCTAAGAATTTGCAAAGATTTCTTCTGGCCATTGCTCTTTAAAGTGGTTAAACCCCTTCAACCCTTTCTGTCTGTTTTAGGTACTTCTAGGACACCTGTTCCCATAATATATGTGACATTTGTAATCCCCAAATATTCAAAGAGGTTATTTTGTTTATATTATCAGCGGTCACGCACTAAACTCTTTGAGAGACCTTAAATGTATCCCCACTACTTGGTGTCTGAAATGATCTATAATAAATGACATATATAGTGCTTTACTACCAGGCAATCCCAAGTGCCTTGCACCCTGACTTTAAAAACTTGGATAGGGGATTGCTCCACTGACCACTGAGATGGGGCAAGGCAGGTGTTTACTAGTGTGGCTTCCTGGTGCTGAGATATCTCAGTGATTAGTGCAATATAAATATGTAACACTATGCAGTAGTTCAAGACAGGTGGTGATGAATTCTGTAACAATTGAAACTGCAGGGGAATTTATTGAAGTAGGACATAGATACCCAAGTTAGAATGTTGCCAGGACACCGTCTACTCTGTATAAAATCATATACAAAGGGACTTGTATAGAGTCAAAGAGCAATGGCAGACAAGACATTTTTATTTCTCATTGGAAAATGCAGTGGATCATCTACATCCCAATTATTTTCTGAGATCTGCTTATAAGAGGTTGCTTTTTTAAGATTAAAAATGAAGAAAAGCAGATGACTGCACGTGTCCATAACATAAGATGGTTACCATAAGCAAGAACATCCTAAATTTAGGGCAACATCCACTCCTCTACTAATCTCCTTTTGGCGGGGATCTGTAGTACCAGGCTAGACATTTTTTCTTAACTTCCTACTGATACAGCTCCATAAGTGGCTGGCTTTTTCCTATAGACCTGCTTTGAGCCAGGTCAGATGACAGTGGCTAAAACACTGCATCCAGTGCCTTGTCTGTACTAGTGCTTCTGGTGTTACTACTTTTGGTAGAACTGCAGCAGAGGTAGCAGCAGTGGCAAATTAGGGGGCACAGCTTTGATGAGCAGTGAGAACTTGGAAGCCCCTGAGTAATCAAACATGAGTTGGGCCTTGTCTATACTAAAAAATGCAGTAGTTAACTAAATCCATTTAAAAATTGATCTAGTTAAACCAATGCTACCCCATAATGTAGATTCACTTAAATCAGTTTAACCCTTGCTTAGATTGATTTAGCTTGTCAGTAACTTACTGAGGCAAGCAAAACTGATTTAAGCAAGTATTAAACCAGTTGAAGTGCATATGCATTAGGCATTTGCATCATTAGGCATTTGCACCAGTTTAACTAAATCAGTTTTTAAGACGAGTACATTTTTGTGGTGAAGAGAAGACCTTAGATCCTGTGCACACTGATTGGAGTGAGCTAACTGCATAGCTGTATGTAGCATGGTTCCAATCCCAGTTTACACAAAGTCCCAGTTTCTGAAGAAACTGTGTTCTTAGTAAATTTAGTAGTGCAGTTATCTTGCTCTTGATCACTCTGTCCTCTCATCAGCTGTAGCATTCCAGAAAGTGAACTAGATGGAAAGGCTGTTCCTCATGCACAGCAGTTGCAGGGCTTGCAGCACCCTAGAAGGCCTGGAAAAATAAAACTGCCTAAAGAGTAGGCTTTCCCTTTCCTCCCTCCTCTGTATAAATGCACTCATGCCTTGTCCCACTGCTTCCTCAAGCCCAGCATATCTATTGGGAGTAGCTACCCAGTGCTGCTCGATCCTGCATCACTGCTGGTATAAGTGATTGCTTTGGACAGGCTGAAGTAGTAAAAGGGAGGGAGGCTGGGCTTGTGCAGCTGCAAGTGGTGCTCTGGTGGTGGGGAGCAGAGAGTGAGTGCATTGTCTTTCTCTCTTCTCTGGACACAACAGCTTTGTTCATTAGAGTGAAGCAGAGAAGACAATTACTCACTTCATATCTGGGGCTGTTCTGGACTGGTGGTGGTGGAGGTAGCAAGGAGATGCTGTCAGGGGCTTTATTTAGAAATGATCCCTAGTGGTTTTCCCGGGTTCTTGGATGATCATTTGTTTAAAACACTTAAGATAATTATTAGATGGCGAGGAAATGGCATCTGTTCTGGTGGGGAACTCTGGGCTTATCCAGTCTGAGAGAAGTCAAAGGCTGGTATAGAAAAGATTCAAGTAAGGGTGATGAAAATGATTAGAGACCTAGGGAGACTTCCATATGAGATAAACCAGAAAAGATTAGAACGGCTATTCCTGTGGGAATTTGGTGCCAAAAAAATTAAAAATTCAGGGCATAATATTTAAAAATTCTGCATATTTTATTGGTCAAAATGACACTGTATAATCATGCCTGTTTCAATTATTTTGGTAATTTATTTCAGTATACCTGTCAGCAAGTGTGTCTGTAACAATGCAGACAACAAAAAAGATTAAGGAAATGTTTTTTGACAAACAGATTGCTTACTAGAGATATTAAAGTAGAACATTGAGTAATAATTCATTTAAACTACAATACAGAAAATTATTTCCTGCACCCCTCAGACTTAGCTAGAATGTCTACAGTGACATTAGGATAGTTCCTTTAAAATAGGGGATGTAAATCTTCAGCTTCAGTCATATGTCAACCACTAACAGAAGTTAGGAAGAAACTTTCTTTGAGCAGGTAGTTTCATAATTGCTTCTGGTCACTGTTAGAGAAGATATTGGATGGACAGCTGGTCTTAACCAGTGTGGCAGTTCCTGTTTTATAGACATTTTTAGATATAGTAGGTTGGATGATGAAAATTTGGCTTCTTTCCTGAGGGAATTGCACTGGACATGAGAATAGAGGGCTCAAATCAAGATCATAGAATTCTTTGGGCTACAATGATTGTGATCCAGTGAAGTGCTTGTGACCTGCGGAAAGGAAAGTGGTTCTGAATTTAACTAAAGGAAAGAGGAGTGAGTATGGCAATTAATAGGTCTAACTTAAATCCCTAGTAAAGTAATGGAACAATGAGTGCTAGCGAGAAGTGCTGAACAGTGAGAGGATAATAGAACCATGAACAGCAGTTTTAAGGGTTATGAAGAACAGATCTTGACAGAGAAACTTGGTGCTTTTTATTAGTATTACAAAATTGGATGAAGAGAGAGGAGAATCTGTATTTTAGTAAAGGATTTTGCTGTCATACAATCATATGTGGAAAAAGAATTCTGACTGGATTAGATACGACATTGATGTGGATTGAAAAACTGACTGAAGGACTGTAAATAATGAGTAATGATAAACCGTTTTGCTGGGAGGAGTTGTCTAGTAGGGTGCAGCAGGGATTTGTTCTAGAACAGATTTTAATTATAGTCTTCATTAATTAGTTGGAAGAGGAGGTAAACAGGACATTCCAAAATTTGCATTTGATACTAAATTAAGAGAGAGGTGTTGCAAATACCAGCAGATACAGAAATAATCCCAAGAGACCTAGAGAGAATTGAAACATGGGCTGAACAGAACAAAATGAGGTTCCAGGGAGGAAAATGATCCAAACCCCAGGAAGCAGCAAAGCCTGAGAGAGACTGGGGGTGAATAGGCAGCAGTTTAGATTCAAGTTTTCTTGTATTATAAGCAAGAGAGGCCGCTGTAGTCTTGGGTGGTGTTCACAGGACTCATGAGCAGGGAAGTAAGACCCTCTCTTAGCTACTGTGATGTGACCATATCTGGAATATTCATTCAGCTTCCAGCCTCTCATTTCCAGAAAATTATTTATCTATCAGATGGAGTTTAGAGTGGTGACAAAATGATCAGACATCTGGAGAGCTTGATTTAGGAGGGAAGATTAACAGAGCTAAATATGATTGATGAGACCTGGACGTGACTAGACTTTTTTGTGCTTTACCTCATCTGTTTCTGTTGTGTGCTGACTGAATGAAGGGACAGGTGGTCCCTTCACATCCAATCTGTAGATGAATAACTTCCTGTATCAAGACAGCATATGAGGTAGCTCTGACTACACCCCTTCAAAGGGTGTAAGCTTATTCTACAAGTGTGTAGGCCACGTTGATAATGTTTCTAAGTGACATTCCAATATTGGACATTTGCAGGGCTGCCACTTGGTCATGTTGAACATATGTTTATGAACCTAAATATGGAGATATACCTATCTCATAGAACTGAAAGGGATCCTGAAAGATCATTGAATCCAGCTCCCTGCCTTCACTAGCAGGACCAAGTTCTGATTTTTCCCCAGATCCCGAAGTGGCCCCCTCAAGGACTGAACTCACAACCCTGGGTTTAGCAGGCCAATGCTCAAACCATTGAACTTCTCCCTCCCCCCGAATCCTTTGGGAAGACAGTCCCGCAATCTTCGTTTAAACAGACTCAAAATCCCACCTCTTGTGAGTACCACTTGTGAATCACCTATTTTGAATACATAGCTGCATCTGCTGGAAGAAGGAAAAACAGGTACTTACCTGTGGTGTAACTGTTCTTCGAGATGTGGTGCAGATGTATGTTCCACAATGCACCCTGCATCCCTTCTGCAATCGAGTCTATGTTCTTGACACTCAGTGTGAAGTAACTGAGGTGGGGTCAGGGCAGCACTGCCTCATGTAACCAGGGGAGGGGCTTACAGCCACGAGTGTCACCCCTTTAGGTACTGTTAGGAAAATTCTCCAGCTCCAGTGTGCTAGTTGCACACATACTATGTGGAATACACGTCTGCATCACATCCCAAAGAACAACAGTTACAACACAGGCAGGGTAACCACTTTTTATTGAAGTGCATCCTGAACCTAAATAAAACTGCCCCACATTGGGCCTCTTGTATCCAGCTGCTAACTGCCAGTCTGTATTCTACAGGCTTTTCTCCAGGCCTGACACATAAGGAAAAGATGGTCCCAGTGTTGTGTGTGTTGCTAAAGTGCTCATCGCAGTGATCCTGGAATCTGTTCTTGGAATTTCCCCGTAGTGCTGTGCAGTTTTCCTCCACCTCCCTCCCCACCCCGTATGTCTCAGGCCCTTGTTCCAGGTCAGGTCCCAGTTGGGAATTGTGTGTCCTACAGGGGGTCAGTCTTCTGCCATGAATGCAGCAGGCTGCTGCTGATCGTTCATGAAATGAATTGATGCGAAAAGATTTTCTTGAAAGATTCATAGATTCATAGACTCTAGGACTGGAAGGGACCTCAAGAGGTCATCGAGTCCAGTCCCCTGCCCTCATGGCAGGACCAAATACTGTCTAGACCATCCCTGATAGACATTTATCTAACCTACTCTTAAATATCTCCAAGATGGAGATCACAACTCCCTAGAGCATTTATTCCCAGGGTTAACTACCCTGACAGGAACTTTTCTAATGTCCAAACCTAAATCTCCCTAGTGCTGTTAAGCCATGCTTCTTGTTCTATCACTAGAGTAAGGTACAGTTTTCTCCTCCTCCTGAACACCCTTTAATACCGAAAATGCTTCCATGTCCTCTCATTTCTCCTTCCAAACTAAACAACCCAATTTTCAGCCTTCCTTCATAGCTCATGTTCTCAAGACCTTTACTCATCTTTTTGATCTTCTCTGGAGACCGTCCTTCTCAACTTCTCCACATCTTCTTGAATGCGGTTCCCAAGAACTGACACAAGACAATCCATTGAGCCTAACAGCGCAGAGTAAGGCGAAGAATGACTTCTCTCCTTCTTGTTACAACACACCTTGATATGCAAGCCAGAAATACGTGCTTTTTGCAAATCACGTAATTCTTTGGTCCCTATGAACCTAATCTCTTCTGCCAACCTCTTCCTAACAGTCCTTTACATTACTTAGTGTGAAACGTGTGTTCCTTCCTGTGGACACTTTGCGCTTCTTTATTAATTACCTCTAGTTACCTCAAGAATTCTCCAATTATCTAGATATTTTTGAATTTGACCTGTCCTACCAACAGTTGGTAAATCCTCCCAGTTTGTAAACATTGCAAACTTAATAACGTATCTAGCCAACATCTTAATCGATTGAATGAAGATATTGAACAGAAGCCGCGCCAAAAAGAATCCCTGCGAACCCTCACTTTTATAAGACCTTTCCCCCCCAGCAAGGATTTGGGGAGCCATTACTTAACACCATAGCACCCACCTTATAGTAGCCCCATCTAAATTGAATTTGCCTAATTTATCGATAAGGATATCATGCGAGACCGTATCAAATGCCTTACTAAAGTCTAGGTATACCACATCCACTTCTTCTCCCTTATCCACAAGACTCGTTCAGACATGTCAAATAATTTGGACAGACCTTGCATGTGCAGCTTGCTTTCATATGCATAGACATATGCATGAGATCTGTATTTTAGGGTGGGTTACTTCTATAATGGTACAGGGTTATCTGGGGCAATGCCTCATCTATGCTCAAATCCTGTCCCATTAAAGTCAATGGGAGCTTTGCCATTGACTTAATAAGTTCATGTCCCAAGAGCCACGCTTCTCCAAGGAAAGGAGAAAGTTCCTGGGGATTTGGTGGGAGTCATTTATGTCTAAGAAAAATAGCATCGACACGTTGAGGATACTGCTTTGTATATCTGTCTCTCTTTACATGGAATTGCCATGTGTGACTCACAAAGAGAATATTATAACCTCATCGTATAAACCACCAGAAACAGGGTCTTCAGTTCTGGTCCCCCTATCTCAAAAAAAGAAAAAAAAAAAGAAATAGAAGGGGACTGCAGACAGGCAACAAAGTAGTTTTGAGGAATGGAGAGTTTTCATAAGTGTGACTTTTTTTAGTTCAGCCATTTCACACCCAAGTTCCTTCAGTTCTTGGATGAATATCATACAGTCTGTTACTTTCTATGCTTTAGTCTTCTGGTGTGTTCCAGTACCTCCTCTTCTGACACCTCGATCTCTGACACATTTATTGCCTGAGAAGAGCAACCTTCTGTGGTGAAGACCGATGCAGATAAATCATTTAGTTTCTTTTCTATGCCTCCTTTAGCCTCCTTAATTCAGCCCTTTACTTCACCACCAATTCTCTTGTGCTTTTTCTGCTTCTGATGCACTTACATAATTTTTGTTTTTATGTCTGTTTGCTCTTCAAATTTCTTTACTGTCCTGTTTTCCATTGTACCTGCAATATTTTGCTTCTTTCTATTGGTTTCATTTGGCTGAATGACCATATTCTGAAGAATACGTTGTTTGGCTCAAAAAACCTCTTTAACTTTGCCATTTAACCATATTGATTTTTTTCTTGCCATCTTGATCCGCTTTTTGTTTGGGGGTGTCTGACTTCTGTGATTCTGTTACAAGTATTGATTAACCTCCATGCTCATTGTAAGGATATTAATTATCTCATTTTTTATTTGAGGTTCTTTTTGATTAGTTTCCTCATTTTGTGTAATTCCCCTTTGTAAAATTTGTATCACATGCTTGTTCTTGGTACCTCCACTGTGATTTCAGTTATATTGTGCTTTCTTATGGAGTGACCCACTTAGTACTTGAACTGACTTGTGTTACTTAGAGTTAAAACAAGGGTAGGTATTTTATGCTTTAGAATTAGTTATTCTAAGAAGCAGTTCTGTAGGGTGTCAAGAAATTGCTTCTTCAAATATCACAGTGGGATAGAGTTTAATCAGCCCAAATGCAGGTGGTTGAAGTCACCCATCATTATTGTTTTGTTATACTCTATTACCTTGTGGATTTTTCATAGTGTTTTCCTGATCTAGAGACTGGAGCTATAACCTTGCTGGTGTATTTGTATTCTTGTGACTTGAGATTTGTCATCATACAGATTCTACTGTATGATCACCTTCTTTCAGAAATATCAATCTCATTATATTCTATGGGCTATTTGTTATAATGCTACTCCCTCATTTCTTTAGCCTAACCTGTCCTTCCTGTATAATGTATGCATTTTATGTTGGGCAGCAGTCTAAGATCTGTTACCTTATATGTATTCTGATAGTACTCACAAAGTGGCAAGGGTTGTCCAAACATGCAAGAACATGCAGTCCCTGTCCTGACAAGCTACTAGTTTAAGACGACAGGCAGCTGATGGAGAGTGGAGGAGAGGGGTAAATGCAACCAAAGGGAAATAAGCATGAACGCTCACTAAGAGCTGCTGTCCCTGACAGTTACTGCAGTAGAACCTCAGTTACGAACGCCAGAGTTAGGAACTGACCAGTCAGCCCCACACACCTCATTTGGAACGGGAAGTACACAATCAGGAAGCAGCAGACACCAAAAAAAAGGCAAATATATGTTAAACATAAATTACTAAAAGAAAATAAAGGGGAAAGCAGCATTTTTCTTCTACATAGTAAAGTTTCAAAGCTGTGTGAAGTCAATGTTCAGTTGTAAACTTTGAAAGAACAACGGTAGCGTTTTGTTCAGAGTAATGAACATATCCGAGGCCTAGCATTGCAACCACCATCTCCCAGGCCACAGTTCCTGGACAAGAATCACTTTCTCTAATTAGTACATGTCGCTGTTCAGTGAAGTGAATTATGCTTCATTCTCTGCTAAGATCCACAGATCTGGGTACTTTGGCCTGCTTCAGTCTGGGTCAGAACCAGATTTGTCAGTCACTGCAGTAGGGGAAAACTCTGTCTTCTAAAGTTCCCACCAGTTTTCTCTGCCTTCCAACAGCCAGTGGCTCCCCGGTCCCCCTTGCTGCTGAGCTTTGCAGAGGGAAATTCCAAACTTGATCCCATCTGTTAAAACTAGTATTTTGGCTCAGTGTGTCCGTCTAACTCCCAGCCATGGTCCCAGGGCTGCGTTTGTCTTTTGGGGAGATCAGCCCTTCAGCACCACTTCCCTTAGACAACACCCAAGGGAGCAAGCTAGATCAAGAAAAGCCCAAGGCAAAAGGACGGGGTTTGTCTCCTGATTTCCCCCCCCTCCCCCCATAAATAAAAAAAAATCAAGTGTCTTTCTTGGTCAGCTATGTAGGCAGGGTGCAATTTCCCCCTCAGAGCCCAGTCCAGTGTGGCTCCTACCCCCTTCACTAGGCAGGAATGGAGCCCAGGAGGATTGGAGAGGCCCATTCTGGGCAAGATGCAGTCTAGGCCAGGCAGGGTTACATCTCTTCCCTTCCTCCCTGCAGGAAAGGAGGCAGGCAGAGCTGGTGGGAAAAGAACTGGCTCCAGGACAAGCAGCTTCCCTCTCCCATCTGCATGAAGGGAGTGAAGCCAGCAGGGCAGTGTGCCAGATGGAAGATCATGCTGGAATCCCTATAGCCCACATCAGCAGCCATGCCACTGACTGCAGAGCTCAGCTGTCTCCTCATGCTCCACTTCCCTCCAGGTTGCAGATGGAGGGCACAGCACAGACACCGCCAATGCCAGAGAATATAGTAAGGGATCTTCAGGCCCAGCTCCCTCCCATTGCTGCCATCTCTAACTGCCCCTTCCTTCCCCTGCTCCCAACATGGGAGAACACTTACCCATATCCTGGGCTGAGACTTCCTGGGGAAACAGCCCCGCCTGGCCCATGTGGATCCCGGGCACAGAGAGGGGGAGCACTGCTGGGGAGCCCATTCTTCAGCCCAGAACCAGTATGAGGCCTGCTTTCCTTGACAAACCCAGAAGTGACCCATGTTGAGGAGGGGAGACAAATAAGCCCAGCTTCTCTGAGGACAGGAAGATCACTAGCCGCTTGAAATTCCCTGTAGGTACCTAACTGCGTTTTTCGTATCTGAATGTCTTTGGAAATCTGGCCCATGGTAACCAGAAACAATTTATCAGTTTGCTTAACTACAGTTAAAACTTCCTTTGTTTAATCAAGCAGTTTCATATGCAAAACATGGGTTTGGTAAAAAATAAAAATAAAAAATAGTTTGTATCCAACATATTAAGATAGCTCTATTTAATAAAAATAAAATAAAATGCTGTTTTGTAAATGTTCATTGAATTTCAATTTCCATACAAATGTCTCTTGACATGAATCCAAGATGTGTTTTAAAAAACAAACAAACAAAAAAAAACCCCAACAAGCTGAACAGCCCTATCATCTAGTAAATAAATGCATGGTTCACCATTTTCTAAAAAAAATAAAAATTAAGAAGTTGATTAAGTGTGTGGTAAATGATGTAATACACTGTATTCTCCTTTGTTAGCAAAAAGAAATATCAAATTTAGTGTAAAGGCTGTTTGGTTGCTAATCAACATGTTTTAATGTTTATACCAGCCAATAAGAAGAGAGAGAGAGAGGAAGCCTTTTTTTAAGAAAACGAAAGTACAAATGCAAAACAGGATTAAAATCACTGATGTAAATAGAAATTTTCAGCATGTTCATTTAAACCATAGGCTTGCAGGCCTTCACCTTCTAGAGCTGATTGTCTTGCCTGCGGCCTTCCCAGCCTTCTCGGTTCAGAGTGAGAGCAGGACCACAGAACACTGAATGAACAATCGCCTGTGGATTCTCAGTTGAGAGAAGGCAGTTGTTGACATGGTGAATTGAAAGGCCTGGGGGTGAAGGAGCAGGGCACTCTGAGAGGCTGAGGGCAGGAAATGGACTCTAGGTTTCTTTCCAAAAAGTGGCTATTGCCTGTTGTTCCACTCCAATAATGTGTGAGGGGTGGGGACGCACAGCATGCTAATTACTGCTGCAAAACTCTGTTCTGCCCTGTTGTTTCTCTGGTGCTGGGCCTGCCAAGTCAATTGGGCTGCGGGGGCCCCATTCCTTTATGAAGCTCAGTGCAGATCAGCATGCACTTTGCATGAGGATTAGTGGGATGGGAAATGCCCTTGTTAGCATGGGAATGAAAATGAAGCTGGGACTGCTGCCTTTGCTTTTACATAAAGAGTGTTGGATCAGTGAACCTACCCTGTGTACAGTGTTGGAGAAGCCCTATTCTAACAGAATTGTTCATCCTTGCTGTGACACCTACATACGGGGAGTATCCAGAGTCATCACTCACATTCCATAATAGTTGGTAACTACTCCTTACAATCCCTTTAGGAGGAAAATATTTCACAGAAGAGGGAGCCTGCAATAGAGGTTAAATGTGTTGCTATAGGGTGGGCTGCAATTCCATTGGCAGGGCCAGGAATAAAACTGGGACGCTTAATCCACTTGACTGTGTTGCCTTTCATGGTCACTTGCATTAGCAATAGCTGACAGTCAGTTGGTGTGTCCCTAGCTCTTTGGTCACTTTTGAATTCATGGTTAGTTAAAGAAACCTGCTGAGAAGTTTGGAGGCTGCTTGTCTGGCCAGCCCTGAGAAGACTGTAGAATAGGGAGAGGAGGGAAAGTTCTGAAGGGCAACACTTATTTGTGGAGTTTCACAATTCTTTTGTTTCATATGGAGAGGCAGCTAAGGGGTTAAGTGTTTTCTAACAGTGAAACATAGTTCAGGGCTGGGCTGTTCCACTTGCCAGCTGAGACTGATATGCTGTGTGGATGTGTATTTACAGCACAGGATGTGTGGGACGGTACATTAGCATATGCTCTGTGCCACTACATATGCTGGAAATTACCAGCAGAGGAGCAGTCCTTAGCTTCAGGAATGTGGCCTTTGGGAAGAGTTTTAATGGGATGCTGTCAGGTGAGCTAGGCCCCAACAGTAAGAGTATGGTAGGGCCTTACTAGAAATTCCCACTGAAAAACTTAAAAATAGATCTTACTCAAAATGGACCCACTTTTAGCAGCTGTGAGCTAGCAAAGTCAGTTCTCAGTGCTGGGCTGGCATTACTAGTGTAGGGGAATTAGGATGGAGTTTGAGGGCTTGGCTACACTTGCAAGTTGCAGCGCTGGTGAGGGGGTTACAGCGCTGCAACTTACCAGGTGTCCACACTTACAGAGCTCAGCCAGCGCTGCAACTCCCTTCCTGCAGCGCTGGCTGTACACCTGGTCTGCCTACGGGAGTGCTTTCTTTTTCCTCTGTGGTGTGTGTATGCGAATCCGCGCTGCATATCAGGTGTGTGGACACTACCAGTTGCTCCGTTATGGGCCTCCGCGCTCCCGTCCTGAAGGCCTCGATTCGGAGATTTCTGGAGCAAGGACAGAGCTACTCCCACATTCCTGTATATAGGCAACAGACCCGTTGTCCATACGGTGGTACTCCGGAGTATTATCTATGAAAAGCAAATTCACAGTTTACCGCTCCTGTCCTGCTGCGCCACGCGATGTGCGTCGCCAGGGCTTTGCATGGAACAACGTGTGTACCTACCGCTCTTTTGCTTGAGGGAGACAAACGCACGGAGGGCTGGGGGGGAGGGGAGGGAGGGAGTCCGTCGGAGAGAACTGCTTATCTGTCGTGAAGCTTTTTACAGTTTAAGAGTTGACTTGAGGGGGAGTGGGAAATGGGCCCGATTGCAGCAGGGAGCCTGTCAACAGTGTCTTGCTCCAAAATCACTCTCATCTGTCTCCCGACGCCCCTGTCACACTCCACCCACCCCCCCTGCTTTTGAACTTGCAAGGCAGGGAGCTCACTTAGTTCTGCTCCAAAAATCCACTCTCTCTGTCTCCCGCAAGCTCCCTGTCACCCAACTCCACCTCCACCCCCCGCTTTTGGAAAAGCACGTTGCAGCCACTTGAACGCTGGGATAGCTGCCCACAATGCACCACTCCCAACAGCGCTGCAAATGCTGCAAATGTGGCCACACTGCAGCACTGGTCGCTGTCAGTGTGGCCACACTGCAGCGCTGGCCCTACACAGCTGTACGACCGCAGCTGTAACTACCAGCGCTGCAAAAATGTAAGTGTAGCCATGCCCTGAGTTTGTGTGAAAACAAGCTATCTTGGGAGAAGGGGAGGTTACAATTGCATGGGAGGGGAATGGTCTCCCAACTTGTGCAAGGGTATTCCCCACTGAGGAGAGTCTTTGCAAAGCCCTCTGGATTTCCAGCAGACTTGGGCTGTGGCTACGCTAGCAGTCTTGTCAGTATAACTTTTGTTGCTCAGGGATGTGAAAAAACACCACCCTGAGTGACATAAGTTACACCGACATAAGCGCCATGTGGACAGTGCTAGGTTGGTGGGAGACACTCTTCTGCTGCCATAGCTACCGCTGCTTGGTTGGGGGTTGTTTAATTGTGTTGACTGAGAGAGCTCTCTCCTATCAGCATAGAGCGGCTACACAGGAGACCTTACAGCGGCGCAGCTGCATTGGTACAGCTGTGCCGCTGTAAGGTCTCTAGTGTAGACATGGCCTTGCTCTCCAGAACCTTTGTCCGGTCTACGGAGTAAAGAGCTCTTGTCTGGCTGTCATGTAAATCCCGACCAGTTTAGATGAATCATGTTCTCTCTCATTGTGTAATGGGAACCTGTGACAGGTGCTTGCTGAGGATTAAACAATGCTTGTCCTTAAAGGCTGGTTTAGGCAGAGAATCGGTCCATAGTGTTGTGAAGGGAATGCATGTTCCCTGGAGCACCTGGGACTCCATTGTGTAAGTGGGGTTGTCAGTAAGATGTGCATGCCATTGAACACAGTTGCTCTTGACTGTCCTATAGTGTTCTGTGGGAGGGAGCAGGAACTAAACTGAAAGTGATTCTTCCTAGCAATTTTGCTGTCCCCTGTTTCCCAGGCAGTGGTCTCTGATAGTTCTGTGCATAAAGTGCAGAAAGAACCTTTCTCTCCTTTAGCTCAGCACATTCTTGTAGGTGCCCCCCCCCCGACTTCATCTGTTCCTGAACAAGAGCTGATAGGGTTCCAGCAAAGCCACTTGGGTTTGCATACCTGTGCGCCTTTCCACTGGTTGCAGTACAATATGCTGTGAAACAGTTGCTCCTACTGCAGAAATGAAGCTTCCTGGATTCTCTTGTTCTGTCCACAGGATAGAGTCTACATCTCTCCCCAGAGGATGGCTGATTCAGCCTGTGTTATGAACTCCTGCATTTCAGAAAAGCCGGGCAATCCTTGCTTGCTCTTACTTAGACATGTATTAATCTTCCCATGTAAAGTTTTGTTCCACCATGCTCTGTGCCAGCCTTTGCTGAGTCCCAGTGTAATTGTATTGCGGTACCCTTCCGCTATCTATTTCTTACCAGTTTGTTACTGCTTTTGTTGTATCAAGTCTGAAATTAGAGTGAGTCTGTTTCAGGTTAGGGATCATTAGTCCTATCTCTATTGTGAAGCACCTAGCATGCTTCACGGTGCTGTGAAATAAATGAGGGTCACTTAATGGAGGCATTTAGGAGTTTAGAGGGGCAACGTACAGACATCTCTGCCTAGGACTTCATATGAAATGGTAGGCAGCATATTGACTTTGCATAGCTTAGTCTTTGCAGCCTGCACGCCTCCCTTGATGCTGCACATATGATATGTGTTCCCTCAAGTTGAGCATATGGCTTCCTATTGCTAACAGAAATCTCACTTCCATTCTTATTGTTACATTGTCACCTTCTGAAAAGCACTGTTGAGGGTAGGAGGAGACAGAGCAGGAAGTTGGGGTTTTCAGAGAATTGCACAGTATATCAGTTGTCTTTCCCTTATATAGACACAACATCATTACCTACCGGATTGGGATGAGATGAGTGTGGTTTGCAAGGGATTTGTGTTCAGTCAGTGGAGAGGGATGAGAGCATTTTGGGACTGTGGTGAATTGCCCTTAATTTTCTTGGCCTGATCCAGTAATTCTGCTAACATTTAGTTTACTTTCTTAGGCCTGGGCTACACTAGCCGGGGGGTTTGAACTAAGGGTATGGCTACACTTGCTGCCGTACAGTGCTGCCGCGGGAGCGCTCTCGCGGCAGCGCTTTGAAGTGCGAGTGTGGTCGTGGTGCCAGAGCTTGAAGAGAGCTCTCCCAGCGCTGCACGTACTCCACCTTCCTGTGGGGATTAGTTTACAGCGCTGGGAGCCACGCTCCCAGCGCTGGGGCAGTATTTACACTGGCGCTTTGCAGCACTGTAACTTGCTGTGCTCAGGGGTGTTTTTTCACACCCCTGAGTGAGAAAGTTGCGGCGCTGTAAAGCACCAGTGTAGCCAAGGCCTAAGATACGCACCTCAGCTACGCTGTTCCCGTAGCTGAAGTTGAAGTATCTTAGGGCGTGGCTACACTCACACTTTACAGCGCTGCAACTTTTGCGCTCAGGGGTGTGGAAAAAAAAAAACCCTGAGCGCTGCAAGATACAGTGCTGCAAAGCGCCAGTGTAAATACTGCCCCAGTGCTGGGAGCGTGGCTCCCAGCGCTGTAAACTAATCAGGGCGGCAGTGTAAAGGATGTGGTTTACGTGCAGCGCTGGGAGTGCTGCCGCTCCGACCACACACTCACTTCAAAGCGCTGCCACGGCAGCACTCCGAAATTCCAAATGTAGCCATACCCTTAGTTTGACTTACCTGGCTGTCCTCACGGTGGTGAGTCGACTGCTGTGGCACCCCCATCGACTGCGCTTATTTCTCCTGCTGAGGTGGATTATGATCATCGGTTAGCAGATTGATTTATCGTGTACAGATGAGGTATGATAAATCGATCCCTGATACATCAAACGCTACCTGCCGATGTGGCGGGTAGTATAGATGTACTCTAAGTCTAAAGCAATAAATGACTCCTACTGAAACAGAAGATTGATTTTAGTCAGCTGTGATGTCAGTGACTATAGCTGAATCCACCTCAGAGCAGACCCAGGGATTTAATCATACTTTGCATTTCTTTAGTCCCTTTGACTGAAGATCTCAAAGTGCTTTACAAACATTAAGCTTCCCAAATGTCCAGGGCGGTAGGTCAGTATCATATCCTCCTTTTATAGGTAGGTGATCTGAGGCATAGAAGAGAAGGCACTTGCCAAAGCCCTGTGGATGAGAATGCCACGGCTGAGGAGGACTTCTCTGTTGTATTTGGGAGTATAAGTAGAGGTAATGGGATGGAATTCAGCGCAGGAGAACTTGGGCTGAATACTAGGGTGAGCTTTCTGACAATGAGATGCAAGACTGGGGAAGTGGTGGAAGTCCCCTTGCTTGAGCTACTTAAAACCAGAGGGGGGAAAAGGTAGAAAATTACCATAGAGAAAAATCCTATATTGCCTGAAATGATTGGCCAGCAGGGCCCTAAGAACTTTTCCATCTAACTTCCTTGTCTTTCTGCTTTCCCAGTTTTCCTAGGCACACTAATCGTGCTGGCTATATAAGGAATTTGCAGCTCTGGTTTTGTTGTTCATCGCTGGCTGTGACCATCCCTGCATCGTATTTTTCCAGACCGTGGCTCCTGTTCACATGGGGCATTTAGGGGTTGAGGTCCAACTGCTGCATCTGTTGATTTTGGGAATGGGTTGTGTATGTGCTGGAGAATCCCTGTCCAGGCTCAGTCTGTTGGCCTAGCAATGAGACCAAGTGCTACTGCGTTGGGAATTCTCAGACCCTTCACTTGGTCCTTTGTTCCTTATCTGGTCGAGGATTGCCATGTTGAGCCCCCTGGAAGAGAGGAACTGCTATGACCATCGTGAAGGAACATTTACAAGCACAAGAGGGAGATGCATCCAGGCCCCCTTGGACAGGATCATTGTGCCAGCATTTTGGGGAGGACAGTACTGGGACAGAAAGGACCCAAGGGAGGAGGAAGAAAAGCTGTTCCATCTGAATCACCTCAGTATTGGAAAGTAGCTTGTGACCTTCCCTTGCTTTCTGCACTTCCTGTGTAAGCTGCTGGAGAGGATCATAGTTGTGCTGAGACGATGGAGCTGCATAGCTTCCCATGAGCTCTCCAGACAGCAATTTCAGTTTGTGGTGAGGTGGGTGGGTAACCTGTGTGGTGAGGCTATGTGACAAGGTTATTTACTTCCCTTGCTAACAGAAGTGTGCATCTTTTCCCCCTTCTGTCCATTGACTGGTTGTTAGGAAGATTACCTCTTTGGTAATCTACTTCTGCTTCCCGTTTCTCAGCTAACAGGAGTTTCCCTGACTGGCCCTGCAAATGCTTGTGAGGCAGCAGGGTCTATGAACTGAACAGCTGTGCCATGGACAGATGCCTCCTGCTTACCCTTCCTTCAGCCTGGGTTTGCATCTGTTGCTGCACAGAGCAGAGGCAGAGAAGTGCCAGCCAGCGTTGTACCCTTCTGAAATAGAAGGGGTGCCAGGGATGGATCACTGACATTCCTGTGACTTGTGCTGTTGGATGTGCCAAGTAGGTCTCTTCCCTCCGTGCTCACTGCCACTTCCTGCTCTCCCTGGGCTCTTGGCCCTTTGCACAGTGCTGTTCTTGTCAAATCATTGATCCGAAATCTGCCTAGAGGTCAGCTTCCCTAGCTTCAGTGGCTGGAGCAAATCCTTTGTGTTGAAAAACACACAGCTTTGCGGGACCCCATTAATGAGTCTCCCTCTTTTGCCTTGGATGAAATGGCCTCCCTTGGCAGCAATTAAATAATTGCTATTAACAGGGATTGGAAGGCATGAGAAGAAGTGGGTACTGTGCCTGCTTTGCCTGCTGGAGCACAAGGCAGTGTGATTCTGGAGCAGCTGTATTGCTTTTTGCTTCCCACATTCCAGCCCTCTGAATTTCAGAATGGAAGCAGGAATTTGTTCCTGTGGTATGGAAATAGACAGCTGTGGACTTGCAAACCTAGCTGGCTTCAGCTCTCTGCTAAGACTGCTGTATATGGGAAGTGGGTTTGTGAGAACTTAAACACACACAAACGCCTTCTGAGTTTTGTATTGATGTTCAGTATTGAGAATGTTGCCCTGCTTCCCACCAGTGTCTGGTCTGTGCCCTGATTTCCTCAGAGTTGCTTGTAAGTGTTTCCATCTACCAGCCTTACAGGGCTCTTCATGAGCCCTCTTTTTGAAGGACCAGTTATAACATTACAATTTTCATAGCAGTTGTTTCTTTTAGTCACATTCTATTAGCTGGAAAATAACTCTTGTCGTCATTCCTTTCTTTCTGTTACTAAAGCTGTAGGAACCAGTCTGGCTGCATTTAGCTCAGTTTCCTCTCTGCACCCACATCGTTGGTGTTGGCAGGAGGGTGCCTCGCTTCGGGAATAATTGCATCAAAGTGGTGGAAGACTGAGTTTGGACTGGTGCACAGAGGAATTAGTGCCATCAGGGTTGCAGGTGTGGAAGCTTTGTTTTCTTAGCGTAGAGCAGTGTTTCCCAAACTTGGGATGCTGCTTGTGTAGGGAAAGCCCCTGGCGGGCCGGGCTGGTTTATTTACCTGCTCTGTCTGCAGGTCTGGCCGATCACAGCTCCCAATGGCCACGGTTCGCTGCTCCAGGCCAATGGGAGCTGCTGGAAGTGGCGCGGGCCGAGGGACTTACTGGCTGCCGCTTCCAACAGCTCCTGTTGGCCTGGAGAAGCGAACTGTGGCCAGTGGGAGCCATGATTGGTCGGACCTTTGGATGTGGCAGGTAAACAAATCGGCCCAGCTCACCAGTCCCAAGTTTGAGAAACACTGGTATAGAGAAGTGGAAGGAGCAGTGAGAATAGACTTTGTTTTGAGGAATGTAAGCATCTTCTGGGGAGGTGATACCAATCCTTGGAATAGGCTAGTCTTCACTGCATTGTTAGCTTGAGCTGTAACTCGAGTTTGCCTCTAACCTGAATCCACATGCAAATCTCTAGTCTGAGTTAAGTGGTGCTTTAAGTTAAGTTAGTTGGCCTGTGTGGGTGGGAACTGGGGTGCTGCTGATGCTTGAGTTACTATTGCAGAGGTAAATGCAGAAGCTTGAATTACAGCTCATTCAGTTGTTAATCCAGTTACTCAGTAGCTCCAGTGTTCTTTCAAAGTATGGTAACTGTCACTCGAGCTAGGCTGGATTGCCATCACTGGCAGTTTTTAAATCAAGATAGGATGCTTTTGTAAGAGATGTGCTCTAGGCGTTCTTTTTGGGGAAGTTCTCAGGAGGAGGTCAGACTGGAGGATTACTATGGTCCCTGCTGCCCTTGGTACCTATGAACTCAAGTGTATTAAGTCGTACTAACTGTGGCAGTGAAGACAAGCTCATAAGTTGCACTGTAGGGAAAGGAAGGCATGCTGCCTGAGCCATTCTATCCAGCAGATCTCTCTGGGTCGGTCTACACAGCAAAGAAAAACCCGTGGCTGGCCCTTGGGGCTGTTTCATTGCTGGATAGACTTCCAGGCTTGGGCTGGAGCCTTGGCTCTACGACTCTGTGGGGTGGGAGGGTCCCAGAGCTCAGGCTCCAGTACGAGCCCGGAAGCCTGCACAGCAACGAAACAGCTCTGCAGCCCAAGCCCCATGAGCCCAGTCTACTGTGTACACAGACCCTGTGGTTACCAGAAGAGGAGGAGGAAACTGTACATAAGTGACTGATTTCAGGCACCAATTGTTTGAAGAGATACCAGGCTACCTTGAGTGTGCATTTCCTTGATTAGCTCTTATGCCACTTCTGTGAAACCTTGACACTTAAACTTCTTTTTTCCCACTTTGACAATGTGATCAGTAAAAGAGCTTCTTTATGTTGGGGGTCTGATTGCTCCCCCAGTGCCTGTGCTTGACTGGGATGGGCATAGAGTGAGCTCTTCATTCCCTGCTGCATTGCCTCTGATGTGTGGCTGACTATATCTGCTCTCTTCTTCCTCTGATTCATTGCTGAATAACTGTCAAACTGCATGCCAAATTCCTAGCACTGAGCCCTTTAGTCATGCATCCATCTGGGGAAATCTCAGAGAGGTCTGTGATATTGTGTGTACATTCATCTGACGAATTGGTATTCACCCACCAAAGCTTATGCTCCAATACGTCTCTTAGTCTATAAGGTGCCACAGGGCTCTTTGTTGCTTGTTACAGATCCAGGCTAACATGGCTACCCCTCTGATACTGTGATACTATGGAATCATCTCCCAACTGAAGGGGTGGAAGCCCCAATACTTAGCAGAGCAGTTGAGAGTAGACTACAGGGAAGAATTTGATGTGTGGGGGATGGTCTAAGTGGGGCCCAGTTAGACCTGGTCTGTCAGACTTTTAGATTTCTATGACTGAGCAGTTCCAACACCATCCTGGAAAGTGTGCATTCTGGGGTGTGGGGAGACATCTGCAATTTCATGTTACTGTGAGAACCGCTTCCTGGGATTACCTGGGCTGCTTCCCTCTCCCCCCTCTCCCTCCCCTTTTCTGGGCCTGGGGAGGTGCTGGCAGCCTCTGCAGACATGTGCATTCCTTGTTGGTGTGGCTGTTGGGTGGCTTCTTTTCCTGGAGGGCATGCCCAGGCTTGTTTTCTCCCTCCCCATATCCAGTAGCTGGGCCAAGGGAGATGTTTCCTCTGTCTTCTGTTTGTTCTGTTTTCAAAAATCATTTGCAAATTGCTTATTTCCTTTGGCTCTGCTGCTGCATTTCAGCCTATTAGAGCTTTGGGGTTAGTGGAATTTTCCAAGTGCTGGGGCAGCTTAAAGGAGCATGGTGGCTTCCACTGAAGGAAATTCCACTTGTAACTATGGGGGAGAATCAAGAAAGTCACTAAGATCAGAACTCCCAACCTACACCACCTCCTGTCAACAAAATTGAGCTCCTGACCTAGGCACTGGGCCTAGTCTCTGGCACCAGGAAGGTGGCAGGGGTGAGGGAGGGAGCAGGGATCCTGTGTGAGTGGGGGAGTGGGAAGATTGATAACTTGTCTTGGATCACTCCCCAGATATACTTGCTGGAGAATGTAGATTCCCCTCTCTGGGTATTGGGGCTGGGGGTGGGGGGGAGGGCAAACTAATAGGGTTGTGCAAGCTGATGTTCCACTCTGTGGGTGTGTCCTACAGAGGCTGGATGGATCTACTCACACCGTCACATTAGACTGCAGCTAGCCCACATGTGCTGCAGTTATTATTACAGCAGCATCAAAATGCTCTACACACTGAAAAAATGTAAATGAAGATACAGTCCTGGTCCCAAGCTGCTTACAGTCTAAGCTGGCAGACTCAGGGCGGAGAAAAGGTTACAACAGAAGCAAAGCGAGTTCCATGCTATCTTTATAAATAATGTCCCCTGCTGGGCCAGTGCTTGGCCATTGTTACACAAATAGCTGGTTTTAGGGGACTGTCACAGAGTCACTGGGTCTCCATCAGAGTGTGTCATGCTTATCCCACCACCTAGGCATTGGTGCAATGCACAGGGAAACTGAGGCACACAGTATTCATGCAAAACAGTAAGACTCACATACAACATATCAAGGGAAAATCCCTACTTTGTCACAGGGGCAACGCAGAATAATGTGAAATGGAATGAGCTAGACAGCATTGTGGCTAGTGAAGCCCTCTGATCCCTGAACCTGGGTATTGAGACTGCTCCCAGGGCCGGCTTTAGGCTGATTCGCCCGATTCCCGGGAATCAGGCCCCGCGCCTTAGGCACCTTTCTAATTTTTTATTTTTTTTATTTTTTATTTTTTTTTAACACTTACCCTGGGTCCCTGGCTGCGGTCTGCTCTGGGGTCTTCCGTGGTCCCGCTCCCTTGACCAAAGCCCTGGCCGGAGCGCGGCAAGCCCTGCAGCCCCGGCTGGAGCTCCAGACCCTTTAAATAGCCCCCAGAGCCCTGGGGTAGCGAGGGGCTCCAGGGGCTATTTAAAGGGCTGGGGCTCCAGCTGCCTCTGCCACCCTGGTCCTTTAAATAGCCGCTGGAGCCCCACCACTCCCATGCATTCCCCAGGACTCCCACGGCTATTTAAAAGGTCTGGGGCAGGGTAGAAGCTGGGGAGCCCCAGGCCCTTTAAATAGCCCCCAAAGCCCTGGGAGAGCAGGGGGTTTGGGGGCTATTTAAAGGGCTGGGGCTCCAGCTGCCCCTGCTGCACCCCCTGCCCTGCCTGCAGCCAGCTCTGCAGCCCATGCCCACAGCCAGCCCCTGCCAAACCCCCTGCCCTGTCTCCAGTCAACCCCTGCCACACACCCCTGTGGCCTGCCCAAAGCCAGTCAGCTCCCCCCACACTGCTGCCTGCACCAGCCCTGCACACCCTGCCCTGTCTCCAGCCAACCCCTGCTGCACCCCCCTGCCCGAAGCCAGCCAGTCCCACACTCCTCTGTCTCCAGCCCTGCCTATCTCCAATCAGCCCTGCACCCCTTGCCCTGCCTGCAGCCAGCCCCTACCTCCAGTCAACCCCTGCCCTGCCTCCAACCAGCCCCATGTCCACTGCTGCCTTGCAGTTCCCAGGGCAGTAACCCTGCACACCTGCTTCAATGAGGGGGGCAGGAAGCAGCTGGGACCCACACATGTGCACAGCCCCAGGGAGTGGCAGGGACCCACACATGTGCACAGCCCCAGGGGGTGGCGGGGACCCACACATGTGAAACGGCGGTCTTTAATAATCATTCAACAGCATATATGATGCAATGTACATAATATATAATTTTATTATTTATATAGTTGTGGAAAGCAAATAATACATGGAAGAAATGAGAGACTTTTTCTTCCACTTTTTTTTAAGTCATCCCTGTCAGGGCCCCGCACTACCTAAAGCTGGCCCTGACTGCTCCATACATCAGTGGGGGAAAAAGGAGGTCCGAGTCCAAGTGGTCTAGCTGTGATGACCCACGGGGCTGGAACCCTGCTGGCAAGTCAAATGCAGTGTATTTTTGGTTGTTTGGGTCAGGTTTGCCCATTAATATTATAGTTGTGCTTGTGAGCTTTGACCTGTGAGTTGAACCTCTGCCCCTTGGTAGGTAAAGTCAAACAGCAGGAAGTTTTGGTTGCTTTGGAGATTGCCATTGTCCCCTAGGGAGGGGCAGTCTTTCCAGCTTCTCTGAAACTACAGGCTTTAGGGTTCTGCTCCAGAAACACTCTTGATGCTGACAGGGAAGCCAATTATCTTGTTACTAACTTTCCTTTTTAGATAGTAGAGAAGGAAGTGATTTGTTCATGGTATCATCTAGAGTTGTCAGATTTCCTTTACCCCTTTCAGCCTGGGTGTGGAACCTAGACTGTGCTTTTGCCAAATTGAGGTGATAAACTATAGAGGGTATGGAGATTTGGAGAATTATGTGATCCAAGTAGTTGCCTGTTTTAGTCTCTGTACATTTACTTCAGTTTTTGTTTACAAAATATTCCCATTTAACAAATGAAGGCAACAGCTTGGCCCTAGAAAGCATTGAATAACTGAGCTGGGATGGGTTCAGTTTTGGGAATGCAGATTACCAACCCCAGAGTGAAGCATGTAAAAATTGCAGACAAAGCATTTCTGGTAGAGGGGTCTGTCTATGGAACGGTCTTCCAGTAGAAATGAGACAAAGCCAGAGCTTGACTTTAGGAAATGTTGCAAAACTTATCCTCTTTGAGAGAGCCGTTCCACCACAAGTGATGCTCACAATACGAACATTCCTTCCGGTTCCAAACCTTTACCAGCCCCCTAAAATGAAAAACTTACCCCAAGCAGAATTTTGACCCTCAAAAGGAAGATGTGCTGGAGACTCCATGAAGTCAGCTAGAAAATAATTGCTTTGATGCTATAGGGAAGGCACTCATACTACAGTGATGGACAGCAGGTAAACACCTTAAGATGTGCTAGGAAGCTATGGAAGGAGGGGACCTTGCATGGGGAGGAGCAGTCTATTTTGTGGGATGATTCCATTTGCACTCATCTCCTTGGTGCCACTTTCCTTCCCTTTGTTTTGGGCAGTAAGATCCAGTTGTGCTTTTGATTTTGGCCTTCATTTCTGTCTCCGCAGCTGGTCGCTTCAGGTTTCTTGGAATATTCTGTCTAATTGGAGGACAGTTTACCCTTTCAGACTTGGCCACTTTGTGAGGGTGACCATATTTCAAGTGTGAAAAAGTAGCCTTTGTAGGTGTTTGAACATCCTTCTTCACTCCTGAGGGGCCAAACCCATCCTTAGAGTAACCTCATTGACTTCACTGGAGTCCTACCAGAGATGATAGCCATCTGTTTGCATTTGGAAAGGAAGCTATCTGTATCTGCACAAGTTTTTCATGAAGTTGATGGATTTCCCCTTTTACAGCTAAATTCAGTGCGGGTTAACACGGCTACCACTCTGAACCCTGTCACCATGCAAGGCACTGAATTTAGCCGTGTGAAGTTGAAATTTATCAACCTCATGAAAAAACTCTTGCAGATACAGACAGATGTCATCTTCCTTTCCAAATTCAAACAGACGGACATCATGCCAAAAGGACTGAAGGTAAAATAACATGGCTACCACTCTGAAACCTGATACCAGAGATGAATATTCTCCCAGGTCTCTTGGATAAATCTGAATTGTGAAATCTGATTTAGGGGAGCAGTATTTGTGAGGAAGAGCAGTACAACTCCTTGTCACTGGTCCAGGGCTTGTGAACCCATCTCGGATTCTAAGTTTATTGCTCAGTTGCTGTTGCTGGTGTTTACTGCACTGCACCATTTTCTTGCTGCTAATGACCTTATGTCTCCCTTGTGTGTGCAGTGGTGTCCCAAATGATACGTTCTCCACTCCTCTAACAGGAGGATGAGCTCAGTTACATGGTAATTTGGAGGGGAGAAAAAAGTGAGATTTCAACAATCTGAAAGGGTAAGCAACACTCACCTGTGCAGCAGGACTAGTACAGTCCAGCCACATCCTTGTGTGCTGCAGTGGGCAGTTACCAGCAGCTCTGCTTGTATCGCAGCTCTCTGGGACAGTGATGACTTGATTGTATATGGAGTGGACTGAACCACCAAGTTTCTGCCAGTTAAACTGTTTCCTCAGTTCATTCCTCCAGCTGTGATAAATTTTAGGAAAGTGTTCTCTGTGTTTTAGAGATTTTCCCCTCACACAGATTAACCTACTTCCTTTAATCTGTGTGTAATGTCTTGGATACTAGTAAATGTAGCCTAATGTGTCTCGAAGGTTTATTTGGTGGGATGGGGCTCAGACTAACTCCTGAGATGACAGTACAACAGAATTTAGCATTCAAGTAATACTTTGCATTTAACATATTGCTGTATATATATGAACTCTCACAGCCACCCTGGGAGTGCAGGTAAATGGTTCTCTGCTTCACAGATAGAGAACCAAGACTTCCTTAAGTGTCTTGCCCAAGGCCACTCAACAAGTCAGCATTAAAGTTGTATTGAGAACCCATAATTTTCTGACTTTTAGTCCTGCCTCTCACTGGAAGAGAGGGTACAACAGGTATTGGAACCGTGACTGTTACATTGGCAGAACATTGCGGCTTTATCTCAGTTATCTAGCAATTAACAGTCAAAAATGTTGATTGTGGTCTGAGATGATGTTTCATTGCAGATATTTTTACACCTAAGATAAGTAATTATGGAAAAGTTAGAAATACTAAATTTGGACTGGCAGGCTACTTGGATCAAAAGAGAGCATTGCATGTTGGGACCTTTAGGCTCAGAGACGATACATCTTCCCTGAAGATAAAAGTGCTGCCATCTGCTTCATTTTATGCAAAATGCAGGGAGGGGTGGCCTTTGACTCCTTTGGAGTTGGTAACATGACCCTCAGGCGTAGCTGGGGAGTCCTGAGCCTGCGCTAATTAGTTTCTGGTAGTTACTGGGTTGTAGATGGCAAGTGGAGGGAATAAGTACAGTACAGTTTCCTGGAAGCCTTTCAGGACCTCCATCTGTCAACTGCAGTAACAGTAATAGCAGGTACGTAGTGACTGAAAGTCACTGAGTGATGTGTGAGGTATCAGAAACTAATTAGCATTGTAGCACTAGTAGAAGGGACATTGAGAGATAATTTCGCCTCTGTATGAAATGAGCGTTATTTATAAAATCTATTAAGCAAATGTCTTCCATAAACATTTTAAATAACTTTAGTTTGGATTTAGATGTTCCCTGGACTACATGCAACCCAGATATTACAACGTTGTGCTAGTGAAGTGAAGCCAGACAAATGGGAAATGTAAAGGCCACGCATGTTGGGATACCACATCAGTAAACCTACAGAAAGCTGAACAAAGGAGTCATTTGGGCAGCCCCGAGACCATTCTATGATGTGTAACAGATTCAGATTGGATTCCCACAGCTAGAGAAATTAGTATGTTAGTGCTCAACCTTACAAAAGTATTTTGGACTGTAAATACAAAGGAATCACTTTGTCCACAACTGAATTTCAGGCATCTCCATTTTTAAACTAGACTAAGACAGTTGTATAACACAGTGTAACGCTACACAAGCTTAGGACAGACTTAAAGAATGTGTCAAATTGAAACTGCAGGGGGAATTTAGAAATGCAGAATTTACTTGGTAAAATTTGACTAGGATGTTAAATCTGGCTCAGATGCTTAATCTAACAACCCTATTGTTGGGGAGAAAATACCATGAGCTTTTAACAATCACAGTTAATTAGGCACTTTGATTTCATCTTCCAGATGAGATGTATAACAAAGCTGACACCACTGTGATGATTTTGTCTCCAGTGTAGAGTTTGATTACCTTTCTTTTCAAATGTAATTTCAAACTGCCAGACTTTGGGGATGCTAACTAGAATTTTAAAAAATCCTTATCGTTAATAGTAATGATGTCAGTGTATTTGGTGCTGGACAAGACGCAAGATGAAGTCATTTCCTGTCCTGAAGAGTTCACATGCTAAGAAAAAAAATCTTTCTGAAGACAGGGTGCACTGGAAGACCCAGCGTGGAAGAAGAACTCTTGGTTTGGTTCACTTTTTGTGGCCTTGTGGAAACAGTCTTTAAAAGTAACTTGAATTGGGGGTGGAGTGACAAGGGGCAGGAGGTCATTCCATGGTAGGGGGGTGGCATGGGTAAACACTAAGGCTGGAGTCTGGGGAGATAGCAAACAAGATCAAGGCTGGCATCCATGGGACAGAATGATGAGATCACAGATGTAGGCTGGGAGAAGGTTCATAGGCCTTGAAATTGAGAATTGCTCACAAAGCCACCTGTGCACAAGTGGAGCTTTCAAGCTCAGCAGTGTCTCCTGACCAGCTGTAACCTGTCTGGTTTCTTAAGTCCATATTCAGAGCTAACAGCGGTAATACTTTATTGTAGATGGTACCTCACATTCAAGATGCAAATTGCAATTCTTGTTCAGAATGCAGATTTTTCACTGAGAAGGCCCCGTGTTTCATTTCTGAGTAATCTTTGCTGCAATGTGAAATAAAATTAAACGAGTCCCAAAACAATGTGTGCTGTCTGCTTGCATCCAGAATGGTTCACGTGTTCGACTACTGGAGTGCCATGTGCACACATTGCCTACAGCACATTATGTGGCAAACTAGTATTTACATTAAGCCCCCTCAGCAAAGAAGGAAATGAAAGGCTTTGAGATGATGTGTCTGTGAGATCTGCTGTGGGTAGGAAGAAGGTTTCAGGCCTAACCTCACTGGCAGTATTAATTTACATGGCAACTTCAGTTTCCTCTTAAGTCTGAGTAGCTGTCAGGTATTAATTGCAGGCTGGAACCAGTGCATTTTTTCCCTTTGCTTGTAAGCAGAGTTCAGACCCGTTCTTTTCTTATTTTGGAGGCCTATCCTCTGGATTTGTTCTCCCTAACTTGATTAGGTTTCATGCAGGGACCTGGAAGATCCAGTGAGTTCTCAGTCCCTCAATATTTGTAGATGTTTAGACCAATATTTTCCTTTTTCTGTCCTTAAACTGACTAGAAACTAGTTCCCATCTGTATCCTGCTTGAAAATGCAGCTTCTGGCCCTTGTATTTGGGTTGCATTAATTCATGTCCACCCCCTTACAGTACCCTGCATAGTTTGAGCTAGGCTTTTCCTGCAGCTGGCTGTGGAGCAGAGCCCATGCTGTGCCATTGTTTCCTGAGCTTCCTCGGCACTCTTTTTGTCTGTGGTGGAACTAGTCCACTGTTTGCATCCCTTCCTCAGCTCCACACAAGCTCTCTGTCACATGGCACATGAAACTGCATGATAACCAAGCCCCTCTCCAGCCTGTGTGTATGGGATATGGTTGTGTGTTCCAGGAGCTCCTGGCATTCAGTCAGTGCTGGGATTTCTCTTGGAAAAGACCAGGTTATCCTACTGAAGTTAACTTTGCTATTCAGTAAGAGAACCAAGAAATATGCCCAACCCAACCCCTACTGTAGCTTTGAATGGTCTATAAAGGCAGCATGCAGTTTCCTACATTCATTTTACCTTTTTCTCTGACCAGTGGATTTTGGTTCACTGCTCTCTTCATGATGATTTGTTCTTGTGATCGTACCTTAGACTTCTAAGTTATGTGATTTCAGCTGCTCAGAAGGTAGTGTTTACTGTTAAAATCCCTCTTGCCTAAGCTGAAGCTCCTTGCTCTTGGAATCCGTTTCATGCCATCTTACTGTTTCATTTGGACCCTTTCAGAAGATGAAGACATTTTTGCTTGTCAGTGGGGAGAGCTTTTTGTTCAAGCCATGTGAAGTAAAAGGATCTGTCTTGGCTTCCAGGATAACCTCACCTCTGGGAACTGCACTCTTACAGAACAGAGCCTGGCTTTTCAAAGAGAGTCTTGGCAGACACAGGCAGCAAACAGACATACAGACTCTTTTTCCTTGTCCTCTGCCCTGGCACTCGGGTGTGATAATTCATGTTTTCCATTGGCAAAAGATACCATATTGACAGACATGGAGGTCCAACATTGGCAGTGCAGATTGTCCCTGTGAACTGGGCCCCAGCAGTGTGCCTCAACCCTCATCTGAAGGGATCGACCTGTTCCAAGGCTGAGAACGAAGTTGTCTCTTTGGTCATTGTCTTCTGCTCCACAAGTGAGCCTGCCAAGAAAGGAGGCTATTAATGATGATGGTTTTGTGATTGGTTTTCTGTCTGTGAGGAAAGGAGACCCCCAACTCATTCCACAAAAGTCTTTGAACAGCCGTCAGCTGGTAAAGACTGTTGGTCCCAGGTGGCATGTAGTTAAGATTCTGTATTCAGTCCCTATTCCTAAGAAAGTCAGACACCAAACATAAGGTGTTTCATACCAGCTTCGAGTAGAAATTTGGATACAGTTTTGAGGTAGAGAACTGAGTGGAGTTTGTACGGCAGTGTGCAGCTGTGGTGATTAGGTCAGGTTGGTGGTGATGGGAACAATCCACAAGTGCTGAGATTCCAGCAGGGTGCATTGTGTGTGTCTAGCTTTCTGTGTGATTCTCTGTGTCCTCCCGTAGGGTTTCAGTGACTGGAGTGACAGCCACAGCTCCTAGGGGCCCCCTATGTCACCTGTGCGCTCTGTTTTTGCTTGTGGTGTGGACATTGCCTGCACTAATAGGTTTGGTAGATTTTAGGAGGAGCCTGGATCAGCCCTACTTCCAGATTGGTGGCGTCCATACCTGGGCAGATGCTGTGGCTGCCAGAGACAGTGTAATCCTGCTAATCTCCCTGGGGCGAGTTCTGTGCTAGCTGGTGCACTAAGATGTTTGTGTTTCAGTAACTTGCTGCTGGAGTGGCAGCACTTAACAAGGGCTCTGTTCTCTAATTACAAAGGAATTAACAGTGGAGAGCTGCCTGCTGCTCTGATGTGGCCCTACAGTATTGCACTTTGAGGGCACAGCAGAAAGGTCTGTAGCAGTGGTTCAAGGCACACGTTCATTCTCACCACCAGTGGAGGGTAGGGAGGGTTTGAGCAGCTTGCTGAAATAGAGGCATGGCTATAACTTTCCAGAAGGCTGCACTGGGGTGGTGGTTCTGAGTGGGCAAGGCAAACCCAGGCCTCTTGAGTGTGACCACCTGGCGAATGTTAACCTACTTAAATTGGCTTGGTCAACACACAGACTAGTGCATAAGAGGGAGATGCCTAGAGTAAGAGCTAGTCTAAGTAATTCTTTCCGTTTTCTGGCCCCCACTATTTAAGCTCTGTACAAACACTAGTTCTCAGTCCTCTTGGGCAGTTATCAGTTTCATCTTAGGAAACTAAGAAATTAAGTGGCTTGGCCCATGCTGTTTAGCGAATAAGTGGCAGAGCTGGGAATAAAGCTCTGATGTGTGTCATTTCTGCGCTCTGCTAACCTGCAGAACAGCAGTGACTGTGTCTTGTTCATATCTAGAGGAGCCCCTGGGGTAGGAGTTTAGTAAGGTATGTTTCTAAATGCCTCATAGAGACTTTCATAGGAAAGTCCCCGTTAGTAGGGACACGGGGCAAGTCTACACTACAGAATTAAGTCAGCCTAAGCTACAGTGACATACAGCCACCTCAGTAATTGAATCGCTTTTACATGTCCACACTATGCTCCTTGCGTTGGCAGTGTGCATTCTCACCCAGAGTGCTTACACCAATTTAACTGCCGGTGTGGGGCATTGTGGGATGGTTTCTGAAAGGCAGTAACCTTCATTGATTAAGTCTTTGTTAGTAATGCAGTGTCTACAATAAC
Organism: Chelonoidis abingdonii; assembly: GCF_003597395.2. Classification (NCBI taxonomy): domain Eukaryota; kingdom Metazoa; phylum Chordata; order Testudines; family Testudinidae; genus Chelonoidis; species Chelonoidis abingdonii. Next base: position 11,933,980 of record NC_133769.1, on the reverse strand, counting down.
ACTGCGTTGACCTAACTACATTGACTTAAGAGTTGCAGCTACCTCATGGGGTGGAGTTAAGTTGGTATAGTGGGCGAATTACATCGTGGAAGCTACATTTTAATGCAGATGCTTAAGCGCATAACTCTGTAGTATAGACCAGACTACAGTAGGATTTGTTCAGATTTTTTTTTTTTGAGGCCAGAAGGGACTGTTGTGATCTAGTCCAATCTGTGTAACATGGGCCATAGAATGTCACCCAGTGACTTCTGCATTGAGCCTGAAGAGCGTTGAGCTGGAACATATCAATTTAAAGACTTCAAGTGATGGAGAATCTGTCAGATCCCTTGGGAAGTTGTTCCAATGGTTTATTTACCCTCACTAGTAAAACCTTGTGCCTTATTCCTTTTTTGACACTGCTGAGCAACTGCTGAATTAGTAGTGCTCTGGTAAACTGGTATTGTTAGGGTCTGAGACAATCTCTAAGACCCTAAAAGTTCTAGATTAACTTCTGCTTTGGGATCATTTGCCATATTTGTGGATTTGTTAGGTCCTTAACATTCTTACCAGGGTGGATTTGATTTAAACCAAAGGAAGTCTTGATTTAATTATGGATTTCTACATAAAAATGCATTCTTGTTGGTTGTTATAACCTTAAATACATATTATTCACAACTCAGAGATGTAGGTTTCATTTTTAGAAGGTACATACTATTCATTTTTAAGTGATCTATTTTTTAAAACTTTTCAGATTAGTTTTACAGCTATATCAGAAAATGAATAATTGGTTATTTCATTTACCAGAGGTACTTGAAGCATATATTTATGAAGTCATTGGGAGGTGAACAATCTCCAATTCAACAGGTTAATCATTAATATTTGGAGGATTTTCTTGCCATGCTGTATTAGGAGATCATCACCAGACAGACATTTAAATTGTTTTATTTAACTAAAACAATGTTATGTATTCTCAATTTTTTTCTTCATCAGCAAACATAATATTTTAACAAAACAAGCATATGAATTTTTCAATTTAAACATTCTAGTTTTTTTAAATCAAGTTTTTTGTTAAAATTGTTTTTAACTAAAATAGTTAAATGAAATTTTTTTTCTTTAAATCGACTATGCCAGCCAGGTCAACATGAGAAATTTAAAATATTGGCTTCTGCAGCTAACTCAGTCATCTTCACCTTAATTTTCCTGTTTCTTCATAATCTGGAAAAGAAAAACAAGCTTTCCTGCTTTTTCAGGTCCCAAACAATTTCTCCGTTTGGAATGAATTAGTCCAAAGGAAGAAAATATTCTTTCTACACTGGCAGAAGAACCTACTGCTGTTAAAAGTGAGATTATCACTTCAACAGTCTCTGAATCCAAGTGCTTAAGTGACTTCCATCAGTTCACTGGTGTGACTTTCTTTAAAACATCATCGGCAAGTATATTTCTTGAATGGTTCTTATTCCCAAACTGGGTTTCTTTTATGGCCTCTGGCCATTATATGTTTTCCCTTCTAGTGAGAGAACGGTATGGTAGATCTCAAATCCATGAAGGCAACACTCAGAAAGACCTCAAGACTTCTGGAATATGCTGCTCAAACAGTTTCACTTTTGATTCTACTGCCTGTCTCTCCCTGCTCACATTTATCTCCAGACTTCTTCCCCTTGTCCAGATCTAGTCCACCCCCAACAATCTTCTAGTTGTTGAACTTTTGAAACTTTGCACTTTTAAAGAGAGGTAAGGGATTGACTGCGCACACAAATTTGCAGAGGGACAATAGGGTTGAGGTCTGTTATTTCTCACCTCTATATATTGTATTATTTTATTTAAACAACTTTTTGCTATTAACAAGCATGTTATCTCTGGAGACACAAATCCACAGTTTGAGAACTGCAAAACTAAGCATCTCTGATAGTATCTTCTAGACTGAGCACTAGTCCCACTAGCTAGATAGAAAGATTAACCTAAATAATCTATACAGAAGACCCTGGAACCCCATAAGATGGGGGCCCTAATCCATGAACTATTGGAACTCATTTACAAAACTTTTCTTAAATGTTACATGAATGTATTCTCATACTATATAATTAGAATTTATAACCCTATTCCATGATGAGATCTTTGAGCTATAGTGTATCTTAATTAAAACTATCTTTAGATAGGTTTTTCCCTCAAAAAGCATTTTATCCAAAAAATCCAATTTAAATAAAAAATCCAATTTATTTAATTTTTTTTATCCACCCTGATTCTTACTATATGGCGCTGTGATGCTGGCAGACCAGGTGCCAGCTCATGCCAGGGCCCCTAGGTCTCACTGAATACTGATAAATGCAGAGCTGAAACCAGTCTGGCGCATGTGTTAGCACTGTTAAAATAGATGTTAAATTGATAAGAATTGTGTTTAAAGTGTTTAGACTTGATGAAATGGCTTGTAGGATACTACCTATATTGATCTTACTTATTGCATCTGTAGCATGGTGTAAAGTCATACTGAGTGTTAGCATTGTAAATCTCTGTAATTGAGTAACTCACCAAACAGGGAAGAAGCCGTTAATCACTGTAAAGTGCTGGTCCTGCCTACAAGAAGGCCCCTTGAAGCCAAACGAATCATTGTGAAACATCAAAGGACAAAGACTTTGATTGCTCCCCCCACAATCCCGTGAGCAGGGAACCTGCCCGTGAACTCATCTTATCAGCTTGAATGCTGGGCAAAGAGACTAAAAATGCCTGACAAGAAGGAAATGTAACACTACACTCCTTGGAATTATTTCTACTCTCCTCAGTAGGATTTACTTCCAATTCTTAAAAGGTGTCTTTTTGTCTAACTGCTTCTTTTCTCTGTTTAGCCATGGTGGCATGTTTGGTCCTCTTATTGTTTATATAAAGTTTGGGTATACATATAGTTTGAGCCTCTTATGATGACTGCAAGCTGCACTGCAACTTTTTAAAATCATTTCACTCTTGTGGCTGTTCCTTTTCATTTCTGTTTAACTAGCTTCCTCATTTTTGAGTAATTCTCTTTTTGAAGTTAAATGCTTCTGTGATGGGTTTCCTTAGCATTTTCCCCTCTGCAAGGATGCTAAATTTAATTGCATTATGGTCACTATTACCAGGTAATTCAGCTATATTCACTTGTTGGACCAGAACCTGTGCACCACTTAGGACTAACTCAGAAATTGCTTCTCCCCTTGTAGGACTAGCTGCTCCAAGAATCAGTTATTAAGATGCCTAGAAATTTTATTTCTACATCCCATCCTGAGGTGACATGTTCCCAGTCAATATGGGGATTTTTGAAATCACCTGTTATTATTGGGTTTGCTTATTTTGTAGCATCTCTAATCTCCATGAGCATTTCATAGTCTTCATCACCATCTGGTCAAGTAGACGGTAGTATATTCCTACTGCTGTACTCTTACTCTTCAAGTATGGATTTTCTATCTATAGAGATTCTATGGTACTATTTGATTCATTTAAGATTTTTACTGTGTTGGACTATGATTTCGTTCACATATAGAGCTACACTCCCACCAGCACATCCTACTTTCATTCCTGTATATTTTTATCCTGGTATTACTGTGTCCCACTGATTATCATTGTTCCACCAAGTTTCTGTGATGCCTGTTATATCAATAACCTCATGCAATACCAGGCACCCAAGTTCACCCTTCTTAGTATTTAGACTTTTAGCATCTGTGTACAAGCACTTATAAAATTTGTCAATATTTAGATGTCTACCTTGCTGTGATGTAATTGAATGGGACTCTTTTTTTCATTTGACTGTTTCTCTTTGGTTCCTGTCTGTCCTTTATCAGTTTCTATCCTTTTGTCTTTACTAGGATATAGATTATCTCCCTTAATAAATCCTCCCCTAATGGATGTGTCTGTCCAAGCTGTGTGCTCCTCTGCACCTGTTGGCTTTCCCCAAGCTCTTAGTTTAAGAAAACTTCTGCAACCTTCTTAATTTTACATGCCAGCAATCTGGTTCCATTTTGGTTGAGGTGGAGCCCATCCTTCCTATATGGGCTCCTCATTTCCCAAAAGGTTCCCCAGTTCCTAATAAGCCTAAATTCTTCCTCCGAACACCATCGTCTCATCCACACATTGAGTCCCTGCAGTTCTGCCTGTCTAATCAGCCCTGTGCTTGGAACTGGAAGCTTTTAGAGAATGCTACCATGGAGGTCGTGGACTTTAATCTCTTACCTAGCAGCCTGATTTTGGACTCAACCTCTCTCCAGCCTTTCCCTGCATCATTAGTACCCACGTGTACTACAACCATCAGCTCCTCCCTAGCACTGCACACAAGCCTATATGTATGTATCTCAGGAGGTTCACAGCCTTTGCACTGGGCAGGGAGTTCACCATGCAGTTCTCCCAGTCGTTATAAACCCTACTGTCTGTATTTCTAATAAATGAATCCCTCATTACTTAATAACGGTGGTCTCCTCGCCTGGAGAGGTATCCTCGTTGTAAGAGGATACCATGACATCATCTGGAAGGAGGGTCCCAGCTATAGGATCATTTTTCCCTGCTCCAGCTTGATGTTCTGCAGCCCTGAGACTTTCATCCACCAACAGCAGAGAGGCTGTCAGGCTGGGAGTGGGATTGCTCTACTGTGTTCCGGAAGGTCTCACCAGGGTACCTTTTCGTCTCCCTTAGCTCCTCCAGGTCATCCACTCTGGCCAAAAGAGACTGTACTTGGCCTTCTAGGGCCATAAGCTGCTTGCAGCAAATGCGCACACACATGCTACCTGCCCATAAGGCAGGTAATCATAGAACTGGAAGGGACTTTGAGAGGTCATCTAGTCCAGTCCCCTGCACTCACGGCAGCACTAAGTATTATCTGGACCATCCCTGACAGGTGTTTGTCTAATCTGCTCTTAAAAAAAATCTCCAGTAATGGAGATTCCATTGCTTAACACCCTGACAGCGAGGAAGTTTTCCCTCATGTCCAATCTAAACCGCCCTTGCTGCAATTTAACCCCATTGCTTCTTGTCCTGTCCTCAGAGGTTAAGAACAACAATTTTTCTCCCTCCTCCTTCTAACAACCTTTTATGTACTTGAAAACTGCTATCATGTCCTCTCTCAGCCATCTCTTTTCCAGACTAAACAAACCCAGTTTTTTCAATCTGCCCTCATAGGTCATGTTTTCTAGACTTTCAATTATTTTGTCACTCTTGTCTGGCTTTCTCCAATTTGTCCACACCTTTCCTGAAATGTGGTGCCCAGAACTGGACACAATACTCCAGGTGAGGCCATATCAGCACAGAGTAGAGTGGAAGAATTATTTCTTGTCTTGGTTACAACACTCCTGCTGATACAGCCCAGAATATTTTGCTTTTTTTGCAACAGTGTTACACTGTTGGCTCCTGTTTAGCTTGTGGTCCACTGTGACCCCCAGATCCCTTTCAGCAGTTCTCTCTCCTAGGCAGTCATTGCCCATTTTGTATGCGTGCAACTGATTGTTCCTTCCGAAGGGGAGGACTTTGCATTTGTTCTTACTGAATTTCATGCTATTTACTTTAGACCATTTGTCAAGTTGTCCAGATCATTTTGAATTATAATCCTATTCTCCAAAGCACTTGGTATCCTCCACAGACCTTGTATTCTCTATGCCATAATCTAAATAATTGATGAAGATATTGAACAGACCCAGACCCGGTCCCTGGGGTTCCCATTTATTATGCCCTTCCAGCATGACTGTGAACCACTGATAACTACTCTCTGGGAATAGTTTTCAAACCAGATTTGCACCCACCTTATAGTAGCTCCATCTAGGCTGCATTTCCCTAGTTTGTTTGAGGTCATGCGAGACAGTATCAAAAGCTTTACTAAAGTCATATACCACTTTACTGTAGTCAAGATATACCACATCTACTGCTTCCCCCTATCCACAAGGCTTGTCACCCTGTCAAAGAATCATTCATGCTGCATTCAGTGCAATAAACTGGATAACGCCACTCTGCTGCTGGACTTGTACTTTTTTGTTCTTTGTGTGGTTTTTTTGGACTGGGCAGGTGGCAGGGTATTGGCCTAAATGTAGCAAATGTTTAAGGTGTACATGGCTCTCCCTTTCTAAACTCCCTTGCAGAACGTCTGTTTGCTGCTCCTGTTCACTCGGCTTGTATCTAAGCAAAAGGCTAGGAGCCAGGAGCTGCATAAGTTCTGACCTTGGCTCTGACACTGCCTCCTTGTGTGGCCTCAGACAAATTGTTTAACCTCATTTCCTGTCCTTGTGCTTACACGCACTCTCTCCTCACCCCAAATGGTGGGAGTTCTGAGGATTAGTCTACAGAGCAGGCACTTACTGACTCCTGGCCCAGAGAAGGTGTTTGGAGGCAGGTTATTGCTGCTGCCGTCTGGAAGTAAATTAATGTTGTGGGTCTGGATGGCTCCCTAGTTTCCCCCAACCCTGGGAATAGTAAAGCTGATGCCAAGCACTATATATGAGTTAGATATTATAATACTGAAGAATCTTTGACTTCTTGCTTTGCTGATAACATGGTATTTGTCAGTGGGATTCAGTTTTAGCTTCCTGCCATTTCTATTTGCTAGAGGCGCCAGCTAGTTTTCAGATCTGTGAGTCTGCAAGAAAGAGATGGATGGATGACAAGAGGGGGATGAATTACCATCACCTGGCCAAGTCCAGTGTTCATGAGAGGGGACAAAGTAGTGATGGGAGAGGGTTAATCTGAAAAGTGACCTTGATTTACTGTCCAGAGCATGCTCTCTGAGAAGAGTACAGTCTCTGCTCATTTTCCTCCTGTTGCCTGCCAGACCTGAGTGGCTGGAAATCAGTTAAGAATGGGAGTGCTTCCTGCATCTCACCATTAGCCTCTCTGTACCCTGATCAACACTACTGGGCAGTGATCTTCCCTCTGGTTCAGAGCTGGTGGCCATCCATCATTCCCAAGCCACCTCACCAGCTTCGGGGCTGAGCATGCAGTCTGCAGAGTTCCCTGTCTCCACAGGCCTTGGATCCTGCAGTTGGAACATGAATCACTGCTAGTAGCGTGGTGTCTCTGCCTTCCAATTGTCCTGTTTACATGGAATCTTGAAACCCTGGTATGAAATCTCTGCTAAGGGCCTGGTTTAAACTGGGAGATGCAGACATGCTTTCAAACCTCAGAGCAGCCAGGGCCAAAGCAGCCCCTGGGGGAACTTCACAACCACATGCCTCCTAATCATTTGCAAGGACTTCTTGACTGTGTAAATAAGATGCTGCCTACTCGTGGGCATGTATGAAAGATTCTTCCTGACATAGGCCTGTGCATCTGACCTCCAGAGCTGAATCCTGGGGGCCTGGAGTTCTAGCTTCTACAATCCTACCATGTGCCTAAGACTCCTTTCCAGACTGCAGGTTGTTTTCCTTGCCACTGGGCCATCTCATGGTCTAGAAAAACCCATGGATGGTGGTGGTTGACAAGGCCCCAAACACATGGCAGTTTGCAGGATTGCCAGCCCTAAATATTCAAAAATCATGAGATTGGCTTTAAAATTGTGAGATTAGGTAAAAATAGATTTTTATTTGCGTTCTTCCTGTTGAGTCTTTAGGGTACACTGTGCTCACATTTTGAAGCTTTCTCCACCACCATGAGGGCTAGAAACTATTTCTCTTTATGAATGAAGGCTGAAATCATCACTTGACTCCAGGAGCTGGGACTTTAGGGAAAACTAATTATCTCTGCATAGAATCATGGCATATCAGGGTTGGAAGGGACCTCTGGAGGTATCTAGTCTAACCCCTTGCTCAAAGCAGGACCAATCCCCAGACAGATTTTTGCCCCAGATCCCTAAACGGTCCCCTCAAGGATTGAACTCACAACCCTGGGTTTAGCAAGCCAGTGCTCAAACCACTGAACTATCCATGTCCCCCTCTTCAGCATAAGTATGTGAGAGGGAGATATGGTCAGTGTACTAATATTGATGCCTTCCAATAGAATTAGTATAAACACATTTGAGACTTCCTCCCAGTGCACTGCTTAAAACAGACAGCCCCCTTTAGTATCAGCACTGTGCCCCTATTGTAGGGTAGAGTTTTTCTGGAGTCAGGGCAAATCTTAATATTCCAGATTAAACTTTCCTAACATCCTGAGCATTTACCTTTTCTGGGCATCTCAGACGTTCCAGTCTGACAAGCTGGTCTGATTCCTTCGTTTCCCTCTGCAACGGCCTTCTGCACAGAGGGCCATGGAATAAAAGCTCCATTTGCAGCATAGGGTTGAGGCTGGAGCATTTGCATTTGCATGCTCCATTTGCAGCATCCATTTGGAGATGCTAATTCTGGCCAATCCGGTAATATAAGTGGTGTCCTAGGAGGATGGAGACAAGTTGAGCTAGTGCTTAGATCACCCCTCTGCTCTGGCTCAGGAGGGGAGGGACTCTTGAGTTCTCCTCTTATCTTGCTTGTGAACCAGTTAGGAGCTGGCTTCTCTTGCCCTTTCCCCTCTGTCCTTGTTTATTTGTGCAGAGTGCTTTCTGGTTTGAGAACTCCACTGGAAATGGTGGAGGGAGGCTGGTGTTAACTACTCCACCATGAGACTTTATCCAGGTCCCACTATTTGCTGTGAGACCTTTGCTCCGCCAAAGTCCCTCACTTCCATTTAGAATCCAGTAATTCTAGGGACAAGTAAATGGCAATTCTAAAGTGCTTTGCTTCCAGCAGCAAGACCAGCACAGGTCCCATTTGGGGAGCAGCGTTGTCTAGTGGGTAGAGCACTGGATGATGATTTGGAGGCCTGCTTACTGTGATCATGGGCATTTCACTTTCTGCTGAGCCTCAGTTTCCTAAATCTGTAAAATGGGGATAAAAGAAGCATGGAGGGTTAAGGCTCATTTGTAACATACACTGAGCTCCTTGAATGAAAGGAGGAGCTTAAAAAAAGGGACAGAATACCTCCTTTCCTCAAGTGGCCTTATTGCTTCCAGTTCCATGTCTGATATGTTCCTTCCCTCTGTACTGCAGCCTGTACTGTCAACTTCCATCCCAGCTAAGACTGCAGCTGGGCTCCCTGCACTTCAGTGCTTAGATCAGAGAGCTTCAAAACAGTACCCTGACCTTTCCCAGCTTGGTTTCTTGTTCCTTTGTCTGTTTTGTGGCCTTTTGGCCTTTCTTGTCCCTTTCAATCTGTTTCAGTGCTCTGTCCTTGGGAACGCGTTGAGATTTGCCCACCTGCTGACCTGGAGCTAGTTGAACTTGGGCTGGGATTTTCCACACATTCTGACTTTATTTGTTCTCTAAATACAAAGCCTTGGTGACTGGCCATCAGGGTTATGAAAACCCAGGCTTTTCCAAGGGTGGGGGGAACAATTCAGAGGGTTTTTTTTTGAGTTTTATAATTTTGTGAACTTTTGTCTCTCTGAAGTACTTACAGAGATAACCCTTTAAATATGTTAATAGAAACTGGCTCTTATTTGTGAATGAAACCTTTATGCTAATGTTAAGGAAAGTGATGAGAACATCCAGGTTTTTAAACTATTGAACTGTCTAGAAGCTTGGAGGGGAAAGGGAATAGGTAGAGTCATTGGTGACTATAGAAAGGACAGTTACTAGTGGGTGGCATCACTTGTCATTGATGCTGAAGAGTGGGAAGTGAGTTGAGGTGCAGTTTTCAAGGGGGCTCAGTTTCTGGGACCTACCTGGAAGGTAGGCAGGGCATCTAATGTAATTCTAGATAAAACTGGCAAGTTTCTTACTTTTTCAGGCTTCACGGTGTTAAATTCAGTAGGTGGAGCTGATTACAGTAAAATGTGAAAGCTGCCAATCAACATAGCAAACAGGTGATTATTTAGTGATTGTGTGAATTTTTGACACATGTTGGAAGTTGAAGGAAGTATTAGGAAGGCAGTGACAGAATGGAATGAAATAGTGAAAACGTTCTTCTAAAGCAGAGTGTAAACATTGTCAAGAATTCAGGAGCAAGGTAGAAGGGGTCTGTGCTTATCTCCAAGTGCAGAAAATTGGATTCTTCACAGTCAAATGTGGCATTGAATGAAATTTTGCCTTTTTGAAGTGAAAAAACAGAACACAAATGAAGCGTTTCATTGGTGTGAAAGCAGAGCCGTAACACAAATTTCCCCCATTCAGTGCCTCCCAGCAGCTCCACAACACCAGGCTCATCTACATTTGCAAAATGGCAGAGATCAATTGGAGATTATGCAACAATAGCTGAAAGGCAGGAGACTTGAACTGGATAATTGCCAGTGTTTTGTTCTGGTCAATATGTGCCTTTATGAATTGCATAGTGCTTCATTTCATAAAACCTTGGTGGTTTTTCATAAACAGGATTTTTGGTGTAGGGAAAATTGAAATATCCTTACTTGGCTGGAGGGGGGTGAGTTCCATTTTAATTTGCTCCCAGATTCTGTAGTCTGTGCAGATCTGTAACTTCTCTGTATTGATTTCTGTGGGTGCTTGTCATTGTGATCCCCAGCTCGAAGAGCTTGTCTATATGAACCACCCCTAAAATGAATAGGTGAGGGATGAAATCCAGGGCAAGCCTTTCTGCTAAACAGGAGTCATTTCGTTTCACTAGGCACTAAGCTGAACTGGAACAAGGTCCTCTTTTTACTGAAAGTGTCCACATAGGGAGCTATTCAGGAACATCTCTGTATAGATGAGTCCTTAGCTTTCGGGGGGCAGGGGGATTATATGGAGATGCAAAAGGGGCAGGGAAAAGGAGTAGTGCACAGCTGCTGTCCTCGCCTTCCCTTCTTTTTGCCAATCAACCAAGAGAAGTTAGGTGGTGGTATTTCACATGCTTCCTCACCCAGACTGCTGGGAAGATGGAGGAGGAGGAATTGACAGTTCCCTTCAAGCAACCACTAAAGTGAGCTTGGTGGCTCCACATAGATGAGACCTTAAAAACTAAGATTGATATGAAAAAAAACAAACAGGTCTCTATTAGGGTCTGGGGCAGTAGTCTGGTGACTGCCTTCCAGGTATCCACAAATGAAGGGTGAAGAATGTGTCTACTTTAAGGCTTGTCTACATGGCAGGTTAGTGTGTGGCAAGTCAGGGTGTGTATCTGCAGCACACTAACCTGCCAAACAGGAGTGTCCTGTGTGGACACTGCTAGAGTGCAGTCAATGCACCATCATGTGCTGTGACATACTCTTTTGAAATGGGGGTACGTCAGAGAGCACTATAGAATTGTCACTGATGTAGCAGTATCCACATGGGATGTTACTGCATGGCAAGCTAGTGCATACTGTTGATTCACACCCTGGCTTGCTGCGCACTAATGTTGTGTGTGTAGACAAGCCCTTAATCTCGCCAGGATGCTGATACTGAACTCTGATTTCCTAAACTCTTGCATTCTGAGTCAGTCTTGGAACCGTTAGCAATTATCTTTGAGAACTCCTGGAGGATGGGGTGAGGTCTTAGAAGACTGGAGAAGTGCAAACTAAGGCCAGGTCTACACGACGCGCGAAAATCGATTTTAGATACGCAATTTCAGCTACGAGAATAGCGTAGCTGAAATCGATTATCTAAAATCGATCTACTCACCCATCTTCACCGCGCGGGATCGAGAATGATCGACATCTGTGCACGGGCTCGCCATGTCGATTTCCGGAACTCCATTGGGTTGGTAGAGTTTCCGGAATCGATGTTAAGCACGCTCAGGGATCGATATCGCGTCTAGATGAGACGCGAATATATCGATCCCCGCACAATCCGATTGTTAACGCGCCGATTACGGCGCATCGTGATGAGACGTGGCCATAGTTCCACGCTTTTAGAAAGGGGAGAGACCCCAGTGAACATATAGGCCTGGTAGTTTACTTGATACCCTGGAAAAGTATACTTGGAACCAAATGACTAAACAATCAAGTTTGTAAGCACCTGGAGAAAATAAGATTGATTTAGTCTTGAGAAAAGTAACCTGGGGTCAATGGCTACATTAGAAATTTTCAAAAGTGCTGCCCGCGAGCGCTGTTGAATTGAGTGTAGTCAGAGGCCGCAGCGCTGGGAGAGAGCTCTCCCAGTCTGCCTGTAACACATCCCTTATGCGGTCGTAAGCGTGCAGCGCTGGGAGCCGCGCTCCTAGCGCTGCCGCCCTGATTACACTGCACTTTACAGCGGCTGCGCATCTTGCCAGCCTAGCTCACTGGGGGGTTGTTTTTTTCATTGCACTACAACCCCTGGGCGCGAAAAGTTGCGCGCTGTAAAGTTGCCAATGTAAGCCAAGCCCCTGGGGGTGGTACCTGATAAACGATCTTTTAACATTACTGAAAATTGTTTTTAAGAGGATGGGAATCACTGTTTTCCATATCCTTGATGGTTCAGGACTAGGGTATGGCTACACTACTTGCAGTCTGTGCACGGCTGGAGTTAAAAGAAGCTGTCTTCGTACAGCTGTGTAGGTGAAAGCGGCTGCAGTTGTGCCACCCTGCAGAGCTACCAGCGCTGCAGTGTGGCCCTCATTTTGCAGCATTTGAGCGTGTTGGGGAGTGGTGCATTATGGGCAAGCTATCCCACAGAGCACCTTCATCCCATTTTGGCGCCGTGGGTGTTGGAGAGGGATGGAAGGGTGCGGGTCATTCCATGTCCCTTTCCAATTCCCGTGATGCATCGCTTTGCATCCAGCAGTCACTGTTTTTCTGTGCCACAGTTTGGCAGCCATTGTGATCTCCCAACAGTCCTGTGCAGGCGCGACTTCGTGGGAAATGGAGCCTGAGCTGTGAGCGATATGCTGATGAGTGATCACCAGCACAATCAACATTTGGCAGTGAGCTATTCTTCAGCTCCAAGTGACAGTGAGGAGTCGATTGATGATAGCAAGTCGCCTGACACGTATGACAACTAAATTGCTTGTGGCAGTAACAAGAAATGGCCTCAGCACCGTGGACGCCGCTTTTGGGCTCGGGGAAACCGCACTGAGTGGTGGATCACTTCGTCATGGAGAGTCTGGGATGTCATGGAGCAGTGGCTTGTAGAGGCTTTCGGATGAGAAAAGCCACTTTCATGGGACGCATCTGTGGCTGAGCGTGCCCCCACCCTTGTGGCGCAAGGACACGAGATTTGAAGAGCTGCCCTGCCAGGGGAAGCGGGTGGCTATTGCAATCTGGAAGCTGGGCAACTCCAGACAGCTTTACTATCGTTCTGCCAACCAGTTTGGAATGGGAAAGTCGACCGTTGCGGAATCATTGTTTGATGCAAGTCTGCTAGGGGCCATTAATGCATCCTGCTGAGAAGAACCGTTGACTCTGGGAACGTTGCAGGATATTGGTTGATGGCCTTTGCACAAATATGGGTTTCCCTAACTGTGGAGGGCGGCGATAGATGGGACGCATATTTCGTTATTCTAGCACCGACCCACCTAGCAATCCGAGTACATAATTTGGAAGGAGGTATTTTCTCTATTGGTTCTCCAGGAGCTTGGATAGTCACCTGTTTGGGGGTTTCATTGACATTAACACAGGCTGCCAGAAAGGTGCATGATGCACGCCATTCTTTCGGAACAGTCGGCCTGTTCAGGAAGCTGCAGGCCAGAACTTTTTTCCCAGACTGCAAGATCAACAGTAGGGGATGTCGAAATGCCCATTGTGATCCTCTGGAGGGACCCCACTTACCTGTTATCTTGGCTTTGTGAAACCGGTATTACAAGGAGGCGTGACAGTGAGCAAGACCGCCGTTCAACTACAGGCTGAGCTGGTGCCGAATGGACTGTGGAGTGTGCTTTTTGGCCATTTAAAAGGGCGCTGTGTGATCTCTGTATGGGAGTAGACTGGGGGAAGCAGCATTCTGCGGTTATATCACGTGCTGTACCCTCCATAATGATTTGTGAAGGAGAGTGAACATTCAGTCAGGAATGGGCCTCTGAGGTTCAATGCTTGCGAGGGCTGAATTTGCCACAGACAGAGAGCAGGCTACTGGAGAGACCCAGCACAGGGCTACAAGGGTTAGGGCATAGCCTTGAGGGAGGAATTTGAGGCTTGAAAGTGAACAGTATGTTTGGTGCCTGTGCATGGGAGTGAAGTTGCAGTTGGTTACAATGGTTAGTTAAGAATCTTCATTTTCCTTAAAATGAATTTTGCAGTGCCTGGTTTCTTTCTGAGGCTACGGATCTTTCACATTTCTGCAATAATAAAGACTGTTTTTCAAAGCAAGAATTTATTTATTGAAAAGCAAAAATAACTTCCTTTGACAGACACACAAACATTTTTGGGAACCTAAAGGCGAGGGCCATGGTGATGGTGGTGAACTGTACAGTCACAGGTTTGAATATGTCCTGTTCTGGAGTGCTGTGCCAATGACTTGCTTGCACTTTCAGGATGGCCTATTACTGCATGGTTGAGTTAGGGGTTGAGTGCAGAGGGTTAAAGGTCGTAGCTTCTCCAGGGCGGGGGGTTTGGTGAAAAAACGTACAGGTTGTTCGGGGGCAGCTGATTGGTGGTAAGAACCTGGGATGCTGGCGAGAGGGGGTTTGGAGCTGACATTGGGGCACAGGGGAAGAGCTTTGGGATGGGTGGGGGGGCAGGCATGGTAGTGCTCTTGCCTGCATGGCTCGAGGGGCTGTATAGAGTCCGCTTTGGCGTGCCAGGATGTTATCAGCTACTTTGTGCTTTTCTTTAACGTGCGTTTCTCGGCGGATCCTGGCTTTCCCTTTCCCTTTCCCTCCAGTCCTGCGTTTTTGTACTCTCGCTGCAGAGTGAATCCATAACTGCTTTCAGCGTGTCTTTCTTTGCTTTTTTTCGCGGGCTTCTTCCTGAGGTTTTGTAGCCTCTGAGCAGTTGTTGCATACGGGCAGTCAAGTAGCCAAGGACACTTTTCAAAGTTCAAAATGGCAACATTAACAGAGGCAGGATTGTTTGTAACTCACCCAGACAGTATCTTCCCACACAGTGAAGGAGTTTACAGTTCTCACTTTAGCATACTTTTCCTTACTAAACAGAGCGCACATAACCCACAGGAGCCCTGAAATGGTGAGTAAGGGGGACTGATTGCTTCAGGGATGTGGAGGGGGTTTCTGGTGCGTTGGGAAAAGCAACTGCTTGCAGGGGGCATCTACAACTGACAGTCTTCCCAACTTTTCCACAGGATTAATCCTGGAAGATATCTCGCTGCTGCGGGGGCACCTGGTAAGAGCGGGAGGCGGTCTTCTACAGCAATGCAGATTCCGCGTGGCCCCATGCAGCTTGCCTGTGTTGCAGCAATGGTCCCCCCACCCCTTGCCGGCATAGTGCCGCGGAACGTTTAGCTGATGGGACCAGGACCACAGTGGCTCTCCCTATAAACTTGTGCAAGTGCATTGCCACGCTCTGACTTGGAAACTTTTGAAAGAGATTAATTGAGGCCGATTACCGCGGATGTGACTAGACACATCAGTGGGCTTATTCCACATTCTAGGCATGGCATGCATCAGCCCTTAACCCCCCCACTCCTCTCCCGAAACATTTCCATTCCTGAAAATAAAAGCTGCTACCGGTACCGCTCCTCTGGCTTGCTCCTTCACAGTTACCGGCTGCTGCGACTGGCTACCTTCCTCCTGGCTTGAGAAGAGCTCCTGGCTGCATGCCTCCAGGGACTCCGAGGTGTCTCCCCCTACCCCGGTACCCTCAGTCTCCGGGTTTTCCTCCTCCTCCCCATCTCCCTCTTCCTCACCCTCCCTCCCCCGCTCTGAAGTGTCCATCGTGATCACGGTTTGGCCAGTGGGGTCACCCCCAAGTATTGGTCCAGCTCCGTTTGTAAAAACAGCAGGTCGTAGGGGAGGCAGCGCCGGAGCGGCCTGGTTTTCCGTCGCGGGCTTGCAATAGGCACTTCCGCAGCTCCTTCACTTTGAACCCTGCTACTGCACCGCGTCCCGGGTCATGGACCCTTTCCAGCATTGGCCCTTGATTACCTGCCCATAGGTATTGTAATTCCTACGCTGGAGAGAGCTGGTGACTGCACAGCTGCCTACCCCCCAAACCACTGATGAGGTCCAGAATCGTCATTGCTTCAATGCTGGGCTCGGTTTGGCACGTGGGAGGCGTGGTCACCTAGGAAAGATTCCTGATTGGCACTCCACACCCTGCCCCTGAGGCGAAAAGGAAGGGGATTTTTTTTAATTCCTGGGGCATTTAAGGGGTCACCGTGAGCGCCAGGGCAGTAGAGTGCGAACTTGAATGAGCAGAGTGGCTGAACAGGCACTCTGGGATATCTCGAATACCTCTGGAGGCTAATTACAGCGCTTTTTGGTGGGCCACACTTGCGGTGGCAGAGCTGCATCACCAGCGCTGCAATCGTTATACCCCAGGCAGAGCAGGAGTACAGCCAGTGCTGCAGCCAGGGAGATGCAGCGCTGTATGTGCCTTGCAAGTGTGGACGGTGAGTAAGTTGCAGCGCTGGTGGTGGGTTTACAGCGCTGCAGCTTACTCACCGTCCACACTTGCAAGGCACATACAGTGCTGCAACTCTCCAGTGTAGCCAAGCCCTAGAAGTAATGGGCTTAATCTGCAGCAAAGGAGATTTAGGTTTGATATTAGGAAAAACTTTCTAATTCTCAGGGTAGTTAAGTTCTGGATTAGGCTTCCAAGGTTGAACAAACACCTGTCAGGGAGGGTCTAGGTTTACATGACGCTGTCACAGCATGAAGGGCTGGACTTGACTTCTCGAGTTCCCATCCAGCCCTGCATTTCTATGAATCTATGATTTGAGAGCATCCAAGCTGTCTTAAAGAGTCAAGGTGGGTAAGATGGTATCTTTTATTGGACCAACTTCTCTTGGTGAAATTGACAAGCTTTCGAGGTACGCAGAGCTGCTCTTCTGGGTATCTTGTCAGCTAGTAGGTGTTTGGGATGCTTAAGCCCTCTCTATATGGTGCTTCATCTGCCACAAATCAATGTTGCCACCTCTTATATGGAACATGGCAGCTGCTTAATAGCACACGGGAAAGCTACACATTAATGTAAGGCAGCAAGGGAAATCCTGTATCCCATTGAAATTGCAAGTGGGGAGTTAAGAGAACCAGGAGGAAATCAACCATTGGAATCTGGCCAGGACATAGTTTAACACCCTATTCCAGAGGTCCCCAACTGAGGGGTGCGCCACGTGAGGGGGGCATGGAGAAACATTGGGGAGAAGGGGGCAGTGCAGCAGAGCCCGGGCCAGTCCCCAGGGTGGGTTGGGAGGGAGTGCCACCCAGCCCCTTCTTGCTCCCAGCTCTGCTCCGGTCCCACCTCCAGCTGCATTCCTGGCTCCCAGATGTGCGCGGCTCCGCTCCCAGCCCTATCCCAGCCCCCAGCCTCAGCTGCTGGCTGTGGCTCTATTCCCAGCCTGGGGCCAAGGCTGGAGGAGAGGCCAGGAGTGGAGCTACACCTGATTGTGAGCCTGGCTGCCAGCCCCCACAGCAGCCCAGCTGCGGCTCTGCTCCCAGTCTCAGACCCTGGCCGTGGTCCCCCTTCTGGCCCCAGACCCAGACCCACGCCCAGCCTTGGCCTCCTTACCCCTGTCTGTGTCGCACCCCCCTACCCCAGATCCAGGAGTGGGGGGGCATGACTCTCAAAGTCGGGGGTCCACTGCCCTATTCTGATGCAGAATACCACAGGAGTGGTCAGGAACTTAGGCCATGTCTACACATACAGCTGCAGAGGTGAAGAGGTTCTATGCTGATGGGAAAGTGTTCTCCTGTCAACGTAACAGCTACCCGTATGAGCGGCATAAGCTCTGTCAACAGGAGAAGCTCATCTCGTCTGACAGATTCCTTAATCCAGGGGTCCCCAGTGAGGTGCCCATGCTTGCCATGGTGCCCACTGGGGTGTCTTAAGTGTGCCCGCGTACTGGCCGGCAGACAAGCAGTGTCATCCAGCTGCATCGCTGCCGAAATGCCACTGATTTTCGGTGGCGATGCTGCTGGATGCTGCTGCTTGTCGCTGGCATTTTGGTGGTGACGCCTTTTAACGGTGCCGCTTGTCGGCGGCATTTCGGTGGATGCTCGTCCGCTGATAAAGGTTGGGAACCACTGCCCATATCTCTTCTAAAGGCAGCACAGTCATCTTCCCTCTCCTCCCCCTACTCAGTTTTTGCCCTTGGGAATGCTGCTATGTTTTCACAGCATGATTTAGCAGCGCTTGTGGACTGAGCTCATTTTCCATCCTTTGTTCTCATTAGCTTTAGCTCTTCTGCTGCCTCGTTCTGAGGGTCTATCTTCCTAGGATCTTTCCATGTAGAGGAGGTTGGCATGTGCCATACTCAGCCTTGAATCTGTTAGCACAGAGTTGCTGAAGAGCAAAGGCAGCATTACGTGGCAGATTTCGCTGTGCTGGTAGCGCAGAGCTGATTCAAACAGCATTACAGCTGGTTTGTAGAACAGAGCTGCTAGCTTGAATGTCTTCTAATTCTGTCTTGTGGTGTCATGTACGCAAACAATATCATACAGTGCATGGTCACCAAGTCCCTGCATTGTAGTGTGTCAAATGAGACCTGGTCCTAAAATACTACCGATTCTTTAAAATTGCTTCCCTTGGGTTCTCTATGTGTGGATATGTGGGGGAGGGAGAGCTCCGTCTCTCCATTCTCTGTGTGCGCTTGGCTGTGGCTCAGACTTTTCTCCAGTAAGAATGGCACCAAGATGTCTTTAATTGTTAGCATCTGCAAGCTGCATCAGTGGGACAGGAGTGCCTCCTCAGACTGGGCAGGAATTGGAGTCGCAGCAGCACACTATTGATTTAGCGTCTGACAGCATGGTTTGGCTTGGATTATTTGGCTGGGAAACCTTCCTCTGCAGACGGAGCTACAGTACTTGGTTATGTCAGCCCTCCAGAGCTCCCTCTGCTGAAAGAATGGCGGAATATGCCAAACAGAGCTGGGCAGAGTGTAGCCTGTGTAGCCAGGCCCTGAATGGAGGTTAACTGACAGATGAATCAAGTTTCATCCTGATCTGTGCTGGCAGGAAGTACCAGTTTAACAAAAGCCAAACTAATGGAGAGCTGTAAATATTTGCTCTGTTGTTGCTGCTTTTGTGGGATTAGTGGATTCTCTTTCTTCTGTCCTTAGCAGTTCCAGCTGTCCCATCTGCTTGTGTGCTGGGATGCAGAGATGACTCATTTCCTCCCCAGCACACTCCAGACATGCCCCTGCCTCACTGGCCATCAGAGCGCTGATGAGAAATCTTCCCTGATGGTTTTGTTCTGATCCAGAGCTGTTTCTTGGGAGGTGGAGGGGTAGCCTGGCTAGTAACTTCTGTCTTGCCTCAAGATTTAAGTAAGAAGAGGAGAAACACTCACTTGTAGTATGGTAGGCAGCTGACTGTCTCGCTACAAGTGGAAGGCATGGTGGGGTTGCCATCTGTCAGGGCTTTGGGGGAAATGCAGTCATATGTTCAACTCCCATCTAGGATCTCCTGCTCTTGTGATACTTAGGGTATGGCTTTGACTGTGGAGCACCTGTGAGGCTCCAGAGCCTGGCGGTTTGTTCTCACGCACCTGGCAGTGTTGCAGAGCCGCTGGAGATAAGGCCTTGGGGTTTTGGTTAAGATTTCAGTGTATAATTGAGCCCTTAGCAATGTTCTGTCCTTGCCTAATCTTGATGGTCAGAACCCTGTACTGACTGCGTGTTACCTGTCATTGCTGTTCCCCTCTAGGCCCTCAGTCCCTTACCTTCAGTGGTGAGCTGCTGGTGATTTCTCTCCCCAGGGGTATGTGCGTACTACTTACAGGAGCACAGTATGAATGTCACTTTCACTTCCTCCTTGCTGCCAGTATTTCTCATGCTAAGGATCTGTGCTTTCAGTGCTGGCCTGAACAGGATGTGCCCACCCTGTCTGGAACAGTTCTTTAGAGGTGTTTCATGTTGTGTTTTGCAAGTGAGGGTGACTGTTTTGCTGCATTGGGGTGTGGGTGTGAAGAGCCAGAAAAATATCTTTGGGGTCTGTATGCTGGCCTGGGAAAGTTTTCCTCCTTCCGGGGAGGGCTGATGTGAAGAGTGCAACGTATCTTTTTGAAGGTGTTTGAGAAGATGCTGCTGTGATGGAGGTCTGTGTAAGAGGCTGGGGGCCGTGTGGGAGAGTGACTGGGAAGCAATTGATATATGTGGAACTGGAAAGGCCTTGTGCAGGCAAAACTTAAGAGTAGAGCTGGCTGGAAACCAGACTATGTTACACAGGAAATTGACCTTTCAGTGTTTGGTTTTGTTCCACATTTGGATGAAAAGTTAAATATAGAAATTGTTCATTGACCAGTGCCTCAAGGGAGTTGAAGTGCAGGTGCGTCACACCCTCATTTTTCCTTAGGGGCTGGGCTCTGTGGCCAGACTACATGTCCCATGATGCACTACAGGGCTTAGTCAGAGGAGGCATGTAGTGTGGCCAACTCCCGTGAGATGCCACAGGAGATGGTCAAATGTTGAACCAACCTGCAATGAAATACTTCATTTAGATTTTCCTGATGCAATTTTTCACAAATTTTTCAGTTTTTCAGGGAAATACTTGATGTTGCAGAAACTGTATTTTCCATCTAATGTATTTTTGACAGAAAATCTACTTATTAGTCTAATATGACTTCTGTCAGCAAGGCTTTAAAGTACTAAAGGTTATTACTAGAGGGATGTGGGAAGAGATGGCAGAATATCTCAACAGGTATTTTGCTGGACTTGTCTGTCCCGGACAACCCCCATGCTTTTACCTGCATAGGCTGCTTGTTTACAGACAGCCTCTGTGGGGCCTCTGTGGCTGTTGCGTATGCTGTCTGCCTTGTGTGTCGCATGGCAAGGAGGGAACGGCTAGTGCAGCAGGTACTGTTTTTAGTCCTTGGGTAAATGTCAGTGGGGGTGGCTCTGTAATTACTGGCTCAGAATGGTACTGGGAGCTGGCTAATAACTCCCCTGGTAGGCGGCTGGCATTTGACGCTGGGTAAAAATAGAGCAACTTCCTTCCCCAAATGCTTTTAGTAGCTCCCCCAGCCCCTGGTGCCTGTGGAGCCTAGCGTGGGCTGCACTGTTTGGGTTGCATAGAGTATTTACTCTGGTGTGTGGCCAGCTGGGATTCCTGTGGTGCCGTTTGAAAGGGCTCTTTGGTGTGCTGTGGTGGGACCTCGTCCCTGCCTCCAGGACTGGCAACAGGAAAGAAAGTTAGAATAAGTAATGCTGGGAAAATCTTGGAGTCCATTGCTGAGCCTTGAGCTCTCAAAACATGTTGTAATCACTGGCTGTCCCGCCCCTGGTGGCAGGCCCGGGTCCAGGATTGTTGCCGCCCCAAGCGACGAAGGAAAAAAAAATATCTGCAATCGGCGGCAGCTCCACTGTGCCTCTTTCTTCTTCGTTGGTAATTCAGCGGCCGGTCCATTACTCCGAGAGGGACCAAGGGAACTGCTGCTGAATTGCCACTGAAGAGCCCGACTTAACGCCCCTTCCCCTTGGCCGCACCAAGCACCTGCTTGCTGAGCTAGTGCCTGGAGTTGGCCCTGCCTGGTGGGCTGGCATATGACAAATTGCACTAGTGTACGATGCCCCAGGAAGGGGCTTCTCTTCAATATCCTTTCTTGGTCCCATATGCAACAGTAGCAATTCCTTTTAAGGGCTCCTAGGCCTCATGACAGAGGGTTCTGCTGCCTCGAGTTTTCATCTACACAGCTGGGAAAGAGTAGATCTGGACTTGGGCAGGGTGGGAAGAGGGAACAACAATTATTCCACCAATTGGTAGCATGAAATGCTCCCAGATTGCTGGTGAGTTCCTATTTCCAGTGATGAGCATAATCAAAAATCATTCATGTAGACATTCGGTGACAGACCAACCTCCTCCTTTGGCTTGTGAACTTAGTGGGTGAATGGAAACCGAGGACATCACAATGTCGTCTGGGAGAGCAGGCCTGGGGTATAGTCTGTTTGGGTGGGAGGCTAGTTAGTATAGAATCTTTGCATGATGCACAGGCTCACAGCAATGTCATTTATCAGCTGGGGGTAGAGTTAGGAGGCAGATGTTGCGCCTATGCTTCGCTGCAGGAGCCCCGTGGCTGCCTCGGGGTCCCGAAGCAATGGCTAATGCGACTCTCAAGTTGAGCTAGTGCAGTGGTGCTCAGCCTTTCCAGACTACTATACCCCTCTCAGGAGTCTGACTTGCCTTGTGTACCCCCAAGTTTACTTCACTTAAAAACTACTTGCTTACAAAATCAGACAAAAATATGAAAGCGTCACAAAACACTATTACTGAAAAATTGCCGACTTCTCATTTTTACCATAATTATAAACAGATCAATGGTACTACAAATACTGTACTTACCTTTCAGTGTATATATGTAGGGCCAAAGGAAGCTGTAGCAGAGACTGCGGAAAAGCTTCACTAAACAGGAGGCTCTTGCAGGAGACCCTTGACTAGGGGGGAAGGATTTGGCCCTGGAGGCCAGAGGGTGGAGGGCCAGAGAGAAGAGGCTCTGTGGGAATAGAGAGAGACTCCAGCAGGTAGGGCTGAGAGAGCAGCCTGCCAAATTGGGAAAATCTGGAGAAACCAGACTTAGGGAGTATAGAAGCCCCAAGGCTGAGTTTTTTATTTTCTTATATCAATAAATTAAACCCCGGGGGAAGCAGCATTATCGGGCATTAAAGCCTGTGTGGAGATTCTATAAGAAGTTCCTTGCAGGGGGGGAACTGAGGTACTCTGCCTGGGGAGGGCCTTCAGCCCATGCGGGGATGCTCAGGAGGTGAATTACCCTATGATACCTGTTCAGGTGAGCTGCACTGAACACTTGCCATATGCTCAAATACTGAAAACCCCACACTATGCATTTTATAGCCCCTTCCCTCTAACACAATACTTGCACTTACCCATTGCAGTACCCACACACCACTCTCCTATCCCACTTCACTGCTCACTGGCCAGATGGGTGTCACTGTTGACATACAGTGCCTCACTCAGTGCTGAAATGAGGCAAGCTGAACCCCTTGGCGTGCACACATTCGTTTCCTTTCATCACACACAGCAGATGAGGGGCATGCTTTGCTTTTGACAGAACAGATGGATTCGCCAGTGGTTCTGACCTCCACTAAAGCAAAGTCAATTGGCAATGTTTGCTCAGAGTTTATTTCTAATGTTGGCCTGTATGTCCCAAGCACCTTTCTGCTTTCCCATGGAGACACTTGGTGGAGAAACCAGAGGCTTGAATGCCCCCTCACTCCAGTGAAGGATGCTCCTTATCTTATCTTTCATACTAGGGAAAATCTCTAATCTGTCACTCGCTAGTTCACCCCTGCCATGTGCAGGGCTGTCAGTTCTCTGCCTTTTGGGGGGGAAGTACACTGGTGGAGCCATGGGGAAGAGCCCAGGTTTCAGTCCAATTCAGACTTCCCCCCTTGTCTACAAAGAAAGGAGGTCAGAGTTAGTTCGCTTGGTGCCAGTTCTCATGTACCTGTATGGGCTCGGTGATGCCTCCAGTAGTAAGTGCCAGTAAGTGGCCTGGCTACCCTCTCCAGGTGCATGAATAAACATGGAGCCTGAATTCCCCTCTTGCCCTAAGAGGGAACTGCCTTAGCACGCGGTTAACTTCTTAAAAGCCAGACATCCTAATGGCTATTGAGGCAGCTTCCATAGGAGGACTACTCACCAAATGGGCAGTGTGTGTGCGAGGCCATTCTGCTGGCCAGTATACTAGCTTTGAGTCACTGCTTTTGAGGAAGGTTGAGTTAATTATTCTGCTAAGTCGGAGGTATTTGGTAAGGACTTCCTGCTACATAATGGCCATTTCCAGAAGCAGAGATATGGGTGAACAAGTGGCAGGCAGCTGTATAAAGCTTATCTCTCCCTCTGCCAGTAACTCCCCAGGCCTTGAGCAGCACTTTCTGGGACAAACTCTCTCGGAAACAGACGGATATTTTAAATTACTTCCTCTTGGACCTTAATGTTTCTAAAGATAAATACAACTTCCCTCTTGGCAAGTGCTCAAGTATGGAGCTGCTCCTCTGCATAGGGCGTCAGATCAACATGTCATGTTCCTGACTCCACAGCTCTACTTTTGTTTTTTCACTGGCTGATAGTAAAGCTGTGTTAGGTGGTTGTGCCCTTTCCCCAACCCTCTGCAAGTGCAGGATTATTCCACTGGACTCAGGCATTCTTAGAGACACTGGGTGAGGGAGTGTTGGTGTTACTGATTTGTATGATCCCTGGCTGGGAGAGGTAGTGGAGGGAATTCACTCTACAACGCATTGAATCCTTTGTTTCTCTGGACTGAAGGGACAATAGCTCTTGTGATGAAGGCACTGGTCCATTTGAAACAGCCCTGAGGTCATGCATGCTCCCCCCCCCCCCCCCCTTTTTGAGGTGCTGGTTAAAGAGCCTGTCTAAAGGGAGGAGGGAAGCAGCTTAGCATTCAGACTGGAAATAAGGGAGAGTTATTAACCACTGGAATAGTTTACCAAGGGTTGTGGTGAATTCTCATTCTCACTGATGATTTTAAAATCAAGATTGGATGTTTTTGTAAAAGATCCACTTTAGGGATTTTTTGGGGGCAGTTCTCTGGCCTGTTGTTATACAGGTGGTCAGACTAGTGGTTCCTTCTGGCCTTGGGAATCTGAGTCTGTGAATTTCTTCAAGCTTTAAAAGGCTCCATGGCCAGCCCTGAATTTGGTAGCACTCATCGCAGCTCTGGCCCAGACAGGCAGGGTTTTCTGGCTATGGCTTTGTCTTCCAGGAGCAGGCCCTAGCCTTGCAAGGACTAGATGCCTGAAGCTTGAGGCAGCAGCCAAAGGCTATTGGGGTGCCCATAACTTCGGAACAATTTAAATTTGGGGACCTCCCTGGCTTTACTGTATTGTCTAATCCATCTGATGTAGTGGCTGGGGCTCAGACTCTATCCAAGGTTTTTCTGTTTCACATGACATCTCAGAAGCAGCTTATTTTCTTTCAGCAGCCCCCTCTGAACTGTTTCCCCAGCAGGGTGGGTGGCAATGCACAGAGCATCAGGGATCATAACTTGCCAGGCTTCAGGCGGCCCAGTGCTCTGATATCCATGTGACTAGAATGTCCTACTGACACCTCCAGACCTTAATTTGAGAGTGCAGGGGTGGGTTTACATAAGGTAATGACAGCTTTGAGGTGAGAGCTGGAGTCCAAAGAGGGGATGATGTGAAAATAGAGACAGACTTATAAAAAGGTCTCTTAAGGAGAAAACACCTTCCAGTTCTGCGGAGACATTTAATTTTAGCTTATCTATAAAAATGTCATTACTAGGCAGCTCTTTAGTCTTGTGACAGGGGCTCATATAAAGCTTTGTTGTGACTTGTAAATGGAATTGCCCTGGTGCCATAGACTGAGGATTAGCACTGCATCAGATGCTGGAAATGGGAAAGCACAACTTGGTCCCTCTTATGCCCACGACAGGATTGTTCCCTTCAGCATTGTTGGGGGTTTGTTCAGTCTAGGTGTAAGTGACCCAAATGATAGAATCTCTCGTCCTTCCCCCTCCTCTCTGGAAAAATTCCACAGTCCACTTGGACTCTCTGCTGAGTAGTTTTCTTGATACTCAGGTTAGAGTGAAATGAACAGTGTATTTGTCCTTGCCCCATCCTGAACAATTCTTCTCCCTCAGTGATCGTACCCTTCAAACACTTGCAGTCATTGTCTACCCCAGTTGTCATCATTTAGCCAAGCTCTACAAATTTAACCCTTCTAATCTTTCCTCATAAATCAAACCCTGCAGCCCCCTAGTTATTTGTCTTGCTGTCAGAACTTCTTCCAGTTTCTGAGGAGCCCAGAACTGAATGTAGTAGTGCAGGTATTACCAATGCTTTGCTTTTCTCCACACTGACCTTAGCATGCAGTACCTGCCGGGATGGTGGTGTTGGCAGGATCTCCCAATGCTACTGCACATCATCATGCCATGTATCTTTTGCAGGCTTCATATCTAATATAAAGGCTGCATGTTCTGCATCTCTAGAGTTGAATCTGAAACATACATGAGTGAGCAGAGAGGCTGGCCCCACTGGCACACATCCAGCCAGTTTTGTTGTAGGGCTGAGTGAGGGGTCATGTTCTGTTCTGCCATGGGCCTTCCAGGGAGTTCCTCCTTTGGAGTTGAATTAGACTGAGATGTGAAGCCTAGAAAAGACTGACTCAGGGGGGACAAGGTGGATGAGATTTAAAAAAAAAAAATTATTGGACCAACTTCAGTTCTGATGGGTTATTTAATATATTTAATATTTATATTACTATTATATAGTATAATATATTATATTATTTAATATTTATATTACTGTGGAATTGCAGGGTCCCAGAATGCTGGGAAACACACAGGAGACAGTCCCTGCCTTGAAGATTTCATACTTTCAGAAAAGTGATATACAAAAACTTGTGGGGAAGAGCACGGTCAAACAGGCACAACTTTTATAGACGGGTGCCAAAAATAAACAAAGTGTCAGCTATTGCCCTCTTCCCTCAATCCAGCCATTCTCAGTTGCTGAATTTTCCCAGATATCAAGTCAGAGATGGGAAGTGAAGAGCCCATGGGGTCCTAGAGCTGTGGATGAAGCCTGAGCCCAGAAGTCTACACTGCAGTTAAACAGCCCGGCAGCCGGAACCCCACGAGTCCAAGTCAGCTGGCACGGGCCAGTCACAAGTTTCTTTAACTCGTGTAGACGTACCCCTAGAGTCTCCAGCCATGACAGGGAGGAACAGGCTACTTGCAGCCCTCAGCAGCTCTGTAACAGTCCTTTTTTTCTGTCATAGAAAAGCTTGCTTCATAAATATGTAATGAGGAGCCAGTGCTCTCATTTTTTCCTCTGAGTCATCCGTCATCTTTTGCTGCTGTGGCACTGAAACATCCTTGCTGCCATCGTCTCTCATGTCTGTCGTGAAGTTGGGGAAGGACTGTGGTGTACCCTCCCTGCCAGGTTACCATAAGCAATAAAGCTGGAGCCCTGAAGAGCAGAGCAGGCACTCGTTCAGTACTTTTCTGGGAGGTAGGGTGCAGTGTGGAGCAAAAGCTAGGATGTAGAGGGTCAGGATGCTGCCCTGAAGCCAAGTTCACCTTTTGAAGACCACTGGGAAAGGTGCTCAGGTTTGTTCATGCTACTCCATATGTCATCCATGGCCTTTGAAGCGTCTATGGTGACTAAGGGATTTAGAGTCAATGAGATTTAAGTGGCAGCAGTTGTTCTGATGGCTATAGAGTAGCACCATGTGGGGGCCTATGCTTTTCAATTTGTGTCCTGTTTCTGGACGTGGCCCTTCAGTCTCTACGAAACAGAACCTTGATCTCTTGTAGTGTCTGCTGAGTTTAATCCTCTTAATAGGCAAACTACCAAATGATTATTGGCGCCTCCTTGATTCCAGGAACTGACCCGTTCTCAAATCCAAGCCAGCAATGTTAGCCAGCTGAGCACAGTGGCCTTGGATTTGGAGACTTTCCTCTGGGGGATGGAAGAGGTTGAGATTGAGGTGCCTTCTGTAATGTTGATCACCATACGTACTTCAGAGCTGATTGGCCCAAGGGAGTTTTGTCCCAGAACAAGTGGACACCCAGTCAGTATAAGATAAGTAACAAACTTGTAGAGGTTTATGGGATAGGAGATCCCACTGAGGAGCACTGCATTGTTGGCAGCAATTCCATGGGGTGCCCCCCAGAGTCAGCATGGATATAAAGAGTGCTGAGGCCTAGCTTTCAGCATGGTTGGAAATAGCAGAGAGAGATGAATGAAGTAATCCAGAGCCTTGCTGGTAAAAGTCGGGGGACTTTTGCCTGCTCTACCCAGCACAATTAGTTATTGATACAATTTGGAAACCGTGCCCTCCCCAAGTAAAGGTCTTTTTCAGCCACAGTGGAATTCCCTTTGTGCTGTCAGTCCAGCATGGTGGCCAGGGATGGGTGGCTTACAAAGTAAATCCATGGAATCAGCGAAGAGTCAAGAAGGCCTCTCCATTCTTGATACAGGAGGGAAGAAAGGGGGAAGATGAGATTCCCACAGTAGCTGGGCTCAAAATGCTTCCTCTGGAATTCCTTATTTTTGAGGGAGGACAGGACAGTGCGTAGTGCTTTAACAGCATATCCTGTAGAGCCCAGCCACTTGTCAGTATGAACAGCAATGTCTAACTCCGTGGTTTGCATATTTGAAATGAAAAATGGCTATGTTTTCCTCACAGCCCTAAAGGAGGGTTTGGGGGTATAGGTGGGCATCACACTTCCCGCAATAAGCTCCCCCCTGAATCTCCCCTTCCAACCATTTTATAACTCAGCCTCAGACTACACCAAAATCTTGCCATCCAGTGTGTCCTCCTGAAACTGCTTGATGATGGGGTCAGATCCTTAGCTTCACTTGGAGGAACCCTGAAACTGTTCTTCGAAATTATACAGTCCCACTTTTTACTGTAGTTGCACCTTCTCCTTTGCCCTGAGAAAAGTCAGCCTCATATCAGGGTTATTGGGTGCTCCCCATTGTTACTAGCTTGTGGCATTCAGAATGGTTTGTGAGCCATTTGGTAGCTGATAAGGTCTATCTAGCACATGAGGGACTCCAAAAGAGCAGTATGCTGGCCAGAGGTGGTCAGTGGCATACTGCCAGGCCCCCTACAGTGGCCGTTGGTTCCAACTTACGGTTCTCTGACTTGAAGCAAGTGACCTGCCTGCTCCGATCAAGGTGGGATACTGCTTGTGGGGAGGGAGGCATTGCACTCCATTTTCAGTTCAGCCCTTAGCTGGCTAGTGTGACTGTCTCTGTGATGTGCTAATGGTGCTTGTCAAAGTTCTGAATAGGATGTAGCTGCTTTTTCCACACCATTGGGCAGCATTTCATGTCGGAAGGCAAACTGTGACCTGGGGACTTTCTGCCTTTACTCTTTATTTGGTCACGGGATTCCCACAGCCTGGCTTTGGCTACAGCCTTGATTGGCTGCCGCATGAACACATTTCCTGGATGTGCTATAGAGTGCAGCATAGGACTTGCCAGTACCTGATAGATATCAAGTTCCACTTAATGTTGCTCCTTACCCAGTCTTAGTGTAATATCTTGGGATTTTTTCTTCCAGCAGTTCTGGTTAGCCAGGTGCTGGATTCTGCTCAGGACAGAGATCAAGTTTTATAGAGGAAATTGGAATCTCCTTACAATCACTTTTAAAAAGTTAGTTC
Source organism: Chelonoidis abingdonii (assembly GCF_003597395.2). Taxonomy (NCBI): domain Eukaryota; kingdom Metazoa; phylum Chordata; order Testudines; family Testudinidae; genus Chelonoidis; species Chelonoidis abingdonii. Next base: position 11,904,984 of record NC_133769.1, on the reverse strand, counting down.
TTTTAGTTAGTACTTTGGTAGTGATCAATGGCTCCATGTCTAATTGGCAGCTGGTATCAAGCAGAGTGCCCCGGGGTCGGTCCTGGTGCCAGTTTTGTTCAATATCTTCATCAGTGATCTGGAGGATGGCATGGATTGCACCCTGAGCAAGTTTGCAGATGACACTAAACTGGTAGACGTGGTAGATACGCTGGAGGGTAGGGACAGAATATAGAGGGACCTAGACAAATTAGAGGATTGGGCCAAAAGAAACCTGATGAGGTTCAACAAGGACAAGTGCAGAGTCTTGCACTTAGGAAGGAAGAATCCCACACACTGCTACAGACTAGGGACCGAGTGGCTAGGAAGCAGTTCTGCAGAAAAGGACCTAGAGGTTACAGTGGACGAGAAGCTGGATATGAGTCAACAGTGTGCCCTTGTTGACAAGAAGGCTAATGACATTTTGGGCTGTATAAGTAGGAGCATAACCAGCAGATCGAGGCACGTGATCATTCCCCTCTATTCGACATTGGTGAGGTCATTGGATACTGTCTGTCCAGTTTTGGGGACCTGCACTACAAGGAAGATAGGATTGGTGAAAGTGGAAAGAGTTCTAGCGAGGGCAGGGCACATGACTTACAAGGAGAGGCTGAGAGAACTGGGCATATTTACTCTGCAGAAGAGAAGAATGAGCGGGGATTTGACAGCTGCATTCAACTACCTGAAAGGGGGTTCCAGAGAGGATGGATCTAGACCAGGGATTGGCAACCTTTGGCACGCGGCTCACCAGGGTAAGTACCCTGGTGGGCCAGGCTGGTTTGTTTACCTGCCACGTCCACAGGTTCGGCCAATTGCGGCTCTGGCTGCAGTTTGCCATTCCAGACCAGTGAGGGTGGCGGGAAGCAGCGGCCAACACATCCATCGGCCCATGCGAGGAGCTGCAATCGGCCAAACCTCGACGCGGCAGGTAAACAAACCAACCCAGCCAGCCAGGGTGCTTACCCTGGCGAGCCGCGTGCCAAAGGTTTCCAATCCCTGATCTATATTGTTCTCAGTGGTAGCAGATGACAGAACAAGGAGTAATGGTCTCAAGTTGCAGTGGGGGAGGTTTAGGTTGATTATTAGGAAAAACTTTTTCACTAGAAGGGTGGTGAAGTGCTGGAGTGGGTTACCTAGGGAGGTGGTGGAATCTCCTTCCTTAGAGGTTTTTAAAGTCAGGCTTGACAAAGCCCTGGCTCAGATGATTTAGTTGGGGATTGGTCCTGATTGAGCAGGGAGTTGTACTAGATACCTCCTGAGGTCCCTTCTTACCCTGATATTCTATTACTTTCTCCAGGGTACCATGAAACTGCTCCAGTTCATATGAGTGGGTATTTGATAGCCACATTTTTGCTGGTGCTAAGAGGCTCTGCTTTACTCTGGGGCAGACGGCTGTGCTGTAAGTAGTTTTCTGGCAGACTGATCTGTCCATGGCATTAGTTATCATAGAATATCAGGGTTGGAAGGGACCTCAGGTCATCTAGTCCAACCCCCTGCTCAAAGCAGGACCAATCCCCAGACAGAATTTTGCCCCAGATCCCTAAATGGCCCCCTGAAGGTTTGAACTCACAACCCTGGGTTTAGCAGGCCAATACTCAAATCACTGAGCTATCCCATCCCCCTATGAAGCTGCAGGTGGTTTTTGCAATGCAGCTGTCCCACCCACATTTTATGGTAGCTCTGCTGTAGAAGAGGGATGTCCAAACTTTGCCTAATCCAGGGGCTGCAATGGCTAGTTTGTCAGTAGCCCAAGGGCTATGCCTGACTTGCATATAATAGAGCAGATTGCATCCTCCTCTTTCTGATGCCTACTCCTTTCGGACTACAGTTCCCAGTATGCAGTGCTCCAACTCTGCCACAGCTAAACAGGCTTCACTGCTAGCTGATGTCTGTAGCCTTTGTGTGCTAGTGCAGTGGGCTCCAAACTTTTTTGATCGCACGTCCCTATCCGTAAAAAAGGTTTTGAGCATGCGCCCCTGCCACACCGGCTCTACCGTTTTTGCCAAAGCGGGGTGGGGGAGCCGCTCGGACTCCTAGCTGAACTAAGGAAGCACAAAAAAAAATAAATGCTCCTCCTGCCGTGCACCCCCAAGGATCCTCTTGTGCACCCCACTTTGGAGAGCGCTGTGCTGGTGTATTAATGTTGCTAGCCTCGCGGTAGAATTCCGAGGGTGCATTCTACTCTCCTGCAGCATAAGCTTTTAGGATTTTACAACTTTTGAAATGGCTTCAGTTTTATGGTCTTGCGCAGTTTCTGGAATCTTCTCCACTGAGACTTCTCTGGAACTGAGCTCCAGCTTTGTTTTGATCTACAGAATCCATTCTTAACTCATTTTAAACTACAGGTTGTCAGTTTTACTATAGTGGTACTTGTATGTGAAGTGTCCCACATCACCACCTCTGCCAGGTGGAGCTAGTCCATCTCCGGTCTCATAAGGGGCTTATAAACATTGTGCTCTGCCTGGTTTCACTTTCACCTGTGCTACATAATACCAAGCAATGGGTATGATCAGTGACATCCGTGGAATCGTGTCAGACTGTGGAAACACTAATTGCTGGGACAGAGTTGGCACATCGTGCAGACTGTCATTGGAAAGCTCCTGGTGACATTACTGACGGACTAAGGTGCTTGGTCAGTAGAGACAAAGGCTTTGTCTACAGTAGGCGTTTCAAACACGCAGCTTGCAGCCGCCCCCCGCCTTCCCCAAGCATTTACCTAGAGTGGCTCTGGCCCGGTGCACACCGGGGGCAGGGCAGGCTCCCTGCCTGCCTGCCTCACCCTCATGCTGCCCTGGGAAGCAGAAAAGATGTTGGGGAAGAGAGGTGCAGGGCTGTGTGTTGCTGTTGCTTCAGGCACCACCCCCAGCAGCTCCCATTGGCTGCGGTTCCCCGTTCCTGGCCAATGGGAGATGCTGGGGGTGGTGCCTGAAGCAACAGCAACACACACCCCAGTGCCACTCATTCCCCATGTTGCAGCCGCTTCCCAGAGCCGTGCGGAGGCAGGGCAGACAGGCAGGGAGCCTGCCCTGCCCTCGGTGTGTGCTGGGCCAGAGCCCGACCCCCGAACTCCTCCTGCACTCAAACCCCCTGCCCTGAGCCCCTTGCCGCACCGCAACCCCTGCTGCCACTCCTGCACCACAACCCACTGTCCTGAGCCCCCTTGTTGCACCCTGACCCCCTGCCACACCCCTCCTGCACCCCAACCCACTTCCCTGAGTCCCCTGCTGCACCTCTCCTGCACCCCAACCCCCTTTCATGAGCCACCTGACCCCCTGCCCTGAATCCCCTGCCGCCCCCCAACCCACTGCCCTGAGCCCTCTTCCGATCCCCTGCCCTGAGCCCCTGCCACACCCCACACACCCCTCCTGCACCCCTTGGGGGCAGACTTGTGGTGGGGATTTTGGGGAAGGGGTTGGAATGGGGGTAGGACAGGGGCGGGGCCCCATGGAAAGGATGGAGTGGGGGCAGGGCTGAGGGCAGCCAGGGGAAGTGTCAGTAATGTGGCCCTTGGGCCAATGTACTAGTCCTCCTGTGGCCCTCGTGGATATTTGAGTTTGCGACCCCTGGTGTACACTGCCAATTGAATGACAAAACTGTCATTCACAGGTGCTCCCCCCCCCCCCCAAAGTGTTTTGTCATGGCAAATGTCAGTGTAAATAGCTCCTTGCCAGCAGGACCACTGTTCTGACCCTGGTTGGAGGGACTGCTGCAGGGCGAAACAAGACCCTGTTTTCCCCATGGGCCAGAATGTATTGCTGCCAGTCTAGTCAGTCACAGCCTTTACCAGCCTGTGAAGCAAACCCAACTCTTTTCTGAGCATTCACGTCTGGTCTGGAGTTGATGCAGCAGGGGTAGATCAATCTATGATGGGAGGAAGGAGGTAGGGGCTGAGTAGGATAGCAGGTGTGGATACAGGAAGGGTTGAGATTAAGTGGAAGTTCAGATGTGTCCATGGCTGAGAGAGACTTTGAAGAGAAGTCAGTTTATTGTGGGTTTCTGGTATGGGGTGATGCATGTCTATCTGCATAGGTGAGAAGTGTACTGAACAGATTGGTATCTGGAGATAGGTGGTATAGGTGGGGATACAGAAGACAGAATTTTGGGTTAGCTCCCTTCCAAATGTTCAGCGGTAGAGTCTGCTCTTTTCTGTTTGCTGGGTAGTTTCTGTGTGGCCTCATAAACTATCGAAAGTTTGTTCCATGGGGCTCTCCAGTTGGCTGCAGGCCCTGGCCTGTTTGTAACCCACATATGCTGCAAGTCTGTGCTGTTGAGAGCCGTCCATTCCCCGGGAAGGATCCTTTAACCCCATGGCCAGCCTAGCCAAGAGTTACACTTTGTTTGGGTTGGTGAGTCAGCTGAGCGCTTCAGTTTTTAAACACATCTAAATGTTTCAATATCGTGATAAAGTAGCATCAGACTCATAGACTCGTAGGTCAGAAGGGACCAATATGATCATCTAGGTCTGACGTGCCTGCCAAGCAGGCCATCGAACCGCTAACCCATACTCACTTTATAACAACCCCCTAACCCAGTGACTGGAGTATTGAAGGTCCTCAAAAATTGTGGTTTGAAAGACTTCAAGCTGCAGAGAATCCACAGCAGTGAACCCGCCCCAGCTGCAGAGGAAGGCGAAAAACCTCCAGGGCCCCTGCCAATCCACCCTGGGGGAAAATTCCTTCCCGACCCCAAATATGGCGATCGCTAACCCTGAGCATGTGGCAAGGCTCACCAGCCAGCACCCAGGAAAGATTCTCTGCAGTAACTCAGATCCCATCCCATCCAACATACCCCTCAACAGACCACTGAGCAGACTATCTGCTGTAATTCCAAGATCAATTGCCCAAATTAACTATCCATCATATCATCCCCTCATATACTATCAAGTCTAGTCTTAAAGCCAGATAAGTCTTTTGCCCCCACCAACTTCCTCGAACGGCTTTCCAGAAATTACTCCTATGGTTAAGAAAACCTTCATCTAATCTTCAAGTCTAAACTTCCTAATCCAGTTGTAAACCCATTTGTCACGTGCCTACATTAGTAAACTTATAATTCTCTCCTCCTACGTTAATCCCTGACTATATTTATGATAGAGCAAGCATATCCCCCTGCATCCTTCTTTTGTTAGGGCTAAACAAGCCAGCTCTTTGAGTCTCCTTTCATAAGCAGTTTCCATTCCTCGGATCATCCTACGTAGCCCGTCTCTGAACCTGTTCATTGAATCATCCTTCTTAAACTGGACACAGAACTGCACACAATATTCCTAGGTGGCGTCTCACCACGCCTTATGTAATGCAGTAATACTAAGCTATCCAGAGAGCAGTGACCAAGAGTTACCTTAAATCTTCTTGGCCTTATGCAATCTAGCACTGGCGCACAGGAAGGAAAAGCAAAAGCGCTTCCGCAACACAAAACATACAGACACATATGTTCCTAACCAGCAGGTAGAAACAGCAGAGGCGCAGCAGCAGCTGTCCTGGTCAGCTCATCAGGAGCAGAAAGAGCACTCAATGTGAACACATGACAGGGAAAGAGCTTTTAAATGCGGTTGCATTGCATAGTGAAGCAGAGAGGCAGGGTAGGCTACTGAAAGTAACTAACGCATGCAGGAAAGTGTTACAACAGGGCATTCTATATATTACGTACACAATGGGCTGATTTAATAAAGACAAAAGTAGCTAAAGGGAGACAGGTCAGTCCATGGACTTGTACAATGTGGCCATCCTTATCTTTGCCTAAGTATGGTGTCTGCCTCACAAGTCCCGTGTTAAAGCTTCATCACGATCCAGCGTGGAACCTGGCTGCATCTGGACCAGTCATTTCTTGTGCCGGTCAGTATTAAGATAGATTTGCAGTAGCTCCATTACATGCAAATGAAATGCAGGCTAGAGACTTGTTCAAGTCAGAAACATTGGATGAACCATGGAAGGAAAAAAACGCAGCATATCATTGCATGGAGTCACGGCGATGCTCTGGAACAGCTCCCCACAAAAGCCAGTCAGGACTTGGGGAGCCTCCTCTCACTTGGAGCAGACTTGTCAGGGCAAGAGCTCACATGTTTCATCGCCTGGGTCTCTCCTGGAGATTCAGCATCCTGTGCCCTCCGTGCGCTCCACACGCGAGCCCACCCCTGGTGGGGTCTGGGAACCACAGGGTCCTGCACCCCACTTTGCAGTCGGACATGATCTTAGCAGCCAGTAAAACAGAGGTTTATTTGATACAGGAACAGGGTCTAAAAAGAGCTGTAGATACACGCGAACTAGACCCTCGCCAGGTCCATTGCTGGGGGGCAGTGAGCCAGACCCCCAGGTCTGCACTTCACCCTCATCACAGCAGTCCAGACTAACAACCTCCCCTCCCCCCTTCCTCTCTGGCCAGCGTCTTTCCCGGGCCAGCGAGGCTACCTGACCTCTTTGTCTCTAACACCTTCAGCTGGCACCTTTGCAGGGGAGGGGCCCAGGCCATCAGTTGCTAGGAGACAGAGGGTCAGGCATTTAGGTGCACTGGCCCTTTGCTCTGCCAGATACTTAAGAACTGCCTAGGGGACACTGAGGCACCAGCACAGTATTCAGAGAAAACATTAAGAACATTCCCAGTTCGTCACAATCATTAACAGGTGCAAATGTATATTCCATATGTAGCAGACATGAACCATTTTGCAGCTGCTCCAGGGAGCTTGCCAGAATGTGAGGTGAGCGCCAGTATTTTGTAGCAGAATCTAAGCTTTCATTGCAAATAAATAAATAACTAAATCACATTTCTTAGTCTTTATGATTTGAGTCCCCCAAATGTAACTCGATCCCATATTGTCTTCCTGTAATTATATCTTTAACCTCTCCTTGAAACAACCCAAAGTTGTGAGCTACCCCATTAATTTCAACCCTTAAATACTAAGATGTAGGCACCATATATATGCTAACATCACAACTTCAGTGTTGCTCTGAGCTTTCACTTCCAATAGTTTTAGTTGAAATGTCTTGCTAATGTAATCCATTGGTTTTTGGATGCAGTGCTTGACATTGTGGTGAGATGTGGGGGAAATAGAGGGTCACCTCCTTTTTGTCAAGGGTTACTATTCTTTCAAAACAACTTGGTGTGAGGGTTTTTGAGATTACAAGTTTGTTTGATAAAGGTAATAGTGGTGCTGTAATATACTTGATTTCTGTAGGCATTTGACTTGGCACCGCATGACATTTCGATTAAAAAAAACAAACTAGAACAGGGGTCGGCAACCTTTCAGAAGTGGTGTGCCGAATCTTCATTTATACACTCTAATTTAAGGTTTCACGTGCCAGTCATTCATTTTAACATTTTTAGAAGGTCTCTTTCTACAGGTCTATAATATGTAACTAAACTATTGTTGTATGTAAAGTAAATAAGGCTTTTAAAATGTTTAAGAAGCTTCATTTAAAATTCAATTAAAATGCAGAGGCCCCAGAGTGGTGGCCAGGACCCAGGTGTGAGTGCCACTGAAAATCAGCTCGCGTGCCGCCTTTGGCACCCGTGCCATAGGTTGCCTACCCCTGAACTAGAATGATACAAAATCCAATGCAGCATACTTCTCTATTCCTACATGAGACTGCCCTATTTATACATCCCAGGACTGTATTAGTCCTATTGGCCAGTGTCACGCTGGGAGCTCACGATCATCTGATTATCAACCATGACCCGCAAGTGTTTTTCAGAGTCACTGCTTCCCAGGATAGAGCCCCCTGTCCTGTCAGTGTGGCCTCGGTTCTTTGTTCCTAGATATGATTTTACATTTGGCAGTATTAAGAACTAGATAAGTTCATGGAGGATAGGTCCATCAATAGCTATTAGCCAAGATGGACAGGGATGATGTCCCCAGCCTCTGTTTGCCAGAAGCTGGGAATGGGCAACAGAGGATGGGTCACTTTATCATTACCTGTTCTGTTCATTCCCTCCGGGGCACCTGGCGTCGGCCACTGTCAGAAGACAGGATGCTGGGCTAGATGAACTATCGGTCTGATCCAGTATGGCCGTTCTTATAACAGTCACTTGAGTTCAGTTCACTGAGTGATCCAGGTTGCTTTGTATTAGTGACTTGTCCTCTTCATTATTTACCACTCCCCCAATTTTTGCTTTATCTAAAAGCTTTATCGGTGATTTTGGTTTCTTCTCAGTTATTAATAAAAATGCAAAATAGTGTAGGACCCAGAGCCGATCCCTGCAGGACCCCACTAGAAACACATCTATTCAGTGATGATTCCAGGTGAACAATTACAGTTTGAGACCTGTCAGTTAGACAGTTTTGAACCCATTTAATGTTATATTACCTCTGTATTGGGCACTGATGGAACTACTACTGGAGTAGTCTGTCTAGTTCTGATGTCCACAATTCAAGAAGGATGTTGATAAATTGGAACAGGTTCAGAGAAGAGCTGTGAGAATGAATACAAGATTAGAAAACCTGCCTTATTGTGATAGAATCAAGGACCTCAATCTGTTTAGCTTAACAAAGAGACGATTACTGGATGACTTCATCAGTCTATACGTACCTACATAGGAAAGAGAAATTTGATAAGAGGACTCTTCAATCTAGTGAACCAAGTTGTAAAGATTCAATGGCTGAGTGTTGAAGCTAGACTGGAAACAAGGCATACATTTTTAACAGTGAGAATAAATAACCAGAGGAACGACTTATCAAGGTTTGTGATGGATTCTGCATCACTGACAATGTTTAAATCAAGAATGGATATTTTTCTATAAGATCTGCTCTAGTTCAAAAGGGAATGAATTTGGGGAAGTCCGTGGCACGTGGGAGGTCAGGCTAGGTGATCAGAGTGGTCCCTTCTGGCCCTAGGATCTGAATCTATGAAAAGCGGAGTAATGAATGGAAATGCGCTGATTGGTTCATCCCTGTTTGGATTTACTTGGAACAGCGTAAAATGTCCAATTTGCCATAGAAGCTCAGCACTTGGGTGCTACAAAATCCAGGAGGCTTTGGGCAAGATTTACACCCAACTTGACACAAGTGCCTTACGTGAATCTGCCTTTTTTTTTTTTTTTGGCCAGGCTCTGAGAGGGGTAGGTATTAAATTTCTAATCAAAGCTGTTGGGTCAGGTAGGTCTTGAAGTGAGTGTTGCTGTCTGAGAGGAGGCACATGAGACGGTAGTGGGTGGAGAGAGGTAGTGTCCTGAGGGCAGGGAAAGGAGCACACACTAGCATCACACTGGACACTCTCTATGTACATAACTTGGTGCTGACCTTTCTTTTTTGGTCCTTGGACTATAATTGGCATGTGTTCTGTTGTCTGTGTTTTTAAATACAGCTGTGGGTGGCTGTTGGTAAGTGGAGTGTTTGAAACTGTTCTAGCTCCCCAAAATAGCCCTGCAGTGGTCCATGCATTTTGGAGTGAGGCTTTTCCTGTTATGCGGCCCAGAGGTATGCCAGGGTCAGCCGGCCTCTGTGGCTGGAAAGCAGTCTGCAAGTGACGTTAGAGAGGTTGAAGGGGTGGGAAGTGTGGTGTCCTTTGCAGCTGGAGTTGTATTCAGTAAATGGTGAGGACCACTGGCAGTGGACACTGTTTTGACAGAACATAGTACACCTGGACCTGGTAGAGGAGACTGTGCAAAGCCGTGAAGGGAGTTTCAGGATGAAGGATTAGGGCAGACGCTTTGGTATCTGAAGGCTTGGCAAGGGATTAACCCCTCTCTAAACAGAGTCAGAAGGTATTTTACTAGATAAAATTTACTAGGCACTTCCCTGGGAAAGGTTCATGATGCAGCAAGCATCTATTTACATGTCTCCTAGTGTTTCTGTGGACTGCTGCTCACTGGTTTTTGTCTCAGGATTAGGGATGGTATCTATTCTGTGGAAGCACAGGGCTCTGTACATATATCTCAGCTGGTTAATACCTTTCTGAGTCCTCTTTCAAAAGCAGAAGTATTGAAGTTTATACAGACTGAGCACTAGAATGATATTATGCAAACCTTGATCCCCACCATACTCCTATGAGAGGGCTGGTCTACACTACGGGGAAAAATCAATCTTAGATACGCAACTTCAGCTACGTGAATAACGTAGCTGAAGTCGAATATCTAAGATCAGATTACTCACCCGTCCTCACTGCGCGGGATCGATGTCTGCGGCTCCCCCTGTCGATTCCGGAACTCGGTTGGGGTTCGTGGAGTTCCGGAATCGATATAAGCGCGCTCGGGGATCCATATATCGCGTCTAGATGAGACGCGATATATCGATCCCTGAGCAATCGATTGTAACCCGCCGTTACAGCGGGTAGTGTAGACGTAGCCAGAGAGGTCAATGTTATCCCCAGACTTGTCCATGACTAAACTGTATAGATGGTAGAAGTGAAATCCATCTTGAGTCCTGACTCCCCACTGCATGCCTCGTCCACTAGAATACGTATGCAATTTTCTGCTAATGATTTGACATCTAAAAGGGGACACTAAAAGTTCTACAGACCTTAAATAGCATTGCATTAGTCACTCCTTTAGGATTACAGATTTCCTTGCAGCGTTTGCAACTAGAACGTTGCAGCCTTATACTGGTGTTTAGGAACCAAAATGTTAAACTGACCTATGTATTTCTGTGGTCCAAGCTGAGTGAAATGCAAAATACAAACTGTCGATGGTGAAAAAGGGAATTAATGTTCAAATCTTTCAGCGTCTGTATTATTTTAGTAACATAAGGTAAGAAATTTTGAGATTTAACCTAACCAGTGATGTTACACAACTTCTCACATTTTAGTTCACCTTTAAGAGGCGCTGAATCCCTGAGTAGTTTGATAGCTCAGGAAGTGGTTCTCTGTAGCCTATTCTCTTTGAGCTCTAGGAAGGTGCTAAATTGGGTCAGTTTGAATTCACTCTCCATTGTTGCTTTGCTATGTTTGGGGTAAGGGTCCTGCTGTATGTACCTGGGGCATATGTAGGGTGGCTGTTGGCTTAGGAATCAAAGTTCTGACTTCTGATGTAGCTCGACTATTTACTTGCTGTCTAACCTGGGGAAAAAATAACTTTCCCTCCGTCTGGTTCCCCTCATGTACCATGGAGAGAATTCTTTCTCCCAGGGTGGGTGTGAGGGTTAGTTCATGTTTGTGCTGTACCTACACAGAATAACTGCAAGGCTCTGCTTGTGTGCAGTTCTGGAGTTTGCCATTGTTGCTCACTGCCTGGCTCTGGCAGGAGGTTAAAATGGCAGCTGGCCACAGCAGCAGGGCTGCCTGCATTCTTCTAATACTTTCCTTCTGCTTATTTTTGTAGGGAGCAGGAATGGCCAGGGGCAGATACTCCAGCGCTTCCCGGAGAAGGACTGGGAGGATAACCCCTTCCCACAGGGCATTGAACTGGTGAGTATTTTGGCTGTTGGACTGGGACCTCCCAGTATTGTGTGCATGCGTGTATGTGCAAAGCAGGTTGTAGCTCTGTGTTAGTACAGTGGGCTGGGGTACTGTGCATGCAGGCTTCAGGGATATGTCGTCTTTGCATGTCAGCAGGACTTTGGCCAGTTTTTGGGCCAAACCCTTGTGTGGAGAACAGTCACTGCTCCTCTCGGCAGGGACCTAGGTCTCCACAAGCCTTGCATTGCTCTTCTATGACACCTGCTGGTCTACAGCTCCTTGCTGTTTTCCGGATGGAGAAGAAGAGCAGGTGGTGCATATTTTAGAAGGGATGTGTGATGGGTCTCTCCCAGCTGGAACTGAGGTACAGCTGAGCCCTCTGTCTCACTAATGAGTTCACTCTTGCACTGTTGTCACCGTGCCTCTGTGGGTCATTTCAGGACAAGTTGCTGGGGAAAAGGGCAGACACACCTCTTCCATGAGATATATTATACCAAACCAGCAACAAAAGTAAACTTCTTTCTCACCACACTGGCTAACAAGAAGTCAGAAAAGCAGCCTCCTTAGGTATTCCAGTCCTGAATTCAGCACTCAGACACTAGACTTAATGATGAGTGGTTATTTAAAACCAACTTAATCAAACAAAAGGGTTCTTATCGCAAAGGGCCAGCCACATACCTAGGTCAATATACAACTCCAATCTTACCCAATAATCATGCTGTAACTAATCTTTAGTATCTAATATCTAAACATTTATAAAAAGAGGGGGGAAAAAAAGGTGAGTTAAAATTGGTTAAAGGAATCAAATACATACAACAATTGCAAGGTTCTTGGATCAGACTTGAAGCAGTGATGGAATAAACTGCTGGATTGTTAAAGTCTCTGGTTTGCTTCCAAATCACTGGAAGGTCCTCGTCCCTTGGTTAGAATGCTCCCATTAGTGGGTAAAGTCCATAGTCCAAGATGTTTGAGCAGGAAAGAAGGCAAAATGGAGATGTTTCCAGGTCCTGTTATAACTTCTGCCAAGTGAAGGAAACCCATTGTTCTAACTTTGTTGTAAATTACAGGTAACAAGATGGGGTTTGGAATCACGCGGGCAGTCACATGTCTATGCATGTTTTGCCTTAACTCATGCAGAGGCCACTACCCATACTCTAGTTAGAACATTCACATGAATAAGTCCATCGGGTCGTGGGATGGGCACTTCCATGGTCCATTGTGAGTTATGTTCCTTGATCAGCCATTAACTTGAATATTCCTTCAAAGATGTGCAAGACTGAACCTTGTGGATGTTACCACAAGGTGCCAAACATTTGAAATAACATGTACAATAGTATAAATCATAACTTCAGTTACAAAAAATGATTCATGCATACAAATGGTAATAATCATGTTCAGCAATCATAATCTTTTCATAGATGCCTTTTGTATCTTTGTACAGTATTTGATGCATTTATCGCGGGTAGCAACTTATCTATATGTCAGATTTTAATCAGTAAATCACAAACTTCAGAGCCCTGGAGGTTTTTCATGTTCCTCTGCAGCATGGGGCACGGGTCACTTGCTGGAGGATTTCTCTACATCTTGAGCGTCTTTAAACCATGATTGAGGACTTCCAGTAACTCAGAATAGGTCAGGGGTTTGTTACAGGTGGAGTGGGTGAAGATTCTGTCGGGCCTGCAGATTGTGCAGAGGTCCAAAACTGGGATGACCATAAAATGGTTCCCTTCTGGACCTTATGTCTAGCTATGTGGGGACCTTCGGCTCTCTGGAATCTATGCACTATATCCACTGGATCTCCTTTTTCCACCATGCTTGTTGACACCCTCAAAGAATTCTAGTCGATTGGTGAGGCATGATTTCCCTTTAAAACAAAACATGTTGACTATTTCCAAACAAATTATCACGGAATATCAGGGTTGGAAGGGACCTCAGGAAGTCATCATGTCCAACCCCCTGCTCAAAGCAGGAGCAATCCCAACTAAATCATCCCAGCCAGTGACTTTGTCAAGCCTGGCCTCCTCTCTGATGGAGCCCACTCCTTTTAACCCATTCCAGTGCTTCAGCACCCTCCTATGAAACAGTTGTTCCTAATATCCAAAACTAAACACTCCCCCACTGCAACTTGAGACCATTACTCCTGTTCTATCATCTGGTACCCGCTGAGAACAGTCTAGATCCATCCTCTCTCTTTGAACCCCCTTCAGGTAGCTGAAAGCAGCTATCCAAATCCCCCTCATCTTCTCTTCTGCAGACTAAACAATCCCAGTTCCTCAGCTTCTCCTCATAAATCATGTCTCCAGCCCCCTGATCATATTTTTATTGCCCTCACTCGGTTCTCTTTCCATTTTTCCACATCCTCCTGTAGTGTGGGGCCCAAAACTGGACACAGTACTCGGATGAGGCCTCACCCAATGTCAAATAGAGGGGAAGATCATTCCCTCGAATCTGCTGGCAATGCCCCCTACTATACAGCCCAAAATGCCTTAGCCTCTTGGCAACACGGGCACACTGTGAAATTTTTGTTCTCTGTGTGTCTGACAATTTTGTTCTTTGATAGTTTCAACCAATTTGCCCTGAACTGAAGTGAGGCTTACTGGCCTGTAGTTGCCAGGGTCACCTCCTGAGGGCCCTTTTTAAAAATTGGCGTTGGTGTTAGCTATCCTCCAGTCATTTGTACGGAAGCTGATTTAAATGCTAGGTTACAGTCAGATGACTGTTAGTAGTCCTGCGTTTACATTTGAATTCCTTCAGAACTCTTGGGTGATACCATCAGGTCCTGGAGACTTATTACTTTTTAGTTTACAATTTGTTCCAAAACCACCTCTAATGACACTCCAATTTGAGACAGTTCCTCAGATTTGTTCACCCAAAAAGAATGGCGTCAGGTTTGGGGGGGAAAGTCGCCCTCCACCATCCTCAACAGTGAAGACCAATGCAAGGAATTCATTTAGTTTCTCCGCAGTGGCCTTATTGTCCTTGAGTGCTCCTTCAGCATCTCGATTGTCCAGTGGTCCCACTTGTTGTTTAGCAGGCTTTCTGCTTCTGATGTATTTAAAAGTGTTTTTGCTATTACTTTTGGAGTCTTTGGCTAGCTGTTCAAATTCTTTTTTGGACTTTCTAATTAGATTTTTGCACTTTGCCAGAGTTTATGCTCTTTTCTATTTTCCTCATTAGGATTTATCTTCCACTTTTTAAAGGATGCCTTTTTGCCTCTCACTGCTTTTTACTTTAACTACGGTGGCTCTTCTTTGGTTCTCTTACTACGTTTTTTAAATTGAGGTATACGTTTAAGTTGAGCCTCTATGATGTCTTTAAAAAGTTTCCACGCATCTTGCAGGGATTTTACTTTTGGTGCTGAACCTTTTAATTTCTGTTTCACTAACCTCATTTTTGTGCACTTCCCCTTTCTGAAATTAAAAGCTACATTGTTGGGCTGCTGTGGAATTTTCCCCACCACAGGGATGTTAAATTTAATTATATTATGGTCACTATTACCAAGCAGTCCAGGTATATTAACCTCTTGGACCTGATCCTGTGCTCCACTTAAGACTAAATCAAGAATTGCCTCTTCTCTTGTGGGTTTCAGGACTAGCAGCTCCAAGGAGCAGTCATTTAAGGTGTCAGGAAACTTATCTCAACACCCCTTCCTGAGGTGATAGGTACCCAGTCAATATGGGGATAGCTGAAATCTCTTTATTATTATTATTATTGAGTTTATTTTAATAGCTTCTCTAATCTCCCTGAGCATTTCAGAGTCACTAACACCATCCTGGTCAAGTGGTCTGTAATATAGCCCTAGTGCTATATTCTGATTTTCCAAGCATGGAATTACTATCCATAGAGATTCTGTAGTACAATTTAGTTCATTTAAGATTTCTACTTCATTTGATTCTACACTTTCTTTCACATATAGTGCTACTCCCCCACCAGCACGACCTGTTCTGTCCTTCCAATATATTTTGTATCCTGATGATATTGTGTCCCATTGATTGATTATCCTCATTCTACCAGGTTTCCATGATGCCTATTATATCAATATCATTTAATACTAGGCACTCTAGTTCACCCATCTTATTATTTAGACTTCTAGCATTGGTATTTAAGCATTTTAAAACTTGTCATTTTTTGGCTGTCCCCTGTTACATGGTGTAATTGAATGGGACTTTGTTTCGTTTGACTGTTTCTTATCAGATCCTTTCTGTATTTTACCATTTTCCATCCTCTCCTCCTTATTAGGACATAGGGAATCTCCAGTTATAGATCCTCCCCAAGGGCTGTCCGAACCACATGCTCCTCTGCACTTGTCAGCTTTCCCCCAGCTCTTAGTTTAAAAACTGTTCTACAACCTTTTTAACTTTAAGTCCCAGCAATCTGGTTCCATTTTGATTTAGGTGGAGCCCATCCTTCCTGTATACGCTCCCCCTCTCCCAAAAGCTTCCCCAGTTCCTAATAAAGCTGAACCCCTCCTCCCTACATCTTCGTCTCATCCATGCATTGAGACCCTGCAGTTCTGCTTGTCTAACTGGCCCTGTGCGTGGAACTGGAAGCATTTCAGAGAATGCTACCATGGAGGTCCTGGACTTCAATCTCTTACCTAGCAGCCTAAATTTGGCCTCCAGGACCTCTCTTCTATCATTCCCCATGACCACCAGTTCCTCCCCAGCACTACACATAAGATGTCTTGAGATATCTGCAACTTTCGCACCAGACAGGCAAGTCACCGTGCGGTTCTCCCGATCATCGCAAACCCAGCTATCTATTTTTCTAATGATTGAATCGCCCATTACTAATACCTGTGTCTTCCTAATAACTGGAATTCCCTCCCCCGGAGAAGTATTCTCAGTGCAAGAGAATACCACATCATCATCTAGGAGGAGGGTTCCAACTATGGGATTGTTTCCCTCTGCTCCCGTTGATGTTTTCCTTCCCTGAGGCTTTCATCTTCCTCAACAGCACAGAGGCTGTCAGATATGGGGTGGGACCATTCTAATGTGTCCTAGAAAGTCTCATCTATGTACCTCTCTGTCTCCTTTACCTCCTCCAGCTCAGCCACCCTGGTCTCCATAGTCCGTATACAGTCTCTGAGGGGCAGGAGCTTCTTGCATTGAATGCTCACATGCGCCACCAGCCCATACATGCTGCATTGGGTGCAATAAACTGGGTAGTTCCCACTCTGTTGCTGGACTTCTGCCTGCATTCTCTTTTTACTCCCGAAGCTTGTTCCCTTGTTGTTGCTTTGTTTTTATCAAACACTGTTTTGACCTTTAAGTGCAAAGAATGTTAGGTGTATTTGGCCCCTGCTCACACTTCCCCTGTAAACTCCCTTGCCAAACTCCCCTGTTAGCTGCTCCTGTTCACGAGCTCCTGTGGTTGTTTAGGAGCGGGCTTTTTAAAGCCCTGCTCTGCCTTAGTAGCCCCGCCCCCTGGTTATGTCCTCCTTTTATATCTTCTTCCAGCTTGCTGGAAAGCTTCTTTGCTGTGACCTGGGTCAAACAGTTCCTACTATGTACTGCTATCTCTGAGAGGTTTCTGTTGCACACAGTTCCTGGGGTAACCCTGGTGCTTGTGTGCATTTCCTCAATAAGTCACTAACATTGTTTGGCCTTTCTATTATTGTGCCTGAAAGGCAGCTTGTGGGTATTCTCAACCTCACAACGTTTCAGTAGCACATACAGTAACCCCTCACTTAAAGTCGTTCCAGTTAACATTGTTTTGATGTTACGTTGCTGACGATTGAAGAACATGCTTGTTTCAAGTTGTGCAATGCTCCATTATTAGGTTGTTTGGCAGCCGCCTGCTTTGTCCACTGCTTGCAGAACGAGCAGCCCATTGCAGCTAGCTGGTGAGGGCTTGGAACCAGGATGGACCAGCAGCCCCCCATCAGATCCCCACTCCCCTAAGTTCCCTGTGCGGCAGCCGCCTAGCAGGCTATCAGTTGTCGTCAATTCAGCTGTCCCACCCCCACTGCCGCGCTGCTCCTGCCCTCTGCCTTGGATCTTCTCCTGGGAGCCTCCTGCTTGCGGGGGGTGGGGGGGAAAGAGGGCTAATATCAGGGTGTCCCACTCCCCCCTGCTTATCCCATCTACATATAGAGCAGGGTGGGGACATGACAGGGCTTAGGATGGAGAGAGTGTGCTGGCCACAGCTGCTGTCTCAACTTCCTGGCCTACTTGAAAAGGCAATCTACTTACAGTAGTTCAGCATACTTAAAGGGGCAATCACACACACACACACACGATGTGTGTCTCTGTCTGCCATACTGTCTCCCCTCCTTTCATTCGTGCTGCCTTGTAGAGTATGAGGCTACATTAACTATAATGTGTTAACCCTTGAGGGCTCAGCTGAATTCTAGTTCATCATTTAGCAGTACGGCATTCCCTGGGAAATATCCCACCCTCTGACTTCACCACCTTAACCGAACTTCACAATCATCATTGCTGTGTACAGTATTCAATTGTTTAAAACTTATACTGTGTATACATATATATAATATAGTCTTTTGTCTGGTGAAAAAAATTTCCCTGAAACCTAACCCCTCCATTTACATTAATTCTTATGGGAAAATTGGATTCGCTTAAAATAGTTTCGCGTAAAGTTGAATTTTTCAAGAATGTAACTACAACATTAAGTGAGGAGTTACTGTATGTAGCCAAACTTCAGAACTTCACATAAGATGATAGCACATACATTCCAATGAGATATTCATGTCTAGCAAATCAAGACTTTTAGAATGATGCCCCAGAAGGCAGACTTTGTACAAAATACATCCTGATTATGTGACAGTGGTGAATAAGGGATTTCCAGAGTGTCAGAGGGTGAGAGATAGAAGGATGCTGGCTTTAACATTCTCCCCTGCTTCCCCAACCTCCTGTTTCATGGCTGAGCAGATCCCCTCTCCTGGCAGGGCCCCAGTGAGTATTAGGCTTCTCTGTTGTTGTTAGAGAGGGGGAATAATAGAGTCCTTATCTGCTTTCCAAGAACCTGTTAATTGCCTGTCGGCAGCATCAGGGGTCATTCATTCCTTGAGTCCTGAAGGGCATAAAAGGATTCCCTGAATCCCAGCAGAACTCAGAGGAGGGGCCCTTGTATCAGAGCCCCTCCATTTCCTGAATCTTGGCAAGGGTGTTTTTTTGGAGGGGATGCGGGATCTGGTGGCCTTGTCTGGCACTGATGGATTTAGAAGGGGCAATAATGGGGTCCCCTGGCTGAAGTAAAATCTCCATTGTCAGTCTCCTAGAAAGCTTCTCCTTCTCTGAGTCCAGTCTCGTAGGAGACCTTCATCCTGGCCTTTAGATTTCTTTCCTTAGTTCATCTCTGCTGCTGGGAGGACAACCTTGGTGTACTAGTGAGATCCAGATTGGCAAGCCTCCGTTGCACTCAGGTGCTGTAACAAGCCCACAGAGCCCTTAGCTTATTGTTTCACTGGATGTGCAGGAGCGTGGCATCACAGCTTGGCTCTGATAAGAGATGGAGCAGGCAGTTTCTGTAGGTGTGAGCTTTCTAGGCTGCCATTGTCCCCCATGTGGCAGACATTTCTGTCCAGCTGTCTTCACTGCATACTAATGCAGGCATTTGAAGAGCTTGGCCTTTGCTAGTGTCCCCATATGTAAAAGGTAAACAGGATGACCCAGGTTGTGAGCCGTCAATCCCAGGCAGACTCATGGCAATGCTGGTACAGGATGCAGTCAATAAGTAATCACAGGGTAGGTACATAATTAATGTTAGACAACATGGCTTTATGGGAAATAGGATTTGTCAGACAAACTTGATACTGTTTTTGATGAGATGATGAATTTAGTTGATAGATTGATAGAGTTCAAGGCCAGAATGGAGCATTAGATCATCTAGTATGACCACCTGTGTCACAGGGCACTGAATTTTACCCAGTTACCCCTGTACTGAGCCCAATAACTTGTTTGACTAAAGCATATTTTCCAGAAAGGCAGCCAGTGTGGATTGGAAGACATAAAGAGATGGACAATCCATCACTTCCCTGGTTAACTTCCAGTGGTTAATCACCCCCACAGTTAAAAAGAGGCTTTATTTCCGATTTGAATTTCTCTGGCTTCAGCTACTAGCCATTGGTTCTTGTTCTGCCTGTCTCCTCTAGATCAGAGAGCTCTCTGGTACCCGGTATTGCCTCCCTGTGAAGGTGCTTCTACACTGTAATCAAGTCACCTCTGAAAGTTGGCTCCTGGGGTTGTAGTCAGGCTCTTTGCAGCCCAGCTCTCGGCCCCACCTCCTCATGGACATAGAAACCAGAATTCTTTCCCCCTAGGTGTAGTAGAAGTGACTTTTGGGGGGAGAGGCTGCTGCGGAGAGGTGCAGTCTGTGCAGAGCTCGAGTCTTGGCAGCCCCAGGAGACACAAGGATTAGGGCTATGTAGAGGACTCTTATCTACAGGAAACTCCATTCCTCTTACCTGGCTCTCTGCAGAGCTGAGATTACTCACTCTGCTAGCTCATCTCTTGCCCTCTCCCTCACTTGGCAGCCAGCAGCAGTGAGCTGGGTTACAAGGAGAGAAGGTAATGACTTTTCATGCAGAGCAATGCTAGCACACCTAACAAACCAAACTAGGGTGACCAGATGTCCTAATTTTATAGGGACAGTCCCGATATTTGGGGTTTTTTCTTATATAGGCTCCTATTAACCCCCACCCCATCTCAATTTTTCACACTTGCTGTCTGGTTACCTAAACCAAACTGATTCCCGACTCGTATATAAGATCACACTGCTCACCATTCTCTGGCTTGGAACACTGATTCTGCATTGTGACAGCTCAGCCAGCAACTCTATGCAGTGCCATCAGGACAAGATATGGAGATGCAATTGCTTAATACTGCAGTGTAATTCACCCTGACTTGAATGTGGTAGGGCAGCTCCGGCTAATGCCTGGCGTTCAGGATTCCGGAGGATCCTTGTACCCTGATGGTGAGGCTTCTGCCTTGATGTGTCACCATAAGATACAGTACCTCTACTTAATGGGCTCTTTGGTGCTCATATTGGGGCGCAATTGACGTCTTGACTCACAGGGTCACTAGTGGTAAATTGCCATTTGCAGCATGTAGGGCCAGCGTTCTTTGGAGATGTCCCATGCATGGATGACCTTGCCTGACCCTGCTTGCTTGTGGCAACAGCCGAGGGGTAGAAATCTTGATTTACGTCTTCCATGGACAAGCGGGTTTTATAAAACATGGCTACTTTGTCAATAGCAGAGGGTAGCCCTGTTAGTCTGTGTGGCAAATCTGCTGGTACTGTTTAATTGGGTCTCACGCTTTCTCTTCTTTGGGGAAGGTCAGGACACCATTGCTTTCCTCTGAATCCAGTTTTTAATTACCTCACTATGTCCTTGAGGAGGAGAGTGAGAGGGAGGGACCTGGACCCCACCACTCTTTCTCAATAGGTCCCAACCCAGGGCCCTGAGGTTTATGGTGAACCACTTGAGCTTAGTCCGGTCTTCCTTCCCTGGGCTACTTCCTCTCCTGCCCTTCAGCTTGTGAAGGGCTTCTTGCCCTCCTTCTACATAAGCCAGGTGCCCTTACCTAGGGTTTTTTTGGGATTCTCAGCCCACCGCAGCACTCCTCCAAAACTTCCTTTTGGCTCTCTTCAAACTTTCGCTGCTCACACTCCTCAAACTGCTCTCTGCTCCAGCTCCCACACTGTCTGACTGAAGCAGGGGTTTTTATCACATGACTGACTGCTGGTGCTCTAATTGGCTTCAGGTGCTCTAGTTAATCTATAGCAAACCTTTCTCCCCTTGCAGGGAATAAGGCTCCCTGCTAATACTCTCTTGCTGCCCTCTGGCCATGCTGTATCACAGTCTGAATCTGTAAAAAGCAACAAAGTCCTGTGGCACCTTTAAGACTAACAGATGTTTCAATACATCTGTTAGTCTTAATAGTGCCACAGGACACTCTCTTGCTGATGGCTACTTTGTGTTGCCTTGTGTATGGGTTAGTAAGCTGGGTAGCCTCTTATGTTGGGCTGCCAGTAACGCTGCATAGTCTCCCAACTCCAGGCCTGAAGGGTGGGAGCGTATCTGCTGCTCGTTTGAGGCAGAGACTTGTGTGCAGGCCAGATGCTATGTCCAGGAATCTAGCTTCTCTTCTCCTAGTGGTTTCAGGAGGAGCTCCCAGCTGGAAGCTGGCCTGTTGTGCCCTTGGTGTGTGTCATGCATTGGAGACTGAATTCTGAAGGCATTCTGTCGTGAGGTTGGTCTTAAGCCCAAGAGGGGAGAGCTCAGTGGTTTGAGCACTGGCCTGCTAAACCCAGGGTGATGAGTTCAATCCTTGAGGGGGCCATTTAGGGATCTGGGGCAAAAACAAAACAAGAAAAACCACTGTCAGGGACAGTACTTGGTCCTGCTAGTGAAGAAGGCAGGGGACTGAACTTGATGAGCTTTCAAGGTCACTTCCAGTTCTGTGAAATAGGTACATCTCCAAAGAGAGATTGCACCCGCTGACCTCTAGCTCCTGGAGAGAGAACTGGGTTTACATAACCTGGCTGCCTTGCCTTGGCTTGAGCATGACTTCAACACCATGGAAATAGCCTGGGGTGAATTTACATAGAGGACTCCTTTTGATGCCGTTGTTCCCCTAATCCCTTTTAATGATGATTGCACACTGCAGGCCATTGCAGGCGATAGTGCTTGTCTTTGAAATCGGTCAAAGATCCCTTGGTACAGAGGGTAGGTGTTAGGGAGACAGAAGAGTTTCTGTCTCTTGTGCCCTCATCACTGTAACATCTGGACACCTGGAAGTGTGTTTCATGCCCATTGCGGTCGTCAACTATGTACCACTGTGATGGGTGCTTTAAAAATTCCTGCGGGGAAGAGGTGGATAAACAGGGCTGGTAGCTTTGGAGAGGATATAGACTAGAGCAGTGGTCCCCAACGCGGTGCTCACCTACTGGCAAGGGAGCGCCCCACCACCGAGGAGCGTGGCCGCAGAGCAAGCAGCCACCAAAATGCCACTGAGAAGTGGCAACGTCAAGAAGTGTCACCGCTGAAATGCTGCTGCTTTTTGGCGGCATTTCAGCAGCGACACTTCTTCATAATGCCGCTTCTTGGCAGCATTTCAGTAACTGCTTGTCTGGCGGCCACGCTCTTCGGCGGCTAGTCATCAGAAACCCGCCACACTGAAAAGGTTGGGGACCGCTGGATAAAGTGCTTCAGGGCTGACCCAAATCCATCTAGCCCTAATGATCCAGAAGCCTCTTGATTGAACCTCCCTGTTGATCAGGTCAGCAGGCTTTGGTCTGCAACAGGAATCCACATCGCTTTGCGCGGAGCCTGCCATCTCTCAGCATCAGACTGATACTTTCCCCAGGCTCTGGCAGAAGGGGTGATGGTGACTGGAAGGAGAAAGCTGCTCTGTTCCACATTCAGAGGAACGTAGTTTTTAAAAAGTCCCCACAAGCTGTGGTAACTGGGTAGCTCACAGCAACACCACACAGTTGTTTAGGGGAGGAAGTGAGGAAAAACCCTATATCAGTGAAAACCTCATGGGGAATTCTCAGCCACAAGGCTGGAATTCCCACCCCTTGGAGTTGGGCTGGGACCCCAAGGGTAACTCTTGTGACAAGTCCCCTGGGATCTCTGAGCTCAACCTCATCTGAAATGCGGCATTTCAAGCAGCACCAGGCTGGGATGCTGATTCAGAGGGAGGAGTTGTAATAAACGTCTGTCCCAGATTTGGACTTTAGCGTACAAAATCTGAGTGTTTATCTGAACCTCCCCCAAGCTCACTACGAGCTTGGATTTTACTTCGCTGCCACCAGATAAGAATTAGGCTCTTATCAGCCTGGATTCCCCAAATACTCCTTGGGGG